>NC_039485.1:14432005-14747464 GCF_003590095.1 Trichoplusia ni
GCGGCAAAAATAGATGTAAATTATTGCCACAACTAAAATATTAGGACACGGCACTATTATAGCCTAAATGAGTTTTTGAATTTATTTCGGTAACTTTCCGTTGCCACTGAAGTCAATTGTAGATATGCCATCTTTGTTACTGTGATTGGTCTTTTTCTATTTTTTGTACAAAATGATGTCCGCAACATTATGACAATAGAGTACAAAGGTAGTGCTTTACTTTAAAGCGCCTACCATTTACGTTTAAGAGAGTTAGGAAAATGAACATCTTTCAAAAAACATCACACCTAAAGAGATGTAATAAAATATAGTTTTTTCCATAAAAATGAATTTAAAAAGCTTCAAATAGAATGTTTCCTTTATATTATACATACTTGTATAAAAGTCCTTAGGACACGAGATAAAGCATTGACCCTTATCTACAGTACGCGTAGGCGATTGTATTCGTAATTATGGCTAAATATGAACTAATGATATTGTGGTCGATTTAATAGTTGTCTGGTCTTTTTTTGTTTAAACCCACCCAATAATTTGGTATACAGTTAAGTCCGGTAATATGGAAGCTATTCTCTACAGAGCGTGACTTTGTTTGAACACCCATTTTATAAATATGTGACGAGATTGGAGTATTTATCCGTGTTCCTTCAAAAATGTTTTCAACCAAAGAAAATGTCAGTGTTCACATAGGCAGACTTGTATTCGTAATATTTATTAAGCACTCTTACCATTAAGTTTTATAGTAGAGTCGCAGTGTCGGGTGGCGGGACATTAAGGTTTTACATTCTCTCGTGACCTCGAGAGCAGGGTGTATGGCCGGGGTCCGAACTTGCGACGACATTGCGGCAAGGACCGACGCAAGGGCGCGCCTCTCACTCACGCACGTCAGACCAACGCTTTCGGATGCCAAGTAATTACTACAGTAATCGATACCTACTGGAATTACAAACAATAAATGATCTTGAAATATATTTTTAATGCAGAAAATTTAAGCTCCATTTTCATATAAGTAAACATAATTGATGATTTCTTGTAGCGCTAGGGTTGTCGGTCTAGTTGCTGATGTATTCATTGAGTTAAAAAAAACGATGAACGAACTATTCAGTTTCATAAATCTGTGGAATTGTGGAAATGTTGTACTGTAGCTATTATTTATGAATTTAATTTAATTGGAATATTATTTCATGAGAATCGAAAAATATACTATTTTTTTTTCTAAACCGTTAGTGTTGGGGTAGGTAAAATAATAGGGTTCATTATTTTAAATACATTCTTTCGCTTAATAATATACCGCCACAAAAACTGGGATAATAATATTGTACGTTTGATTAACAAGTTAAGTTTAAAAGATTTTCTTAACTCTTTATCAGCTGCTTGCGTTGTAATGATAAAGTTTATCTTTTAAATTGAATGCAACGTATGGATGTACGTTGCGTTGGTCATTAAGCGAATACTTGGAGTACATTAAAAAAAGAAAGCCTCAAGGAGCAATATGGTTGGTTTTTTTGCGTGGCGCGGTGGGTTCCGTACGCGCCACCGGCCGACGTACAAGGAGTTGCGATCCGCCACGTCCGCTGCGTCGCGATGTAAATGATCCCCTTGAATAATGTATCCCTTTCTCGGCCATCTCTCTTCTACCACCAACTTATAAGGCAGACGACAATCAACCGTTACTCCTAACTGCCGCTACTATGTAAGCATACATCACGAAATAAGCTAATTCTATTTTGTGATTACTATAACGAGCGAGCTATATTTTGTGTTTCTGTTTAACAAGAGTTACCTATCATTAAGTGATTGCTAGGTTCAGCGTTATGTAAATAGCTGCATACATTCCTTATAGGTAGGTCTGTGCGCTAAGTGTTAATGCAAACGTATTATTACTTACAATTTCGCGTTACGTTGTCTACGATGAAGCCGAGTTCATGACCTTCGAGTGCAAGCCTCCCAATGCTAGTGCGTTGCGTTCATTTGTTGATTACATACTTGTCTGTTTTGTTTTGTTCCGGTTTAAATCAATGAAAATTTGAAAACGGGTTTCACTAAATGTAACTAATTTTCTATATAGATTCATTGTGGGATTTTTCATATATTTAATTTGTGACAATGTTGGGATTTCTCTAAACTCACGTTTAAAACTTATTTAATCGAAAATATCATTTAAAATATATACAGGAAATGATCTGATATAAATAAAATATATCAGTATTAATATATTATTGAAAGTAGTTGAAGATAGACATCATGTAAAAAAATCACCGCATCATTGAATAGTAGTCGGGCTATGGTTGACATGGTTCGAGTAATTTATTACATATCTTATATTACATTTCAATTAAAGCGAATAGGCGCTTGACACAAAAGGGCATGTAAAATATTTGTTTACTTACTCATAATAGCAGTATAATTGAGGCTGCTTTAAAGGCTAGATTCTTATAAATATTCTAATAGCAATATAGGTTGTTATGAAACTTAACAAATAAAACCGTCTATGATCTCAGCGAGTTGCTATTTAGTGTAGGCTCTGACTGACTCATTTTTCGGTTGCGGAAGACAATTTTGTGTTAGTTTAGCATGGCATAGCATCATGCTAATAAATCTAATAATCATAAGGTTATCAAATATAGGAAAAACTATAATTAAATGTTACATTGCGTCTTCTTAAATTTAGAAACCCGATCGTTCATTTAGTAATTTATTTCATCACGTTTATTTAGATGTTTTTCCATGTCAGAATTACTTCCTGTAGAAAATAGGTGACGCATGCTTTTGCCTTTAGAAGACCTACCTCGTCTAGAACTAAGAGGCTGTATGCTGTAAGAGCGGGCCATAATATGACCGTTGTCGCATTAGATACAGCCGAGACATTGTGCTAAGTTTTCGGAGACAAGTGATTGTATACTCTATTGTCAATTTCATTGATATGAAAATGGCAGAGTGGTGTGGTGGGCAAGGCGCGCGAGCGGGTCACGACTGACGCGCACGCGCGTTCGTGACCTTGCCGCGCGCGCCTCGCAGAGGTCACACTCTTGTGTTGATGCGCCTGCGCTCCACACCACGCTTTCCATATTCCGAAGCGCAGTTTGTAACAACCGCAAGAGATCTTAGAGACATGATCTTCTCGGTATAAGCCCTACAATTTAGAATCAGCATCTTATAGATGAGTGGCTGTGAGAATGCAGTATCTACAACACAATCATTATTTTGGGTTTTAATGCTCAATGCAAGGTAATACAAGGTTGACGATGAAGTACATTTTTAAAATTTACCACGAATCCAGGTGTTTTGATTTCCGAGATAAGCTTATTATTCTGGTACCTAAACGTAGTAATAATTATGGTTTAAATTAATTTTATTAGCAACAGTTCCGGGTCGATTACCTTGCATTGTATTATTTAGTATCAATATCTAAAGAATGGTGCTACTGATGTTTAATTCACATTAAATGGAATTAAAGCTGTGACTTGTAATACCGAAGTGACATATTTACGCGAATAATAGGAGAAAAGGCTCCGACTGAGGAATGAGAAATGCCGCCATAACAGGGCTTTGCGCACTTTCTCCGGTTGAGGCTCTCACTCGGTGAGCCGGTGCACCCTCTAAATGTACAGTTAACGCGACGGATTTATAAACAATTATCGCTTAATGAAAATGGTTGTTATTGTTGTATGATAGTTCATTAATTGTACGCTGTGTCTAAAGTAACTGTGCAGTGTGCGAGAACAGACCAGAGATAACCGGAGAGAATGGAGGCTTTCGGATACGGGTTAGTATAATTAACCCACAAATGATAATAACAAAATGTTTATGTCATATTTGGACATAGTTGTGTGAGTCAGGACAGATTTTTCGAAGAACTGAAAGAAACGAAGCTTGAGTAATATCTTATATAGGGTTACGTCATTCATAAGGAAACGAAATAAAAACACATTATAATGAATTTAATTGGTAGGTATATAACGGCTTGTTATTTTTGTAAGCAAATTGTCATGAAGATGGCTTACAAGATTCAAAACAAAAAAAATCAAAAGCTCTTTCTAATCTATGAGGAAGTCACACTGTCACATGAACCTTAAAAGCTCCATTTCAAATGTTAAATAACTTATATCTGAACTTCATACATTTAACAGTATAATTTAAGTTTGTTTATAAACGGCGGAAATATAATAACCTTGTTGGTAATTATATTTTTGAGCCGTTTGGGGTCGAAACGTTCGGGACATGGGGACCAGGTGCACGAGTTCTTTATAAAGAACTCGCAAAGCGTTTGGTCGACTCTACACGTGATCAGAAGGCTGGTCTATATTTTGCCCAAAGAATTAGCATTGCCATACAACGTGGCAATGCAGCCAGCCTTCTGGGCACGTTTCCCGACTTTGGCAGGGATGAGGATATCTTTTTTGACGCTTTGTAAATAATGCATATTTTTCTTTTTATATTATATAGCTTTCAAAATGTAAATATTAGTTTAGTTTAGTTCCTAGATACTACTAATTTTAGATGATTAAGAAGGTTAAATATTTTTTAATTAATTGTATACAAATAAAAAATTTAAAGTTTGTTTATTGGTAATAAATAAATAATTTACTTCTGAGACAGTTATAGTAGATAGTGTTAATAAAATAATATTTTGTATGTATAGAAAGCTCAGATAATGAGCTATATAGCAAAACATATCAATTATTACAATAGGTAAGTATAGGTCTTTCTGATCTTTGAAAAAAGTATAAGGTTCCTCATTCTTATGGATCTACATATAGCTACGTAGGTGGGTTGTCTGATTTTTACGTAATACATTTTTGGTTCGAGGGTAAAATAACGACGGCAAAATTTATAGAGTTAATTAAAGCACCTTAATTATATCGATTTTAAAAAGCTTTCTCGAAAAAGTTAAACTTAAATGTAAACCGCACCGGCTTGGGATTTTACTTAAGGACTGTCTACTTGTCAAAATACCTTTGCAAATGAGTTTTATAAATCATGAAAGAAAAGCGCTCACCGTTACCGCCATATTTGGTCAAAAGTTGTAATGAGTGCCACAAATGGTATCGGTCCGAGGCACGTCCACGGCTTGCACACGCTAATGTTCCTCATTAAATACTGGAACATCAATTTGTATCTGCACCACGTAGAAGAATACCGAAGCCATCGATTTTTATTACGCTGTATCATGGGGACATTTGCAGACGTTTAAAAGAATATCCTCGCTTATCTGATGCTATTTTTATTAACATATTTTATGTAAATTCGTTCATTATGATTCTTGATTAATGGTCAACTCTATGACTTCTGCAAATTATCAAGAGTTCAAGGGCAATAGTGTCATGAATTTACCTCGGTTATTAAACAAATGAGTGGATTATATCTGGCCATTGACGGCGTTTTAAAAACTCTGTAATTTAATTGAAATACAGGCATCGTCGAGTAGGTATTCGCGTGAATGTGAGCTCACCGGATTCGATGTATTCTAACCGGCAACAGGTTTTGATACGATAATAAAGTCGATAATTTTTGTGATGCACCCCGCGAGATGCGAGTATTCCGGTTAGTTCCGTTACGTCTTCGAGCAAAGTGGAATGTCCACTTATTACTTTAGCGTAAGATGTTTTTCACCCTTTATTTTTATACTAGTTGAAGTATTTAAATGGGGATGGAATGCTCACTTTTCGGAATGCTTACTTTTCTTGGAAATGTTTGTCGGATGTGAGGCGACTTAAAGTAACAATAAAATTGTAACTACGACTCATGTTCAACGGCTTGTTATTTTACGTGAGTATCGGTGATATTAAACAGTTTTGTCTGATTTCGCAGTTAATTCCCGTAAAAAATTAATGCAACACAAAATAACTAATTTAGCGAGCACAGCGGTTGGTGTTTTTATGTTTCCAACGACAGCTTGAATAGCATCTATCCCAATTTGCTGGATTAAGCTTTATGTCAATAATATGTTGAATTTAAGAAAACCTTCACAAGTTATTATTTGATTTGTATTTTAAGAAATATTGTTTGTATCTGACCTTTACAAATAAGAATCATATCAGGTTGCATTTAAAAATGAGACTCGTAGTGTAGGTATCGTTTTTGTGAGTGTTTTTTTTGTTTATATTTAAATACACAAGACCCTGAATCGCATTCGTAAACATTAATTATGTATAATTGGAATGCTTCATAAACCTATAATTTACCACGTAGCTGGGCAGGTTGAAAATGTTTTAAAGAAAATTTTATTTTCCGGATAGGTAGGTAGGTTTCGTGGATATTTGTTACTCAGGTTAAAGTAAAAGATATTTTTTTCACAACTTTTACACTTCAAACGACTTTCCCTGTTTTAATTAAAATCCATAATATAGGTACCTATCTCATAATCTCTACATCCTCTGTTTATAATTAATTTGATGTGTACCTTGTTGTTGTGACCAGTGTTGAAAACTTAACCTTTGCCGCGTGTCCGTCTGTTTATCGACGTGTTTTGCAATAAACAGATGAACATATCAGCTATTTCCGTCGTTGTGTGAGAATGTTGGATGCTTAGAACGCGCAAAAGCAGTAGCCAATGCAGATTAGAGGCTCAGTACTCGCCTCGAATGACGTCCTGTGTCATTTAACTACACCCTTTTAAGCCTGAACCTACTCCTTCTCCGATAAAATGTATTTTTAAACTTTATCATAGATGTAAAACTAACTGGTTTGGTATTTATATTCTGATCGGGCAAATGCAGTACCTATGCGATGTTAGATTAGTAGCAGCTAAGATAATACAATAAAGCGCTTAAATTAAATTATCTTCGAGTGAAAGTTATTTTGCATGCAACAACATACACATACTGAGTGTATGTTGCCTAAATTATGCCTAATAAATGATTATCTAATCATGTTTCAAAATTCGTCTGTCAATGTACTTCTCGGGTTACGAGCAACTTGTCTGACCTAAGTTTGATCGATAGCGTCATGTTAATAATTTGAAGGCTTTTTATACACGGGAAAAAACACAGGTAAACTTGTAAACGAAGTCGTCATCGTATTTATAGTAATTAATTATGTTACCTGCCTGTTCAAATGCCGTGTTGTTTATAAAATGCTTTTTGTCACAAATTGCGAGGAATGCCAGTAATTTAATTGAGCTGCATGCAAGTCTTAAGAACGCTTTTACATTTTCAATTGGGTTTAATTGTCAATGTTAAAAGTCAAAAAGCTTAAATTAAAATAACGATTTGCATTACAAACTCAATTCTAGATACGGAATGAATTAGTTGAAACGTCACTCAATACTGCAGAGCGTGCTCGTCTCTTGGCTCTGGGAGAATGGGAATCGGGCCTCTGGTTACAGGCATTACCTTCAGCCAACATAGGTACGATGTTGGATAACAATACTCTCCGGCTCGCCATTGGTTTGCGTTTGGGTGTACAATGTGTCGCATCTCATCTTTGCCAATGCGGTGAAAGAGTCGATTGCCTTGGTCATCATGGCCTGTCCTGCGGCAGGAGCGCGGGGCGTATACCGCGTCATGCAAATATTAATGACATCATTCGTCGTGCTCTTGTCACTGCTGGTGTACCTGCCGTTTTAGAACCCAATGGTTTGGTACGCAACGATGGTAAGAGACCTGACGGAATGTCATTGCTGCCTTGGAAATTGGGTCGGCCTTTGGTGTGGGACGCGACATGCGTCGACACCCTCGCGCCATCCCATGTTCTAAGTTCAGCGGTCTCGCCGGGCGCTGCTGCTGGAGCCGCGGAAGCCCTAAAACGGCGGAAATATAATAACCTTGTTGGTAATTATATTTTTGAGCCGTTTGGGGTCGAAACGTTCGGGACATGGGGACCAGGTGCACGAGTTCTTTATAAAGAACTCGCAAAGCGTTTGGTCGACTCTACACGTGATCAGAAGGCTGGTCTATATTTTGCCCAAAGAATTAGCATTGCCATACAACGTGGCAATGCAGCCAGCCTTCTGGGCACGTTTCCCGACTTTGGCAGGGATGAGGATATCTTTTTTGACGCTTTGTAAATAATGCATATTTTTCTTTTTATATTATATAGCTTTCAAAATGTAAATATTAGTTTAGTTTAGTTCCTAGATACTACTAATTTTAGATGATTAAGAAGGTTAAATATTTTTTAATTAATTGTATACAAATAAAAACATTAGTACCTTGTAAAGCAAGGTTAGTTAATTAAAAATGACATGAAATGAAAGTCTTATAAATATAATTAAACATTGTTATTCTAGATTTAATAAAATAAATTATTTTTTACTTGCTAGTTTGAGTTTATACGTAAATTCCATGGCATGACAATTTAACTAACAGTATTTTAAGTTACCGATTTTGGCTACTAACTTTCCAACCTTCGTTGTTCTAAGACCAATATACCAAAAGATGTTGAGTAACATTAAAATTTGTTTTGTGAAAACGGACATACCTACATAAAGTATAAGTTTGTAAATACATTTTATTTTCTGTGCGGATGAAAATATTTTTAATGACAATAGTTAAAAAGTTTCTTGCAGAGCGTTTTTTTCACACAATGATGTTCAAACTATGTAGATTATTTAACACTTTGCTTTCTTTTGTCTGACGGATGTATAAATCATATTCGACTTATCTACATTTTACAATTATTTTTGCTGCACTACTTTCATAAAATGTGGTGCCAACGTAAGTAATATAGTTTATAGTGCCGGGTGCTCATGTATTTCGAAAACCGATGGATATTAGGACTATAATGTACTTTTTGATACTTAATATAAGTACATCTTTTTTTTGCTCCTTTGAGGTCAGTGATCGTAAAGTAAGCAAGCATCTCTGAATTACGATATTGACTTTCAGATGTGTATCACAAATAGAATTATTTTCTGCAATTAATAAACGTGAGACTAAAGCTCTGGAATTAGTTCATCTTATCTATTCTCTGTTCAACCTTCGAAGTAGAGATTTAATCAAAGAATTA
The DNA here is from genome assembly GCF_003590095.1 of Trichoplusia ni. Classification (NCBI taxonomy): domain Eukaryota; kingdom Metazoa; phylum Arthropoda; class Insecta; order Lepidoptera; family Noctuidae; genus Trichoplusia; species Trichoplusia ni. The sequence continues at coordinate 14,440,952 of NC_039485.1, forward strand.
CCATAATAGGAGAAGCTATATTGATTGAGTGCGTTTTTATCGGATCGATCGCAAGAAGCGTATATGTAAGCAACGTCTTTATAAGGATAATGGATTCTAGCAAAATCTTGTCATTTCCTTAGCATAATGAACAATATTAAGAGGCCCGCTAAGTGTAATTGGGGCTCGAGCAGCAAAGTGCTCGGTTTATGCGGCCGCATAATTACGTATAATAGGTGACTTTTGCAACGCACGCGCATTCAGAATGTTTAACTCCCCTGAGACAGAAGTTTTGAAACACTCGGTAATTATAAGTTATAAGGTGTATATTATGCGATTAACTTAAATGTTGCCATTGTATTAACCGGTTTTGAAACTTAAAAATATTAAATCGATTATTCTGAATTTATGATTGCCTTATTTGTCTAGTGGTACTTAAGCGGACGAAGGTAAATTCCTTAGTCCGATTTCTAGGTCGGGTAAAGCATTATATTATTGGGATTTTCCACTTAATAAACTTAGGCTGCGGTTAATACCTACTTCAGTTATTATTTTTTCTTTAATCTTATCGAAGTCGATGGGATTATTACATATATTACTTTTCGTTTCATATTGGCCATGCTTACCTAAGTTAATTAATAATTTCTTTCCTTTTATTTAATGATAAGAACAAGAAATTATAGGTTTTGTTATGAATTTAACTTTTTATTGCCATTCACACCTCTCAATGTTGTAAAACATGACGCAGCTAATTAAGTGCCTGTTTGAATGGGAAATAAGATTTTAAATGTGACAAATTTTACAGAAGATAATAAAACACTCTTTCGTTAGTGTGTTTTTGTCCATTTAAAAGTTGTGATGTAACATGCGAGGCTGTTGTAAAATCCACTAAAAATATTTGTCAGATTATTTCGGTCAATGGCTGTTATTTATCGTATAAACGGTACATTCGTGTAGTCTTTTTCAAATCATAGACTCATTAGGTTTTGAGTTATATTTTTACTTCTAAAGTAATTATAGCGTAACGCTATCGCAGTAACAGTCAAGAATACGCGAAGTTTATTGGACACCTGAACAGTATAATTATCCATCTCTTCGCAGCGCACAGATAACTCACAGATGTTAACTACCCAGCAACAATACTTTATAGCCGTTTAACTAGTACCTATTTGATTGAAACTGAAGTTGCTATTAACGCTATAGTCAATTTAAATTGAGAAATTAAATTAAATTTAGTCTTGTCTCTGCAAATGAACACAAAAAGTTTAACTTTCAATAATAACAAAGGAATGATGTGAGCTACCCGTGGTATCCGGTGGTATTTGCGCATGCTGTAGGTAGATGTGCTATTGACTGATTGCCAGATTGGCAAAAAAGCTCAGCTCCATCAAGAATGAAGACACCGGTCCCGATGAGCTCTGCTCTCGCGATAATTAATTTTGTCGCCTTTTTAGGATCATTGTTTTTGCTCACATATTGTATCGAGGGCAGTACTAATCGGGACACAATTACAAAGAAGTACATCAGTATTTCATACATTTCGTTAAGTTCCAGTAACATAAATCGAACTATGCGTCTCTAGAGTTAATAGGCTCTTGTATTCCACGAAATATTCATAGCGCCTGAGTAACATCGTCCTCCCTATTACGGATACTGGTTTACGGCCGAACAAAAAAGCTGAATATCGATGTCCCTTAAACTGAGAATGGGTAGGCAAGATTGTAGATCATCGACATGTACTTCCTTGCCATATTGAACAAATACCTATCTACATCAAGGTAAAATTTTACTTTAGCGGGAAATCAATTAATAGAGTTCAGGTATTTTTTTAAGATATTGTAGCATAAGTTGTCCCAGGAACCGCTCTACCTTCTGAAAGGGCCAATTAATTAAGAAATACTTGATTAAATAGGAATCTTCTCAGAGTTGAATGGGTACGAGTGTAACTGTAGGGATATAACGAGATGGTGCGTTCCATTGCATTTGTTTTTGTACCTACTGATTGCATTTTATTTAAAACAATAGAGCACGTGGTCCGCATATTTATTGCGGCTTACATCGCCTGCGACAGACTTGTCTGACTCCGCCAATCAATGGCCAGTTTAACAATCCATACAGGCTTTAGTTTTATGTACTTAAAGGATATAGGTCCAAGGATAATAAAGTACGCACTCGTTTATCCAATAAACGAAGAGCTGATTGATTTCATTATGGAAAAAACAAAGAAATATTCCTCATGATGCTTCCATGTAGCTTTAAATCTTACTGTCGTCTCAATAAAGTAGCTTTATTACGGCTAGTGCCGTCTGATTGTGTCGTAAAAGGTTATAAAGGTCGTTCAAATTAAAAGACATCCCTATCATTACCGTTCAGAATTATGCAGAGCCTAGGAAACTAGAGCTTTCATTTTCGATTCACTGAAATTTTAATACCGATGCCGTTGGCTATGTCATATAATGTTACAACATTCCAAATTCCAATACTAAATATCGGATTACCCAATCGCAGATAAACCTTGGGTTCGATCTCTATCATTTTGGGGGTTAGTCACTACAACATACCGTACTTAAAGGTAGATCCTTGATTGTCCTAATCAGCGTTGGTTCTTGTTAAAACCATTTGACCACTACGCAGCTATCCATAGCAATCTCTAAAGGCATTTTACACGAGCAGTAAAAAAGCTCGAGTAAAAGTTTCGACGTTACCACAAGAGATGTCTCTGTCTCGTGCGTGGTCATCGTTGTAGTTCACTTATACGTCCAGAGATGGCGCTACTCATAGCTTTTAAAAGTTATTCGAATAAGTTATTTTGTAACCTGTAGCACAGATTCAATTCTACATTTAGGAGTCACTAATAACTGTTTCAGAAGTGCTTGGAATTCTTGAGAGTATTATTTATGTTTAATAAATCAAATTTACTCTATGCGGTTTGGTTAAGTTTAATTTAAGTAGGCATATTTATATACACTACAGTCGATTACAATGCGACAAAGTACCTACATATTTTTGAAAAAATAATTTTTTTATAAAGTAGTCTGTATTTTATCCTATTATTTGAAACGCTTACATAGAACCTTAACAATGATTAATTAATATTGATTCCAGGCAATTTGAAGCAGCTTATTCATAATGCCTATATTTCCGATTAGATGCAGTAAGACTAGTATTTCCTTAATCTGTGCTAGTTTCTTAGTTTTTAATTATCAAATCAAAATCAACATAAATCCATTATGCTAAATTCCAATGTAGTACTTATGTAGTAGTAAATATTATTAGACTATTAAATTGCACCGGAAACTCTATAATTGGTGCCTATAATATTTTATAAGCACCTACGATACTTAATTGTAAAGGCGAATACATTACGTGTATCGGTCTGACACCTGAGCTAGACGCAAATTGAAAACGCACAAAGCCGCCTATCGAACTAACCCGTGCATTACGTTTTCTTAGCAGTTATCATATCCATCGCGTTATTGACCTTAATCTTTACAATTTATGGTCATTCAGTACACACTACCATAAACGTTTTATTGACAGTCGTTATTTGAACCCGTGCAGCCGTGGTTAAGACGCTTTTATAGCGATTCGCTGTTTGTATTTATTTACGCCAGAGGCTGTGACGTAGCACCAAACCTGCATGTTAACTACGCTTCTGAATGTAGCTCGAGTTTTAAAAATATGCATATGAAAGCACGGACAATTGAAAAATGTTACGTAATATCAGTATTTATCTTTTAGCATGCATACGGTTGCATATCATGTTGACGTAAGTGTATTAAAAAGACCAGTGAACAGTTCTACAAGTGTCCACTGGAAAAATGTGAAACAGGTACTCATGTATACAAACTTAGGGCATGATTGCCAATATGTAACGTATCAATACAATGAATCTCATTGGTTAAGTAATAATGATATACTTTTTATGATAACGAAGTATATTTTGGTATTTCGGCGATCGGCTGCAAAGTAACCGCGGCAAAACGAGGTAATGTGACGGTTGTTTTAGTGCCTTTTGCAATATTGTCGATATTTTAAGTTCCAAAGGAGGATATCACGTTTCAACTGTTGTTTTTAATAGTTATATATTTATTCACTGGTGACATTTCCTTGTGGAATAAAGAGAATGTACATTATATATATAAAGCCGTATAATATTGTAAATACGAGCACAAGGTACGGATAATGTATAACAGGATCAATGTATATACCTAGCTTTATACGAATCTCACCGGTAGTGGTCAATTCTGAGGACGCAACAGTAATAATACATCGGCGAGATCGCCAGTACAGTCACGTTTCCATTGTTCGTGGGCGGCAGATAAAAAGTTCACAGAGAACTAATAATTAGTTTCAGGATCGAGAGTGAGCTCGAGAAACAAGAAGCTTAATTAGCACTCATAAAATAACTTGTAAGGGCTGAATAATGCAGGGTTCTTCTCACCAACGGAGACCATTGCCTCACTAATTATACGAATATTGATTTAGACTCCCATGTTTTGTTAAAAGAAATGTAATGTACAAAATTGTCGGATAACGTTGAATTTTCTTATGTATTTTTATTACCTGAATGTCAGTATTGAGTTGATCTATAGAGCTTTGAAAATTTAATAAAAAAACATCGAAATAAACAGAACCTATTTACAAAGAGACCATTGAAATAAATTTTGCCAAACACTTTCATAAACAGATTGTCTTACTGCAAACTCATTGTTTTGTTCGATAAAGTACGGGTATAAATAAATAATTTATTCACAAGCTCGTCATTAAATATTTGACGTGTTGTTAGTGTTTAAAACAACATGAAGGAGGCATTAACTTGTAGGCATGACGGTTGATGAATATCACTCGTACACACAATTGTGGCTCCAATTGTATCACATTGTGGGAGGTGCCATTTGTAATGTCGAGCAAAGTGCATGCGCGGGCGCACGTCGCGTATCAAGCAGATCTGTGTAGTGATAGGTCACCGCGAGCACGCGACTCCACTCGTCGGAGAGTTGAGCTCTAGCTCAGTTCCGCCCTTCGCGTTACTACACTCCGTGCATAAATCTCTGTCACCATTCGTCACCGTCGTTCGGCCAGAGCCTGAAAAACGAACGTGATTCGGTTATTACAAAGCGCTAAACGAACCACTTAGACGGCTCATTAAATAAATTTATTCCATTCGATAGTGATTCGATACGATTGCAAGTTGGCCGTTGGACGATGTTTGATTAATGCGGTTCGTGTCGACGAGAGCTTTATGAGCAAACATCTTGGGGTGTAAGCTTATCTACGTATGAGCTTGTGTACAGGACAGTTCGAGGTGTCTATTGATTATATGCAAATTATTTCGTGTGTAATAGAATTCTTAGGTTTCGATGGTCGGCGCACGTTTAAGTCCGCCTATAATAATTGCGTGACTAAATCCCGAGACGTAGGTACTGTATCAGACTCGCAATTCATTCATGTCGACGCGGCTCTGTAATTAATGAGACAATATATTAGAAACGAATTCGTTTTGGATCGATAACTAATGTTAAAATATATCTTAAAGTTTTCCAAAGACTGTATGCAATGAGTGAATTAAACGACACCTTTAAGTTATTGGTTACAACTATACAGATCGTTGATTGATTTGAATAATGACAGTACTGTTGTATAGAGGTATATGCAGGTAGGTTGTATGTCTAGTGCAGCAAAATATTATAAAATTACGCTTACAGTTGAGATAAACATATTAAATGCCAAACACAGAATAAGATTTTAATTGATTTGATTGATTGAATAAAAGTTTATTCGTCATCTCATAGACAGTTATGTATTTTATTTCCTTTTTATCGAATGAATCTTGTATGTTAATTATCTAAAAAACTCCTTTTATGACAACACTCGTTCGCTGTAGCGTCGTAAAATGAGTATTTAATATTTAAATGGTTGGATATTCTGTGTTTATTTGGTGCTAATTATGTATAGGTTAGCTTGGGCAGGTAATATCTGATAATGTGAACATCGTAGATTGCATTTGCCAGTCAGCAGTAACTACCGCGCGAGGGTTCCGTGCACGCTGAGCGCTGAGCGCTGGTGTTTATGATAAGCGACTTGACCGTGCGGCGTCGGGTCACTATAAATATTTCTACGTTGAGTCCCGTTTAAATGCTGTATTGATTGAACATGCACCTCATTATTGGTTACCTACAAACAACTTTCTTATAAACATTCATCATTTTCCACCCGGATCTTGGTCTGTTGAAACGCTATAAATCTGTAACAAAATCAAAATTTTCAGTCCTTAGATAATTCATTACTGTTTATGTATTGTTATCGGTTTTAACTAATTAATTTGTGTTGTAGACTGACATTGGCACTAATTATTATATAGTGTCGGTAGAAGTAATACCTACGAATCAAATTATTCCTCCAGACGTTTTATCACTCTCTCACGATCGGACTTTTCTAACGGCCATCACAATTTTTTAATTAGCTTCCAAAATAGAGCCCTCATAAATTTTATAGCAACATAGTGTAATGCAGCGTCGGCCCCTGCCCGCCGCGCTCCTCCGCCTGCCTCGCCGCCGGCGTTCATTTGGGTATCACAGTTTTACGATAGCTTTTATGATTGATTAATCAGTGAGCCTAAAGTTGATCGCTTCCGCACTTATTCATCTGATTGCAAAACATTTTATTTCGTCTGCGTCTAAGAGCGACTTTAATTTGTCCGTTTATGAGGATGATGTTAAATTACTGACGGGTGATACTGTATTGAAACTAAAGTGATTGGTTAATGCGATTATTATTCACTGATTTGATGTGTAACGACCGAGTCTCGACCGTATTGCTTATATATGGATGGCGCATGTCAGGAGCAATGACGTGTTAATATGCGTTACTACAAATTAGGCCATGCGCCATTGTTCTGCTATTGTGTCTCGTAAATGGCAAATCGAGTTTCACGTTACCTAAGATTTATAGCTTGTATTTACATTACATTTGTTGGACGAAAATTGACTTATAATTCAACTTTGTTCTACTTTCGGTAGGTATCTGATCTAGTCTGATTCATTTAGATTGTTTGTGCTTACTTTACGATACTGGTTTTCATATTGCAACCGTCATACGTGGAGGTAGGTAAGTCATAAATAACTAAGTTCAAACATAGCTTTCGAGATAGATATCTCAAGCTGTATCGTAAGATTTGTGTAGATAGGTCTCTACAACTGCTTTCGAATAAGACGTGACTGTCTAATATGGACAAAAAGGGAATTAAACCTCACTCTTTTGCAAACTGCTTATTGGGCTAGATACAATCTTTGTTAACTTCGTAAAGAACTAAACAATAATAAAACTAGAATAGTCGCGGTAACGGCACCTATTGCTATCACAAGATGTTTATGTTTAACGATAAACACTAAAAAGTTGTAAAAACGGCAGGTCTCGTCAGTATAATATATAATGTCCTCGTTTTCTAAGAAAACTTAGATGTCTGATACGCGGTAAATGTTAGGCATCATGAAATGTACACTCCACAATTTTCTTTGACCCTGTGCATGGTATCTTCTGAGGACAAAAATTATACAGTAGAGAATACGTTGATATCACTCGGGCATCTGACCGTATAATATTGCAATAGCCATTACGGACACACCGTAGCATCTTCAAAGTGCCTCGTAAACGCGCTACACGGCTACTAGAAATGTAATTTAGCGGTACTGAGAAAGAAGCGATGGCTATCGTCAGATGAATGAAGCAGTGTTAGTGCACCGTCACACTTTTTTACTGGTTAAGGTGTTCTGGAAACTTATCTCTCAATCACATGCCGTAACTGTATGTTATAAACTTATTTTTCAGATCTGCCCGCCTCGTTGTCGCTCCATAAAACTTTCGCAACTTGTAACACATACGCCTCATACGCAATGCTCAACCCGCGTGCTACTAGCTGTGTATATGAATTTATTATTATTACCTTGTTGTTCGTTATTCGACAACATCGTGAACTCATATTTATTTATTTTCCTTCTTTTACGCGTCATTCTCAGTCCGCACTGCAATATAGGAAGTACCTTTAAGCAGTATGAGCAGCAAAGTCATTCTTGTAAACGAGACAAATATCAAATGGCTTGTCTTGTTTTAGGATTTTGTATGTGCCTTGTGTATGTATGTAGTATATTCATGATATGGGATAATAGTAGGTAATTGCTATTATTACTTCCTTACAGTTTTAGTTATTATATTAATCCGTGTGTCCATGTAGCAGTAATTGTGATTGTTAAATAATGCGGTGCTAGACTGGTTTGCAAAAGAACAATACTATGAATGCGAGACAAACATTTGAACACAACCAACAAGACAAAAACTAGCGATACTTTAATTTTATTTTAATTGGTTCGGTCGAGAGTGACATTCGAGGCTGTCAGATTTAAGTCGTGTTCAAGGTGATAGTCTCTCTCGCGTCGAACTAAAATGGCGACCGAGTTGGCATTTAAATGCCATGCATTTTTAAATTCATGCGACGTACGCAATTAACAATTCGAGTTCGATTACTTTGTCATAAACGTGCGCGTGTTTATCGACGTCCCCCGTTAGGAAGCTGTTTATGAATTCATGACACTATTAGTGTGGAAATTAGCTTTATGATTTCTGTGAATATCGAAAACATTAGCAACTTAGTTTACGAGAAAGATATGAGTATTTTACATTCTTTGTGCATAGCATGGGCTGCATAACTAGTGTACTTAGGTACAACGACAGGCGAGTCCAATAAAATAGGATCAATATAACAGTTTTGCTGAGTAGAGTACTCGCCTACAAATAACTTTGCTTTACACTTTATTAATCTTGGCCCTATAGAATATGAGTTGGGTTCGCGTTAATTATGATTATTACGTATGATTTAGGGCTTGTACAAGTGTCCGTATTAAACTAAATGTCGTCTATTATTGTTTAGAATTTTGAAATATGAACGTGGTGAACGAATACTTCACAGTTCGAGTCACGCGAACATTATTGTGTCTGTATTATTCGATATCAATGAAGTCGCATTTAATGATATTGTTTGTAAGCACATCGGCCGTGTGCTAGTTGATAATAATCGTGTATCGTGGGTTGCCCGCTCCTAGTACATGTGTACATACTTAAATACTTATCTAACTAGCAGGTAATCTAAGTATTGGTTTAACTGTATATACAGTACCTATAAAGTACTACAAATAAAACAATATAACAAAGATTTCTTTGTTTACACTCTTCTTGACGAGGAAGACGCGACTTATTGTCCATGATTAACTACGCATAAAATGTACACTGTGAATTTCAAAATTCAATAAATGTTTTTCAATTTGTTTATCTCATTATCTTATTCAAAGAAATTACTTAAAAGCTCTACAAATGATTTTCATTTACATTGTAACATCAGAACATGATTCGTGCAAATATTCATTTTATGTTAATTCTTCATCCTCCATCCAACGTCTGTAGTTTATTTGCTTCATTTATAGTGTCTTGCATACTTATGAGTGATCAGATAACAATAAATAACGAGTTAATTAACTCTAACGGCACTATGTAGTTCTAGGTTGTGTCACAATGAGAGCGTTGTACTTGAAAGTTACTGGTTACTTGGCTATGTTCCACTGTATTGTGGCAGTTGTTGAGGCTCGGCCGGCTAATGAGCTGCTACTCTTATATTCTTATATCACCTACACGCTGCCATTCACACCCATCGAGCTATAAAACTCTCACTGCATTTTAACTGCCTATGTTAACAAAAGTATGCATATTTACTTTAAAAATATGCGCTCGCAACATGTGCCGGAGTCCGGGTCATACAGTAACATAAATTTACAATATAAGGCATGTGATAATATATGCGCTTGTGTTAAATGTTTTCCTGAATAATGTCGATGGAGGGAGGTAACTCGCGGCCGGTGCTGGCTCATGACGCTGCAATAATTAGCCGAGACTGTGTATCATCTGTGTCCGAGTCACTGCAACGATCCTTTTATAGTAAGCGCAATTTATTTAGTATTTTACAAATTCAAATGGCGCCGAACAGACGACATTAATAGCGCTTACATATTACATTGACATAGTCCATTTATATGTAAGCGCTTATTCGTGGTTATAAGTAGACAGTCGCGCAATTTAACACTGAAGGAGGATGGCCGCGACACATCCCGTCCTCGCCGACAATCAATTATCCACAATCCATAATCACGAACAATTAATTTTTTCTCGACGCAGTTAATAGGACTGCGCTTTCGTCGGTTATTTTCTCGATAAGGGTCAAATTGATCCGCCCGCGGCCTATGTGAACAAAACAAGCAATTTACGGCACTCGATACATTACGGTTTTTATTATTATTCTACTCTGTTGGTGTTGTTACGGCGCGGGCGGACGGCGGCCGGGCGGGTCCAGAGCGGTAATAACAGTGCGCGACTTACGCTGTCTACTTATATTAGTATACCAGCGGCAATGCAAACTTGCGCTTCATCTACTATGAGTTCGCAATGCATCCCGCAGTTGGTGTTTTCTCCGATAATTTCACTATAAATACCGCTGAACAATACACGAGCCGTGACCGTTTGACCCGGTTGTAGTTTATCCCGAGAGAGAACATAGATCGTCACGTGTACACAAAGGGGGTCTTTTTTGATAAATCGTTGAAAAGAAACAAAGGGCGCATAAATTTATCGTCGGCTGGTGGCTTATCATGATCATGTCGACTTTCTCCGAGTGTCGATACAGCGGCGCGCGGTGCACGGCAGCATCACACACGCGCCCCCGCGCCGCGTGGCTCCGGCGCGCCGCGGAAAGCTTTACCTGCATTGATCACAGGGTTCTTCGCTCTCTGTACTTATACCTAATGGATCTGAACTTTTAATGCTAAAGGTACTTTGTAAATGTGGACCCCCTAACAATTTTACTAGTAGCTGGCATTTCTCCTGCAGAAATTCATTTTAAACTTGAATCCAATTTGATGGATATATTGAATGTGAATTTGAAACTGTTCCCAGTTAACTTAAAAAAATCTGATTAGCAACTTTTCTCATACTATTCTAGTGTGATTAGTGGTTAGCATTACAAACTCAAAGAAATATTGATGACACAATTACCACCTTGTTTTTAGAAGAAATAATATGTTTGAAATAAGAATTCGGTTAAGTTAATCTGATAAATTTCACATCGCCATTTTAAGTCGAGTTTAGGTACTGGCTGACAACTTCAGTTTATATCATTAAAAAATACGCTTCAGCTGTCTATTGTAAAAATAATTTCAATGATGTAGATATGGCTATTATTTGTCCACCTGCGTATTAAGACGGACTGTGACCGTTTGCACAATTTTAAGGGGTCGCGTCCAAGCAGTGTCTTTCAAATATTACAATCCATTCAAAGTTGAAAGGGTTGTTTTTTATAAAGAGACAATGTCTAAACAAAGGATTCGATGACCACCGATGACCAGTACCCATGAATGACCAGTGTGGGAAGGAACGTTTATTTCTCTGTGAAAGCTTGACCCCTCCATTGTGTCACCTTTATAGAATATAGATGAAGTTTCATAGTGCAAAAGTAAAGGGTCAGCACAAAGAAAGAGTATTCGGTACTAGTGTGATTTAGAGCCGTATTTTTTGCACGGCTTAAAACGGTTAAGTGAATTAATAAGAGAGATAAAAAATATCGTTCGAGCTTCCCATGCATGTATTTTTCCACCTATAATTATGTGAACTCGGCATGGACTCCTCGAGATATTTTCGTGCGCACGACGTGAAGGGCTTGCACAACTGTTCAGGCATTTCGGAGAACAGCAATGTGATAAATCGGACCCTCCAATTATTATTGCATTCGGTCCGCGAAAGTACTCACTATACTTATAGCGATTATTGACCAAAATCGGTACTTGTTCTCGTTACGTCAATCACATACCTGATCAGTACTGAACAGGCGTATCCACTCGGAATATTTACTGCTAAACTGAAAGTAAGAGAGACGATATAGTAATTACATATCCTATTTATTGATACAAAAAATATTTTAACTTTATTTGATAACTAGCTGTTGCCCGCGACTTCGTTCCCGTGGGTAGAAGAAGATGTAAGTTATGATTTATACCCGTCCTGTTTTTTTTTACATTTTCCATTGTATCTTCGCTCCTATTAGTCGCAGCGTGATGGTTTATACCCTAAAGCCTTCCTCGATTAATTGTCTACTCAACACAAAAAGATTTTTTCAATTTGGACCAGTAGTTCCTGAGATTAGCGCGTTCAAACAAACAAACAAACAAACAAACTCTTCAGGTTTATATATTAGTATAGATAGATTGAATTAATTCTAAGAATTATAATTAAAAACGTTCATGTTTATAAGCATCATTTTGAGGTTTCAAATATTTAAATAAAATATTGCTTACTCATAGACCATTTCCATAAATTATAATGTTAAACAAGAACAAAAGTAATCATGACATGGATAAAACATGTTTGCTACTCTATTCAAACAAAAGTCGGCGCTACAATGGTCGGGCTCGATATCAAATCTACTAAGAATCATATCGGACGGGCCATTAGCGATCTGCTTCACTAGTTAGTGTTATTTGGCTACTTAAAAAACGAACATGACACATTATCTGCGGCAATCCATCTCGACCGAGTGTGCTTCTCTAATTCTCTTATTTGCCGCCTGTGAGTGGGCGCGCCGGCCGACCGGTATACATTCGTACTCATAAATATAAGGCATAATTTTGTAATTATGTAAAACGGTAAAAAAACCAAGTCTAAATCGTTTGCTATCTGTAACGCAATATAAATTAATGGCCGTTATAATAAAATTCGGAGACGGCAAATGTTTGAAGCATTTTCGTTTCCAATCAATTGATGTAAGTGTTCTACTTTATCATTTAATAATAATTAGACGACGTATTTGACTTGTTAGACGTCATTACTCCTCGTGTTAAGAGAGTTGCACTCGGACTGTGTTGAGTCTAATCAAGTTAATTCGGTCGCTTAGCAGTGAAGCATATAAAACATTCTAATGAGTCATCACTCATCAATCATACGTTATATTATGGAGTATTAAACTCATTCTAGTTTTTAATAGATATTTTTACAAGATACCTATGAGTTACTTTTTAATTTAATTTTACTACTAATTTATCTCAATCATATTGAAGTCGTAAAATCAGATTTTTAATGTAAATTTTGCGAATATACCCATGAGTGATGCCGGAAGAAGATTTTCTGAATGAGCAAGGACTCGCGTGCCGTAAGCGGCGGACGATAAGTGTGGATGTTTTATTGTTTGGTAATGATAATGCTAGGTGCGAGCGGTATGAGCGAGTTCGACAATTAGGTATTAGCATTACCTTCGGTCTGGGATTGTTACGGCGGAGGCGGTGGCGGTGGCGCTATATTATAATTAAGTATAGTTTACGTATCGTGCGGCCGCGGCCGCGGTGACTTCCGCGTCGCGAGCCCTCCGCGCCTCTCGACTTCACTCAAATTTGACTTCTAATTACTCGGCCACTGCCGACATTTTATGTTTCCTTAGGCCATAACTTTAATTAATTCTTACATCGTCTGCGCTTTTCTCACGCTGTATTAAATTGTAGTGCTAAGGTTTCTCTGTTTTCAATTATTTCTATTGAATTCATCTCGAATGTTTGTTTCTTAATTTTATGTGGTTGTTATTTTATATTGCATAACATTACAATTTTTGAATACTACTCCAATAATCTGAATTTTCTTACTAAATTGCAACAGTAATATAATCTAGTTTAAATTGCCTTAATTTATAGATGCATATATTGTGGTCTATTAAATAATTATAAATCGAAGCTTACATAAGAAAATAATTGCCACCGTCCGCGCTAACTAGCGGATCATTAAAGCCACTAAAGTCAGAAGCGCCATTAATATGAACAGTGATAAATTCGAGATTAGAATCGAAATAAATGATTTTTTTTAAATAAACTGAATTGTTCTTAGATTGTAAGATCTCAGCAGTTAGCTTCTAAGGATAATTGATTAGTTTGATTTCCCTTCCACAAACGAAGTGTTTGCAAGTCAACGGTACCAAGGTTTCGTAAGCTCTTTAATTGTATCCAATAACATGCTGAAGTACTAGTCGGCTTATTAAGAACTAAATCAGTAAGACTGAAGCAGGATTATTTTTACAGCTTATACCTTAAAAGGTTCCAGTTTTAGTACGTATAACCCAAAACTACATATAAATGTGCATACTACCCTGCTAAAACTTACAACATTCGTACAAGAATCTTTTACTTTCAAGTACGTTCATAATTGGCTAATATATCAAATAAAAGATATGCATAAAACTGCATATTTCAATATAATTCAGCATGTCCAATTACATGCCTATGTTTTATTTATTTATTCTTGATATACGCAAGTGGTACAAAAAGCTAGCTTAATGCTAATAGGAATTCGCCACTAACCAATAACATGCGTGTGTTGTAATTAAACATCTTTTTGTTGTTATTCTATTGATTGTTCAGCAGAAATAACGTTCGCTTGTCTACGGATAACTGTCACTTGTTTTATGTGTTTTATTAATGTATAAATATTGTACGAATGTTGGCTTTTATATCGCTCGAAAAAGTAATAATATTCTATGTTTGTGTATTTTCGATACAACCAACGAACGTGTATCAGATTTCGTAGCTGTTGACCGAATGGCTCGTTGAACTCTTTTGTATGAAAATAAACTCCAAAAGTTTAAAGTCCTAGTTTTCTGTCTCAACTTATTGGGTTTGACAGAAATATATGACTTTGCTTCAAATACATGCTACCATAGTTGTTGTTATCGTTCAATTGGGATATCTTCATTTTTGTATTAACGTTTTTTCGAGTCTCTGGCATTAAATATAAAAGTAAATACAAAAGCATCCTGGTTAAACAATCGGCAACCCTTTATGAATGAACAAGAGGAAGACGTGCGATGTCACCCTTCTCCGAGCGGGTCGAGTGAGCGTTTGGCGGTCGTGTGGGGCGAGCGAGCGGCGCCCGGCGACGCAGCAGTAGCGAGCGACGCCGCACCCGGACCGCACCGCCGTCCGCCGCGCACTGACGTCTGACCGCCGCCGCCGCGCTTCTTGAACCTGTTCCAAATCGAACCCCAAGCGACGCTGACCGGGGAGGGTGGACCGGACACTATTGTGCACAAGTGACCCCCATTGGACAACAGTGACAACTGACCGGTACCTGACGCGTCATGCAAAACGCCTTCGGACGTTGATGTGGGGTTGCCCAGCTGTGAGCTGCCCCTCGGCGACCAGTTCTCAACTTGTTCCACAGGTATTTTCGATTATTGTCGTGACCTGTTCTTCTTGACCATTGCTCAAACAAAGTATTGAATCATTATGATAGCATCGTGGGTTGTAACGTACTGATGTATGATAGCGGACGTAAATAATTGCTGCTTATTTGACACCATACCTCCCGTAATCTGCTACTGAATGTTTATTCGCTACTGTTCACTTAAACCTGAATGAGTGTAATTCGATTAGTTTTTTTTTGTTAATATTAAACACAAATTTGTCCGGCCGGTCTGTAATGAAATTATTCCCGTTAAATTGAAGTTTTAATTTTAAGAGGCAAATATACTCCTGAATAATACAATGTGACCATAAATTAGTACATTATTATTATTATTTAACCACTTCTATTTTAACATGTTATTATTGAAATGAGTCTGAGAACTGCGATTCGAGTATCTAATGGTTTGTTGTGAGTTAAATTGAAGTGATCATCACTTTGATGGATGGCTTTATGATTGAAATGGATAATCTTCTTCTGGCTAGTTCAATATGTTTACTATCTCTGTGACTTTAACGATATAGCTGTTTTATTGTTAATTTCATTTTCCAAATGACAAAAAGCAGTAATTTATGCGTTTTATATAAAATGAATATACTTAAGAAACGAATCAGAAGTTATAACTGGTGCTATTTAGGTATTGTCACAATATATCCTATATATTTTATTTATGCTCTGAATGTGCTTAACTCACATTTCGCATTGTTTACTTTGCAACGGCTAAATGGCATGACAACAAAATATGATGGTCTCTTACTAGTTGTATGCGAGGATCATGATTGAGGTTATAATATGGTCGCGGTGGAACTAACGAAAACACGCGTATCCATTTAGTAGTGACGCATTATTTGAAATATATTCTGATTCTCGGTTGTAGCAGATAATTAGGTGGTAATATCTCGGCGCGACTTCCGCGTCGCTCGGCCGTGCCCCGCGCTCCTCAACAGATTTATAGCGAGTTTGACCGTGAGACCTGAAGCGTAGCCGTTTTTTGCCTAATGCGTTATTTATTAAAATTTGATTATAAAACAACCAAAGTTAATTTTATAAGTCGGCGTCGTGTCAAAACTTTGAACATAATACATAAATATCGTCAACTATTGACTGCTTTATGAATATGTATGCGCAATGCTTAATACCTCTGTTTATTCATAACGAGACCTCAATTTAACTAATTATGATATCAGATATGAACAAGGATGAAGTTTGATAATTGCTATGTCTAGGCTCAACGTATTATCAATGTTTTTATGTTAACAAGCAATACTACCAACTGTTTCCGAGTTTTTGCCAGTCATGCTCTTGCCATAACTGCCATCCCGAGGCATATTTAAAAACAACGCACAAAACCAAATTGTTGCTACGCGATTGTTGTAAAAACAGTCACGTAATGTTATCACAAAGACCAAAAGAGCCGCTAAAGAGCCAGATGCCTTGAGTGGTGTCCGTGTACCACGACATACATTAGAATAGTATTTTCGAATATCAAATATTGATTTTGGCGGCGGTCGTTGTGCAAACAATAAATGTTTATTTCTCTAAAAACATCGGCGCGCGACCGCTCACATTTTTGTTTAGATAATAATTGATTTTTTATTTACTCCTTGAGTGTTGCCGCACGAAGACAACGGCAAACAGCTTGGCTAAGACATTTTCTCACGGAACGCGGATAAGCAGTATCACTGTCCGCGTCCGTTATACTTTTCTTGCGAAAAGCTCTCGGAGCTAATATTGTGTGCGTCGGCAGCGCGCGGGACGCGGCGGCGACCGCGCGCGCTCGTGTGTCACACGTCAGATCAAATACACGAGATAAAATTAAAACTAATGTACACTCAACTCAAAGCTTTTCACAATCACCGGTCAGGGCAATAAATAAAGCTTCGCCGAAGAACGGGAGCAATTAATATGGGCGCGCCCGACTCGCGTGAAAGTAGCAGACGCGGACCACATGTGTGGACCGTGGACGTCGCGCGACGCGGACCCCGACGTGTGCTCGAATTTATGTTGTCAATATTACAGCCGCACACAAACACACATGCGAACATACGAGACATTATATACAAACTACATATTTAGTATCTATACACGTTAAATTGCAACGCCCGGCCTATAACACACGTTCAGCTATGCCAATTAATGGTCTGATAGAATACATTGTTATGAAGTGTAATCTTTGTCAAAAAAGAAAAACAATTTTCCATAACTAAATAAAATATAGCCAGATTTCCAAATAAATACAAGGGCTCGTGCAAATATCAGAATAACTATGATAGAAATTTCTTTGTTGATGCTGATTATCGCACATATTGTTACCAACGCGAAATAAAAATGTTAACATTGGCAATATTTATAATATAGTGTATAAGTTTATATGCTACATACTTTAAGAATAATTTAGATTCAACTTTAATAAACCGTTGCTAGTTTCACGGATAGACGGCGTGTAATAGTTTTGATTAACATATACCCAAATTAGCATATGTGGAAGCTATCAATAGGTGAGCCATAAACTCGACGTATAAGTACAGGTATACACATTGAAAGCATTTATCTTTCTAAATTGCGACTAATAAAGAATAAATCATAAAGTGGTATCATAATAACAGGCTATGGTGCAGTAAAACATAAACGGCGCATAGGTGTACAATTACTTGTATATCCAATTACTTTGAATCGATATTCGGCTGACCCACATATAGAACATTTCGCGATAGTGCCTCCTACGCATGTGAGCGACATGTCGATATTGGCGTATCGGTGATTTCAATATGGCAGCTCTGGCGCTGGGCGAGTCGCGGCGAGTGTATGCTAATACGCGCCGCCATCGCGCCTTGCCGCGGGCGCTGCCGCTCGGCGGGGCGCGTCACACTATCTATGTAACACAGTGTACACATGCTATGCAATTACCATTTTATTAGTTAGTTAGCTGCCTCCACTACTCTTGACGGAATTTCACTTAAAAACGAACGTGCATAAAACTTAGTATAAGCATCTTGTCGAGAATGTGCACCTTTGACTAAACTAAGTTTTATGAATTTGAATGTTACTTTTTAAGTACATACAGATTAAAATAAAGAGAAATAAGAACTATCTCTTTTTTAAAATGAAAAAATAATTTAAAAACTTAAAAAAAATGGTTTTCTTGGAATCAGCATAAGAACATCATGTATCACCATTTGTTGCAGAGAGACTTATAAATATCTAATTAAACCGTAAATGTTTCTTATCTATCACAAAGTAAAAAATAAAACTTGCAATTCAACTTTCCCAAGTTACCTGTCTTGTTAACGTCATATTTCTGAAGTAAATACATATATCTGGGAATATTTTATAAAGTGGGTGTTCATTGTATCCCAACATAGCGTTGTGTTTATTTAGCGTGTTCCCGAGAATCCCACGCGCAGTGTAAGTTTTTCTAGGTATGACGCGAGTGCGGCGAGGAATGCGGCCCGCAAGACCGCGCGCTCTCGCTCGCATTCAAGGGTAGGCCGGGCTCGAAACGCTCCTCATTGGTATTTAGAAACTGCCATTAATTGGATTATTTAGTTTCTTCATTTTAAACACATGAATTAAAGTGCTCCTTCTTAGTATGCATATAAGGAAGTTGGCACCAAGCTCTTTATCCTAAATATCTATCTACTATCATATGATAAGAGGACAAAGTTTCCTAATAGCTACGCGAAAGTAATTCCAATGAAACGCATTGTCATGAAGTCATGACATACTAAATTGTTCTGTCATGACATGCTCCGTAAATGTCCAATACATATGACTGACGTTTGTGTTCCTTGTGAGCAACTGTCATCTGTCTGTCTGAGGGCGCCAGCGGTAACACGCAGCGTCGCGTTGATACATATACAGTTGTACGCGGCCGCGACGTGGCTACGGGCTACGCGCCGTAGATATAATCGGACGAATATTTATTGGTGCGCGCTTTCTAAAGCCCTGCACCATCCGCCATAAAGCGTAATGCTCACGAAAGTCGAGTGACACGCGATGGCCGACGTATTTTATTGCGAGTTTCATCGTCAACATTATCGTCATATTCTAAATGTGAATAAGTCTGAGTGGCAGGTGTGCGCTCAGATTTATTACAAACTTCCTTTTAAGAAACGTCCGATGCCAGTTATTACCCGGGTAATAATTTATTAATCGTGGTAATTAAGAATAATCGGTTTCTATGGGTTACAGTTAAAATAAATTTATATTAGTTAACTAACTGCTATTATTTTCACTTGAGCATTTATATAAAATCTTTGAGCATCCGATTCAAAAGGTCGTGGTTCAGAACTTGAATGGCTATCAGCGGCACGGCGGCGATGGCTATAGTTATTCACACAACCAACAAGTCATTTGTAACAATTAATTTTAAAGCAAGTAATAGATAATTTTTATGTTCCTTGTTAGATAGGTGGGTATGATGCGGCTTGTATAACGGCACTTAAAATTTATTGCTTTCTTTTACTTAACGACTTCCAATCTCTTAAGCTACGACGTATGGACTGTACACGAGACAACCGACATGATTGTCTCCCGTCACAAAAGTATATAAAATGAGTATTACATTATACTCTCCAAATAGGTAGTATTAAATTATCTGAGCTCTTAACGATAAGTATCCTAAAGTGAATATTGGTTTTCTTAAAATGTCATTTTGAGGGTCTCAGCTGATTGATACTTAGAAATTATAGTTTTAGGTAACCAAAAGTTGTATGAATGTAGGCAGTGAACGTAAGCACATTGGTAACAGAATAACATAGAGCTTTACACTCCGTTAGGCCATAAGTAATTGCAAATACTATTTTGCGTCAAACAATTACAATGAAATGGTTGTCAATATTCCAAAGCAGTGCGATTAATTTAAACAAATCAACGGCAATTTGTATTCAATTTTATAACATTAATGCGCACCTAATAATAATCATATTATTAGCAATCACGGGGAACGAACAATGTTACTGTGAGTCCATCACAATACGCCGCGCAACCAATCTTGACACTTGCGTGTTTAATATTCTTTGATATTATTTAAACTGGCATTTTCGATACGAATCGGTAATTATAATTTAAAACACGAAATGTGTCAAAATAAATTATTTTTTGTAATTAACTGGATACGTGTATTTTGTTTTAATCTCGCTTAAGTTTTACATAGCAGTAAATAAAACAGCTAAGGAACTATAAAATATTTTTTTTAATAAATATGACTGTTTAAAAGCGTTTATTTGGTAGGTATGTAAATTAAAAAAAATACTGTAGATACTTCAATAATACCAACTTAGCTTAGACATGATTGTAGTAACGTAATTTGTGAATGAAGGTTACTTAAATAAAACTCAATTTGGTAAAAAATCTTAAACTCATTCCAAAAAAAGGTTAACGGGCCATTGTTCAAATAGAATATAGAACCCGCCGTGGATGTAGACTGTTAGATCGCGGTATAGCAGCGCTCGGTCGCAGGGCGGGCCGGGGTTGCCGCGTACCTGCCGAGAGCGTGTGAAGTCCGGCGCAGGCAGGGGGTGCACGCCACAAAGGAATATTCAAATGCGCTCCTGGACGTGGCTCGCATGAATGTGTATTACCCTATGACCATATTATTTTTAACATGCAAAGATAATGGCTCATCGGGGCGATTCTTAATTTTTTATGCCTTTCTTATCGCGACCCTTTATTAATACTCGCAACGCTTGAGGGTTTTTGTGCAACCGACGTCAAGTTGTCATTAGGGCTAAAAATCATTAATTATGTTTTCGCACCGGTGTAAATATATCTCACCTGAAATATAGAAACTTAATGCTTGAAGCATTGACGTAAATTAACTGATTTGATCACAACATTAAATGTTTTTAGTTGTTTAATAACTAGCCTTAACGGTAAAAACATGAATAAATCATATTTTCTCGTGTTCACAAAAAATAACTAAATACCGGCAAACGAAGTTATTAATAACTAGTTTTTTCAGTAAATCAATATTTTATGTGATTATTACATATCCGTTAACACTGATTAATTATCGCAGTCTGAGGTCCATAATTTGCGCGCACAATTAGTTCCCCGGCGTTAGATAAGGTTCAAATGTGGTAAACAACAATAATGAATAATAAACATTGTCCCGTCGTCCATAACCGGTGGTTATGGCACTTACCCTGTAATTTGGCAATCAGTTACGTGGCCGCGCCGAGCTATTGTGAGCTGCACCACGCTGACATCGGGAGCCTGTAATTTTGCGGTTACTCGCAGGTGTTTATGACATTATAGCCGCGGCACAAGATTAAACTTAAATTAATACACTACTTAGAAGAGGACAGTTAGATTTTATCAATATCGTAAAAGTTTTGTAAATGTCAAGGTTTACCTACTTCATTTAATACCGTAATTTACATATTCAATTTTAAGGTAAAGTTTACGTTACATAAGCTGAATCATCGATATTCTTTTGTATGATTTTGAGTTGTTATTTTATCTAAGGTAAAAAAAAACTCTTGTACTTTAATTATAATAAATAAGTAATTTGTGTATTTTAGCGATTAATCTACATCATTGTACGCTAACGTGAAAAAGATCGCTTAATCTCGTCTTGTAAAAAAATATTAATTTATTCCGTTACTTTATAAGGCCATCTGACATGTAAGTTGTCTTCAGTGATTTCACACGGTGAGCAGTGCACTGACCATTGTCTCCCCTATCATTAAATAGAAAATTGCGAACCCATCCATTGTTGTATTTTCAACCCTTTCTTTGGCCTGTGTCCATGATGCTACGGCGGGCCGCAGTAATATCTCACAGTTTTGACAATCGGCCGGTGGGGAGACATTCATTGTTTCGCAGCATCCGAGGGTCCCGCGGTGAATTTATGCTCGCCTGTCATAACACTGTGAATTTACGCATTGTGAATTAATACAGCGATTTCATCAATAGACAACCTTTGTTTTTGGGTGTCGAGCTTACGTAATGTATTAGGATATGTCAGCAAACAGTAATATGTAAGTGGATACTTTAAACAAGACAATGGCCACTCATTTATATTGTGCCAATATTTGATAATAGAAACCGGTCAGCTATGAAATGCAGCACGATATAGGCATTAATATACCTACTCAATATGTAAAGTAGCCACGTTTGTTATACCAAAATCAAATCAATAGTTCTTAAGCAACTTGATACATTTTTGTAGTTGACTTAATACATTCAGCATTTAAGAGGTGTTAGGTCATTTTATTATATTAGCACACTAGCTAGTGGCTGTAATATTTAAAAGGTTACTAAACATTACCGATACCAGTGTACAAAGTTCGGATCCATTCTTAGTAATTGGGTTAAATATAAATTTATTACGGTAATCCCAGTCTGCAGATAAATAATTATATTTAACATGTTTTATAGTAGTGCGACTTAATGTTTTCTTGAATAAATTACGTACCCACAACATATGATTTATGGGACAGTGAATATTTACATTAAACCTATAGATAGGTACAATTTATTGCATATATACGTAAAGTTTGCCTCTCAGCATTTCTTGTTTACACTCAATACTGTAATTTCATAATTCAAGCGTTTAAATGCATAGCTTTTCGTGAGCGAACGCAAAAAAGCGCAGAGGCTCGCTGGAACGGCGATTACGGCCCTTAAAATAACATCTTACGTTTAAGTTAATGACAGACATACCGACAAAATGCACTTATAATTGCTTATACAAAGAGTTTTGGTGAAAAATTATCATGTATATGGCATTACGGCGAGGCTCTCCCACGTCTTCGAGAGGAAGTGTTTTGCATCTCCTACGTTTTGTACGAATCTTTTGCATTCATCTAATTGCTTTGCCCTCTAAGTTAATCGAATTACACGCGAATATTATTCAACTACTGTATTCGACTCCAGATTGCAATCGTGCACTAATACTCAAGAATTAATTAATTTATTTACACTTCATTAATAAACATCGGTAAACATGAGAGCCAAGGGCGCAGGCTGCTTTGCCACATTAAATACCAATATTACACTTCGACTGAAGTGTACACAAGATTTGTGGTCACGAGCACTGCCGAATCGGAATCTTAAAATAAGAGGTGACAATCATAAATTTGTTGATTTGTCTCTTACAATACATTTGTTTACATAGCCTATACCTAGATATGTTATAGAATTAAATGTTTGTTCTATAATAAACTCAAAGATATAAGGAAAAGAGTAATCTATTCCTTGCAAGTACCGTTATTGGACTCTTATTGGTATATTGTAATAACGAAAGTACATGTACGCACTAACAAAGTGTCTTTGTTTAATCTCGAGAAACCCATTATGTGTATGTCTTATTAAGCAGCTTGCCTGCATAAACATTTCCTATTTATCAGAAGTGTCTGAACGAGATTATTTATACCTCGGTTCCTAATTCGTATAACTATGACACGCATTAGTCTGACAATGTAATCTAATATGAAAGTTATATTTGAATCAAAGCGGCCGTAACGTCAAACCGCAAAGTTTTTCAATGTGTTCTTTTAACTACACCGAACAATCGATTTCCATTATTTTCTGTTAATAAAATAAAGAATCACTTGGCTTTTATGTTCGATATCTTAAAGCTTCTGTACCTTCTTATTCATGAATAATATTAAAAGTTTTTATTTGATTAAAATTTTCAAATCAAAACTAATACAAAAAGATTCCTCAGCCTAATATTAATTAATTATTTATGCGAATATTTAGAATGCTGACAGCTAAAGACACACGTTGTGATAAACAAAATTAAAAATAGCCATTATGTAATGTCGCCGATGTATTTTATGTTGGAAACATTGCATAAGCAATTAGCAGGTCTTAGTCGTGGACATACATCAGTAACAGTAGCTGTGGGCAGCGCGTACGGCGATAAATTCCCGCAACTAGTCGGTGGTTACTAGGCAATAATCGACGTTGCATATTTGCATAATTGTGCCCACTAAGTGTCTGTATCTACATAAAATTGCGTCTTTTTCATGAGCCCTCTATATTTAACCGTGATGAAAACAGCTCCGAACAAAATATTTCCTCTGAACCCATGGTCCTTAATTACTATTTAGTTTGAATAATCTTCGACGTCGATCGCATTATAATGACGGAACCATCTTATTAATATCATTAGTCATTGGACATATTATTCTGATCATCGTAAGTAATAAAACTTAAACTTTATGAAGTATCTTTGAATATCAAATAACAGATATGAATCTAATTAATTATTACGTATTCCCACTGTAGCTTGACTAAGTCTCATCGGAGCGCCGTTACCTTAACTAATAGCCTTCTTATTGGTCTTATTGACATATGAACAAAAGAGGTTAAAAACCAAAAAAATATCTTTAAAGCATTTTAAATTAAGTAACTGATATGCTAAATGGTTCAGTATTTTCATTCCACATGCATATTGATTATGCCAATATTGATGTGCGCAGGGCGCGAATGAATATTTATAATAAGCTAAATTGAGATGTAAATAACAGTCGACACTCATTAACAAACTCTGAGTAATCAGCCTTAGTGGTCATCTCACCCGTGTGTTAGTTTAAGTAAGCTGAATGTATATCTACTAGTTGTTAGAACTTCTTATAAAAATAAACTTAATAGAATCAATATGTCAGTGTCTCACACAGCGCTCATTTATGTATTGAAGCGGTACTATTCGTTATATATTATGTGTTCAATGACATCATAGCAGGACATGCTGTAAACGAGAACGGAAGATAAAAAAAGTGTAACAGAAAACAATTTTATTACAGAGACATTTCCGTTCGGTTCGATCGGAGATAATTTTTAATCTTGAGACCTGAACACAGCTAATCTAATTAGATTCCAACTAGTGGAACTAGTCGATAAAAACGGTTATGAAGTTGGAATGGACGCCGCTACCGAGCGACAATTATGTGTAGATATCTGATTGCTAGTGAACACAGCTTTTATGATTCGATGCTAAAACAACCACATAGAAATACAGCTTATTACGTCTCGTTAAAGGCAACTGTTATTTTGCACACATAATAAAAGCGACGTAGGTATCCGAGTCTAAGTATTTACAAATTGAATTAAAATATAAGTAACAAAAACAACATTGCAATGATAGTAAATTTATTCTTACAAATGATTTCGTATTAAGTTATTCCAAATTAATATAATTGCATCAGAACGACTGGATAAGTGCATTTGGTGTAACATTTAAGATTGTGTAGATGCAATGCAACAAAGTATTTGTTAAATGTTTACGCATCCACAGTAATGGATACAGCGACTGGACGCGCGCGCTGGCTCCGACGTCCGCGTCTGCTTGTACTACTCTAATGATAAATGATTCTGGGGATTGCGTTTCCTTAAGCACCTTTTGCATTTAGGTTCACTTCAAGGCTCTTAACAACAAACATAATTCTCGTGTCACTATTAGTTTAGCTAATAACTGTACTCTACGCGAGCGAAAATAATAATTCCTTTACTTACTGTTTTTAGCTTTATAAATATGCAAATTAAAATGTGTATCTCTTTTTGCGGTATTTAAGTTGATTTAGGAGTAATAAGGAATTATCTGTTATATGTAATTTTTGTTGAATCTAGTTATACTTCATATAATTCTCGTTGGCATAATTGCATTGTGAAATGGTTGAACCTAGGTGGTGCGTCGCACGGTCGCGCCCGAGGGCGACTCGGACGGATAACGGAGCGCGAGCCGTGAGGCTGATTTATCGTGGACATCCACCGAACCTATCCGATTTGCATTTAGATAGCACTGCGGAGCGGACGCGGGCGGCGGGCGGCGGCCAGCGCAACACCGTTTTACTCTATCGCACGTAAATTAACTATGAAATTATCTTTATGCAAAAAAACAACGACCACATCCATTTATTTCTAAAATTAGTTTATTACTTACTCATTGATAGCATTTCATCAAGTTCTCGGTGCACCTAAATACCACAGCTAATTATTTCATTAATATTCCATATCCTGAGAAAGTTTGGTAAAAGTGTATTAACTAATCGGGGAAGACATTTATTCGAGTACCTAAATCTATTCAATAAACTTGGCCACTACAAGTAAACTGGTTATAGATCATCATTATCATTATGGAGAGCAAATTTATAATCGTAACGATTAACTTATCAGTTTGTCTAATGCGTTTTTGTCGTGTTACCTAAATAGTTCAATTAACACATTCCTGTAGGGCTGTTACGTAGTGGCGGAAGGCGCACGATGACGGCGCTAGGTTGTTCAGCCCGCTCGTAAATTATCTGCCTCTGCAATTAGCAGGCGCCGATTTGGCGCATTTTACGTTTCCTTTACTAACCGGTAAACATTGGTCACACTCGTACATACAGTCGCTCTGGTATTATAGCGTTTCAGTTTCAAGGTAATATGATGTCTGTCCTTTGCGATATCGGACTTGATATTAGTCGCAGAGATCATAGTTTATCTGGTTATTTTTTTGCTAATAAACACATTACATTGTAATCCAATACATTTGCTGTATTTCAATAACTACAATATTCTTAATATTGGCGTATAAACAAAGGTTATTCATAAGGCCGCACACACCTATTATGGATTTCCATGTTAGCTGCTTTATAAAATGCAAATGACGCTGCATACAGACATACGTATTAATCGAAACTTCGTGTATAAAATATGGTGTCAGTGGACGTTGCTAAATGTTTTACAAAATGGAAATCGCAATTCAGACGGGTTGCATGTGTGGCGCGCAACTTATTGCAAATTTTCCTCGTGAGAGCATTTAATCTTTCCGTCAAACAGATGTTATCCATTGCAACAAACCCAACCACTCTGGGGCGTAAAAGGAAGAAGCATACGCCCCTAATTGCGATATATCCACGAGTATCTCCTACAATATGTAAATAGGCGTCCGAGGTAATTAAAAGCTTATCTCGCGCCCTGCCATCGCGGCCTCGCTGATTGCTTCGTAAAATGATTGACATGCTATTTTAACAGTGTACCGATAATGAAAACGTTCTTGCACAGTTAATTCATACTTTATTTATTGTTGACAATTACTATTTGCACAGGATAATTGATCGCGTTCTCACAATTGTCAGGTTGCTGACGAGTTGTTTGCGATTTTTTTTAAGCTGTGTAGCCGCGAGGCGCCGCCCGCCGCTGCTCCACACAGTCACCGGCACTTACGAGTCCATACACATTTTTTTATTATTTGTGTCACTTTTTTGTACAGAATTCCTGATAAATTATCTTAATACGACAAATATTTACATTCGTTTTACAAAGCTTATTGACTTGTCTCTCGGCAGGTACAGGTATTTCTTAATCGTTTTAAATAATATTTTTTAGGCAGTGGTTAGAACGGTTTTAACTATTAACTGCTAAACGAAGGTGTTTACTTAGCGGTCCGGGCGAACGTTCTGAACTAAGAATGGAATTTGTAAATAACTCATAGCCTGAGAGGTAATAGGTACAGTAAGACATCAACAAGCTAGTTTTATCTCCTAATAATATATTTGATTGCTCAATTGTTCAGTGTCGTAACAACATCTACAGTTCATCTGAGTTAAACAATGCGATAACAAATCTGAATGCATTAAATCAACATTGCCATATTTCCGTGGGCAGTGTCGCAGAACTTGTAGATCTTTTGGGAATAATGGCTTCGCGGTTTAATTATAGTCGCAGGAGTATAACATAATCGGGCATAAATCACGTTATATAGATACCTGCCAAGCACAACCTGTTTCAATTCGCACGGCACAATGCGCGCGGTGTATTGTGCGCCTGCGCAGACCACGTCGCTCCTAATTTATACCTTCATGGTGATTTAACGACAGCAGCCGAATCTATCCGAGAATATGTATCAAAGTTTTTACTATTGCGTCTCTAAAGAATAAAATTCATTTGTAGTGTCATTTATAGGTTTTTTATTCGTGAAGTTCGCATCATGAAATTTATAGATATGGTCTCTTTGTTCAGTTGGCCGGTCGGTGAGTATCACGTTTAGCACACAATCGAGAGCATTAACATTTCCATTGAAACGTGCAGACTTTAATCAGCCGATACGAGTCGCTCAGCCCAAACATGACTAACTGACAGAATTGCGGCGCGAAATGAGCTTCACTTCAGAATCGGGTTTCATTCTTTTTGAGATTACGACACAACGTTCCCAACTTATTATTTTACGAAAGACTTTAAGATATTAGTGTACACACTTTATATTGTTTACAGATTTATAATGCTCGTAGTTCTGATTTATAATAAAGGCTCTCGAAGCTATTAAGTAACGCCTTCTCGATGAACATGGACCACACACGGCATTCAAATTAGAAAAGTCAGACAAAACGGAAACGAAGCATTTATTTTGGGTTTAGAGAGGAGCGCCGCGGGCGTTCCTTCTCTCTACACTCGTAACTCTTCTAATAAGACACTTTACGCGAGCTTAACTAGAGCTTAATGCGTGCAACTTCGATTGTATATATCATTTTGATTTGTGGAGATACCGAAACATTTGTACGTCCCGCGTCTCGACCGTTAAGACGATTAGTGTAATAATTTTTGTGTGACCGTAGTCGGTTAGAAATATTCTCGGTTTATTTCTTTATTATTCCCAGATAACATAATATTTACCTACCATTTAACTTGTACGCTTTTAAAACGGGATGTTTATTTATTGTTAAATGGTAGTTACAGATAATTCGTTTTAAAATGATCGATGATAAGTGCTTGGTTATGTTTTTGTCGTGTACGCCGGTAATTGCGAGCATACTCTTATGCGATGCAGACAGGCGCAGGAGGCGTTCAATGCCGTATCTATTTCCGCACTTCCCCTCGTAAATGTCTTTTACATTCAGTGTGCTTGTGTGTGATCATTAAAGCTGTACTTTGTGTTTTGTCTAATAGCGTTGAGTCGTGACTTTATAAATTTAAGTGACTTACGTAAATTTGATTACCGTGAATATTGTTTTACTGCATCTCGGTGGTTGTGTGCAAATCGTTTTGTATGATTTGATTTAATGTTATAGCTGAGTCCATTCTTCCTTTGCATTTACTTGTCAACTGTCACTTCTTGCAGTGATACGCGTTTCAGTAACTTCACTTATTCCTTTTGTTAATGAAGTGGGTATTGATCGTGATGTCTGTTGAGCGCGGCGCGGCGTCCCGTGTTACGGCGTGTCCCACAGCCGACCGCGCGCAACACAAAGGACACTTATAAACGCGAGTTAACATCGCATTGAATCGCTGCCGTCAACCTACTAAGCGTTGTCACTCAACGGTCACTCAACGGTTTTACTAAAAAGAAGTATGAATAAGAATTTTATGTGCCATGAATTAAATTTATTTTAAATCAAATGTCAGATTTTGAATAAAATATAGCCAGAGAGAGAAGTGAAGTATACTTTTAAGTATTTAACTGTTATTATTGTAAGATGTCTGTTAAAGTAACGGTCTTACATGTGAATAGACTATAGACAATTGAAATAATGTTATAATACAATGATTATTTATGGCACAAGTAAATAAAAAAGACAACCCTAACAAAACGTAATCGATGTGTCAATATCACCCCTATTATTACGAAACGGAACAACAAGTTACAGTTAAGTTGTGTGTTTAGATAAGTAATTAAAACAAGCACGTCTAACAATAATTCAAATATACCGAAATCCGTCATTGTGACAGGTCGGTACACAACGGCCTATTGTCAATTGTTTAAAACCAATAATTGTAAGTCAGCGCGTAATTATAGAGCGACGTTAAATTTTCTGACTTGAATGCTACTAGTTACGCAGACAGGAGACATGACTTATTTAGTGCCCATGTTGCGTTTCCATCTTTAATCTGCGTGGGCGCATATTTCTGAGAAAACATTTCTTGTTGGCTGTACATAATGCTGCCGAGAAAACAGAAGTAATAATGTTGGCCATACTTGTACGGTGAAGAACTCCGTAAATGAATCATCGCATATGCGTTCCTCGTCAACTCGCAAAAAGAGGTTTGTCGAAAATGCTTCTCGTTTAGTTTTGCTCCGTGTGGTTCGTCCGCGCGCTGCTCCCTGTACTCATCCCTTATTTATTTATACTGGTATGAAGAATGTACATTTTTTGTGCTGCCATAACAGTGTGCGTTCAACGCTGCGACAATCCGAGGCAGCGAATTCTTTAATTGACAAAATGCAGCGAAGCCACATTCCGCCTCCAATCGTTAGCTTTAATGTGGGAATACAAAATGGATGATTAATCACACATTTAGACCTTTGCTTAATATTAAAAGTGCTTTGAAGGGTTTTAATTTCGGAGCTTTCTCCTGCAATCTTGTTTTTTTTGGATTAATATAGACACTTGTTATTGCTTAAATTCAGTACAAGCGTACAGATACTGTGAGACGTCCAATTCAAACATGTTTAATACGGGTTTCCTGCTAAGAAGAAATGTCTCTGTTTTAATGGAGATAAAGAGTTTAACTGATGTTTATAGTATTATTTAGCAGTAGCTGGTTGGTAATGAGTCGTTAGATTCTAGTTTCTCTTATCAATGATGATAAAACATGCGTACATTTGAGCCGCACCCTGCACTTTCCCTTAGAGGTAGGTACTGCACCTGCCGGGTGAGCGAGGTGAGGCTGCGCAGCCTGTTCCGCCGCTAACGCATGACTCAATATATCTGCAATGCGACGCGAACCTTTATGGATACCTACGTGAGGTTATTGCATATGAGACAGGTTAAATAGATCCATGTGAAAGTTTTCCGCCCTAGCTTACTTAAAGCTCAACTTTAGATCTTTAAAAAAAAAAAAATTTAAATGTTTGTAATGTGCGCTTACAATCTGTATCGGCTTGCTTAACATAGGAAACAGTCGAGTAGTTCCTTTATCTCGGCTTCTCGGATTTTAATTAAGAGATTAATAATTAAGCAAGAGCGAGTGGCAACGACCGCAGAGGATAAGCTCGGCAGGCGGGCGCACGCAACCCTACGCGACATGCGTGCCGCTCCGTTACGACACCTACACCAAATTTTTCCACATGCCCGAGCAGCAGATAAGCGGCGAGCGACGGCAACGTGTTATTTATTAACGAACCGAATGATCGATAGTTGGACGCGTCACCGGACGTGGACGTGGACGAGCGCCGCCTTTCGAAACTCGCCGCCGCCGACGGATCGTTTCTCTGTACATCGTAAACCTCCAATAAATACATCCCGCAATGTCTCCGAATCGACCGAGCACGAAATTCATATTTCGTGAGACTATTTCATAGTCCATATTTTGCCATGCATAGGCAATGCAACTTGTCTTGGTTTGTTTTTAGATCACGTAGTGTGATTTCAATAAGTATACGATATAAACGTTCTATCGTAGGATCAAGAGTTTGTAAGTTGTCTGAGAAAAGTCGTGCACGCAATGTCCGTATCGAATGCATTGTTTGTGCTGTCAAGGCTTCTTCAACCCTTTGCTAAAGTCATCCGTTCCGCTCTAGCATATGTAGCGTCGTGACAGCTGTGCGCGATACTTTCTAATCGTTCCATTCAATACCAACATCAAACAAATACACAAGGAGTAGGCAACTTGCGAAACATTAAATGGCTTGAACAATTGACAACTAAGAAGAAAGTTATCAATTAATTATTTATATATCAGTCTGCGAAACAAAGCTTCATCAAGACATAACGGTTGCGCAACTCAATTTGTGGTATACTAGCACTTTATCTAAATTATCGTTTCTAGTATGAGCAAACGTAAACAAACTCGTATGTTTACATGTATCGATTCGAGGCAAACGTGATAGGAAACGATCGGAAATTCGAGGTTCAGCTGCACAGGGCAGGTTAGACCAGTCCCGGTGGCCTCGCAAGGACCCCAGCAAACCTGTTAGATTCGTTGCACGATTTTTACGTGCGCACCTACCGGAATCTCATTCACGTGGTGCAGGCGCGCGCTCCGCCCGGCCCCCTGCGCCACCGCCTGCCAGTTAACTCGTCAAATGACTCACGCTTCGGCTGGTTAAATGCCAGAAGCTGGCTTTTCCAGTTCTCTGATCCAATTCGCACATTCTATTCTTGCTTGACACTAAAGCGACATTCTGTAACCTAGGTTATACATGGATTGGCTAATGGTGTGATGTGTTGCCATAAAAATATTCAAAAGGAATCGACATTCGTACTATGTTATGTATTTCTCATTTCGCTTTATTAGTACACTTGTGAGAACTTCGGTAGCTTATAGCAGTAGATCAGAATGATATGAAGTTTACATACTCGGAGTTTTGGGAGAATTCGAGGTATACTATCAGCAGCCCGAGGTCCGGATTGTGGGTACACATAAGTATGTCACATTTCATACAATAAATGCCAAGATATATTAACACACCAGGAACAGGAATCAGGTAGAACTACGATCCGGTCAAACCCGTCCGACGCGTGCTTCCAACATTTTTTATTTATTTGTCTGCATCGTCGGATACCGCTGGGCGTGACGTCAGACGACCTAAACTGGTTAGCGAGGGAGCAGGGATTTGCCTCGTATCCTTCCGGTTCTGCGAGTGGTTCAGACCTGTTCTACATCAGGTTGCGCGGCACCAGGCGACCCGGCCGCGTGACGTATGAGTACTACGGTGAACTTGCATAAATTCACCCGAATTAGACAACGCCCCTGCTTACGTTCAACGCCCGTTCGGATAACTAGTCATTTCACTCTCGCACCAGACACCAGCAGCGCTGACTCATGCTCTGTGTGCGCAACAATTAGCAAACGTAGCGTCACATTATGCGACGACCGTCGCGAGTACCATCAAAGGTCAGTATCCGTACCGAAATGGTCACGCCTAATAACTGGTTCGTAAGTTGTAGTCGACTCGTTCGTAAACTACAGTGGTTTTGTATACCAGTATTTTACGTTATGTTTACTCGAATTACTACACCGTTGAATGAACCTCTACGCACTCTATTGATTTGGGTAACGACGAGCAGCTTGAATGATTTTAAGACATAAAAGTAAATTGAAGTGTTTTGTTGCAGAAGACGTAAGGAGGTGATGGAGGTGAGCGGGGAGTCGTGGCGCGCGTACTACTCGGGCGAGCACCCGCTGAGCGCCGCCACGTCCGCCGTGCTGAGCGCCGTGGATGACCAGCAGCAGCCCATCGAGTACTACAAGCTGCCGCCGCTCGCACAGGACACGCACCTCAGCCTGCATAAGGATGCTAAACTTGTTGATGTCTGGCCGTGAGTCCTCACTACTTCATCCCTATATTATTGCTACTTTTTCTGTTTTATCAACTATGGCATCCCTGGATTTCGTTTTTATCTAATTGATTACCTTGTCATCTCATTCTCTCGACTCTAGTGTGTTAACATTTATCACTTAACTAACTGTATCAAAAATTATAATCTGCTTAGCAATTACGGATGTCACATTTAAATGAAATACGACTGTTTTAAAATATTTTTGTTCGGTTTGAATTCAAAACCAAAACTATTTTATGCAAATTACCTTAGAGTATAGATAATTACCTAATATTTAAATAAGATTGTTCTGTTAAGCATACCTATATCAAAACTAATTAATAATAGCACAAATATGTACTGTGTAGGTACGATACCTATTTAAAATAATCGAATATGCAAATCGAATCCCAAATATCGATATCTAACAATCAAATGGAATCGAAAAATGATCGCGGAAAATCAATCGTCGATTCTCACGGCCGTACATCAAATTGAACCTTCGTGTATCGGAGCAATTATCATTATAATCGCCAAAATTCGTGACGCGGTGAATACGGAATGAATTCGCGTAAAATTTATATGTAAACTATGATAATATGCAATCTTTTTGTAGTGGAGTTTTTGTGCCTATTGAGAGGCAGGCGGGGTCGGGGTTGTGTGTGTTGCTCGAGTCTCACGGACGAGTACACTGAGACAAGACGCCGCGTGGCTTCCGGCCCCAACGAAAGGTGTAAGAATAACAAATAATAAAAATGTTAATGTTCCACTCAATAAATCATATGTGCTCATTTGAATACCTATGGCGGGATTAACGAAATAGCAGTTCGCAACTTCGGTGATTCCCCTCTCCGCGCACACCTCACACCGCTTGTGTATTTAATTCGCATATTACCATATTTTTGCTATTTAACTCCATTTGCGATGGAAACATGTGTCTATTTTAACATTTAGGAATTCTTATTGTAAATGTCAATTTATATCAATATTTTTTGTGCGATACTGATATGCATTAACGATTTACTGAAATATTACTAGATAATTAGCTAATAGGTACTTAAATAGAAGATTCGTTAAAATATCCATAAATTAAGCCTGAACTCGTAAAACGAATAGACACGTATTTAGAAATTTTACTAACTGATTATAAATACAGTCAGTGCATTCAAAGTATTCCCATAGAAATGCGACCCCGATCAAATTATACTCGCTCTTTGAAAGAGGTTGTTAACAGCATCCTTTGAATAGCGGCGAAAAATGAGCAAACGCCGTGACACATTCTTAATACAAGGAGTGCATAATGTTAACTTGACCCTATACAGACCATTTAACTTTTATGAACGTTTTATTATGTTCCATAAACACTAGCTATAATGGAAACTAGTTTTAAATTCGTGAAAATGTTAATATGTGAATTAAATGTTGAATACAAAAATGCATCTCTTTTTTGACGTTGAATATGTATAACTTGTATAGAAATATCGCTCTTTATGTAGGCTGTGCACATGATAATGTGGAACCGTCGAAGTGGTAACAGCCTCCCACGTCCCCACACACGACGCTGCGCCGAGGGTCTCGGGCCTGGTGCTGGTCGCGCTCCCGCTGCCCGCGCTGCCTGCTGCGCTCCAGAATGCGTCAGTCGGACAGCTCCGTACCGCCTGTCTTGCCTGTCACTGTTTACGGGAGTGCATAATACAAATAATGACAATAGACGGATGTGGATGGAAGCGGCTCACATTGACAAGGACGCCCAGGACTTGTCGCGAGTCATTGTCGGCACGCGTCCCACGCGCCGGTTCAACGCGCGCCGCTATTGCTCATTCATACATTCAAAATTATAACGAATGCTCTCAGTCGCCCGCACCCATACGCGCGTTCTGTGTCTACGAATGCGTTTGTATGCTAATAGTTCAGCGCCAGTGCATCGTCAGGTTTGAAGCACACTATTTGTTGTCTAAATCGCTCGTATTATTTGAATTGAATGCTCGATAGATGTAGAAATGAACTAGTTCCGTCTGTATTTCTTCGAGATTCGATATCGTAGGCGTAAAAGTGTTTCGTAAACGCATTGCGTAGTGCGCGGGCGCAGCTAACCACATCTAAGCAAAGGACTACGCGGATGTTACGGGTATTAAATGGAGACGGCGGCTATAACCATTAATAGTTGTCGGAGGCTGTCGAATGCTAACGCTAAGATTAGCATAGAAACGCGCGGCGGGATGCCTCTAGGGAGGGCCTCGCCCTCTTGACCCTGTCACTGTTCGCACTTGCCGTACTAACGGGAAGTCGGTTTCTCCATGCTAATGTACCTAACTTATTTTACGACCTAATGATAGAAATTACCTACGTATTTAATTACTATGTAGGTAAGCAGGTAATATTTACTAAATGCAACTTAAGACTGGTTCTGCAATCATGTAGGGAGGTAATTTTTAGAATTTCTAAGAATATTTTCCGGTATATTTAGTTCATAGTAAAGGTAAAGAGCTAAGTATAGAACTTAATATGCTAAAGATCAAAATGAATAGTGTAATTTAGCGAGCGACTCAGCACATGCGCCGTCAATGTCGCGGTGGTTTAACAAAAACTCAGGGAGTTGGAACCGTGTGACCCATTTAGGACTAGAACCGGTTTCCTCTTGAAGGTACATCGTTATTGTTAGAGACACAGTAGTTAATGCCATTCAATTCCCCTGGATATAACGGACCCTCTTATGAGGATAATGTATAAAAAGATGGTAACATCGTTATGTCGCGGTCATCACGTAGCGAATATGAAAACCGGGATTGTCCGGCCCGTCTTGACCGGCCGACCATTATTTTTTGTCTATTCTTTATCATGCGAATATTTCATATTGGACAGCTGCGTAAAGAAATGCAATTATAGTCGTTAGATGGCTGAAGCCGAACGTCTAGCAAAGTGCTGGACATTCGACATTATTAATATCGTGCTAGGTACTTAGTTAATTAGGTTTAGGGTAAATTTTCCCCGTGAATGAATCACTAGAGACAGTTATGTGTAATGAAATGCCCGATTTAATGACTTAGACAAATGGCGAAATCGTTTTCAATTAAAGTTTTTGATAATGTATTAGTTCCGTGAGAAAAGTAGCAATAAACCTACATTTAACGAATGATATATTCAAATAGAATGAAATTACGTCGGTCGCATCCGCTGCAAGCGCCTCCCTCGGCTCGTTTATCGTTCGGTAGATTGTAATCAATTCGTCAAACGATATAAACTGTCGCCGCTTCAGATTTTGATGTAGATAGCGACCGCTGTGCACATGTAAGCTTATTAAGTTGTTATCAGAGATTCTGTTAAATATATGATCAATTTCAGCATCCATGTAGAGATAACAGTGCCATATTTGGAATCAATCTAAATAACATGAATGTAGAAACAGCGTGTTATTTTAAAATGGATTTACAGTTTCGTTATACAGAGACAAAACAACAATCATGATATGGCAGCCAGATATACTGTTTTTGTATTAAGTTTTTTCAAGAATTATCCTAAAAAAGAAATGATATCCTTTGTGATAGGTAAGAGGCATTTCGATAAACGCATTGAATGTATGAGCGCGAGGGTTCCTCGCACCCTAAGCACCGTATTGTCGGGATCTCGTCATGTGTGAAAGGGTGTTAAGTAAACATTGCAAATAATTATAATGGCAATTGCATCCAAGCGACTTACCGATGCAGCTTTGATAAGAAAATTTATATTTGCATGCAAAATGTAGCACACAGCCGCTAGAGATGGAGCTCATTCTTACCTTTTATTACGTTTACTGTTATGTTAATGTAAGCAACATGACACTGATATCAGATTAACAGTTTGGGAAATCTATTCCGCTACCTGATACAGTGTGAGAGGTATCCTGGGGTACTTTACATTCAAGCTAAATTGTATCAAACGTTTGCTATATTTTCAACTCTACATGTTAGAACTGGTTTTTGTATTAATTCATATTACCCTCATTAAATACCTATATAAATGCTGTTTTACAGTTTATATTCAACATAGCAGAGGCAGAAATACTCCATTTGCATACCTAATTAAATAATGTACAGCTTTATATAGAATAAGAAGATAAATGCAATTCATTTCGAGCTTTTTCACATTTCACAGCAAACTCGCGCACTTGCTATTTACTTTTATGATGAGTTTTTTTCTTTCTACGGAGATGATATTAAGAAATATATATTTTTCGAAATATTTTTATGGGCTAGTTATAAAAGAATTCAAGAAGTCTTTAAATTATTATAAAATTCTTAAGATCATTCCGTCAAAATTATTTAGGTTTATAAACGTTTTGCATTTATTGTTTAAATAAACTGTAACCTAACGATTGTAACGGAATTATTGATACTTGGAATGATATTTGAAGCACCCAGAGCCGCGGGGCCCGAAGCGTCTCAGCTGTCAACGAAGCGCGCTTTGTCTCCTTTTTACAAGCGTTAACAATGAGCGACAAGCAAACACCGTATTGTGCTCTACGCATATGAATAACGATATCTATACACCGCCGCCGGCATACCGACCTCGGATTAATACCAATAATTCAATTTGCATGCACGCAAAAAAGTTGCCGGGTGAAACTTCACCAAATCGAAGCATATTTTTGTTGTTAAATAAAAAGTCATTGCATTTTCATTCGTGGCGTTGTCGTTTGTTACCACATCGCGAAATTTGGTGATACATGCAGAAATATTTTATACGGCCAGGCTTTATCTTATCGAATGAGCGATTTCACACTCGTTCCGTTTCTCTTACAAATCGCGTGCATAAATCGTGAAGAATGAGCAAAGCGAGAATTGCAATCGGACACGGTGAAGAGCGTCCGCGGCCGGCTCGCGGGAGGTCGCGCGTCCCGGCCAATTCGGACGCATGAAATAGTGCCGCGAGACTCTCTTATCTAAAATAAACATCTGAGCGCCGGTGAAACATGTCTTCAATTATCATAAATCGGCGCTCACTGACAACGGCCGACGAAAGCCGCGCCCGCGCCGCTCGCGAGCTGTGCGCGCTTACATGCAAACAAATCAAAACGCTCGTATGTAAATGTACATGCAATTGATTAGACCTACTTCTGGCTTTTAAGCAATAATTTATGTAGGTGAAAGCTCAGTGATGACATTTGCCTGAATGTTTGATTATAACCAGCTACTGTTATTATTTCAATCAACTTTTACGATGAAGTTGTACTTTTCAAAATTCCTCGAGACATCAGTGTGGATCAGCCACTTTGGTTGGTTTTTCAGTAGAATATATTATTTTCATAAAACCCTTGATAGTAACTCACGATATCTGCACTAATTGCAGTGCTACGAAGTTCTACGAAAAACGTAGATCTTCGTAGCCGCTAATGAGTGTACATTAAAAAATAAACGTTAACTATTTACTAATTAAACATTAGTACGGGAAACTTTTAAACATGACGTAATGCGTTAATCAGTTAGTACAGTCACAGCGACCTACGGGAGCTATTAATTTAATTTCTGTTATCTTAATAGGTATAGTAATTCATGAGGATTATTTTTTGTTGCTTTTTTACAAGGCAATAAATGTTGTATACAGTATATTTCGTCTAATGTAAAACAGCCAATAATCGAACTCGAAGTTGCCTCACTTTCCTGCCAATTATATTTATTTGTTTCATGCTTAAGTAATACTACGAACACCATATTAATTCATAGTCTTGTGATTTCGTTATGCTATTGCGACGCGAAATTTCAGTGTAAATTAAGGATTAATAATTTGGACTTTTTTGCAGCAAATGTGACATCGTAATTCTACAAAATCAAAGTTTCGAATTCAAAATCAAAAATATAGAGCCATGTGTGATGTACCTAAATACGATAGAGCGGATTTAAAAAAAAAATCGTTGTCGAATATTTTAAATAAACTAAATAAAGAGGACAGACAGCGATTCAAGTTCTTTATTGAAGAAGTTCTTGTATTTTTCCATAGATGGCAGTGTTTGGGCCAAACGCAACTTTGTGCAAATAATTATAATTTTACGACGCCTCTGAAATTATAATAGCTTATATTTAATGTATTTAAACTATCGTAAATATATCTAATTAATTATGTTTACGTTATTCTTAATAAGTATTTGGCGCATAAATATTCAACAAAGTTATGTATCACGGATCAGATATATTTTCATAACATGATAATAGGAAAAATGTCAAACGTATAATGATTTGTGGCCTCTAATCATGATAAATGAGAATAATTGAATTAAATTACGAATTTAGATGTGTTATTTTGCTATTATGAAGCTTGATTTTACTATTTTACCAATATTACCACTACATACAATTACTTTTTAATTCATTGGTTTTGGTACAGTTAATTATCGATAGTATAAAAATTAAAATAGCTATCAGTGATTAAGTGGCTATAAATGTTAACAATTTTAGATTATACAACTTGAAAGTAGGTTTCTATCTTAAAATACCTTATTAGGTTTGAGTAAAGCGTGCAAGCTAGATGTCTGTAAAATAACTTTATCTAGGATTAGATATTTGCTAAGAAATATAAAGTGAACCTTGCAATAATGTAAATAACATTGCAAACTGCAACAAGTATGATAATTTTATTTGTATTTTGATTGCAAGGAAAATACCATGTGACAATTTGACAGTGTGTAACACCTAGAGCGAGAATGATAGTATGACAAGTTAGCGCGCGCATGGCGAGGTCGGGCTTACTCGCAGCGGCGCGCGCGCAGCTCACCAATCACGCCTGTCTCCCCTCCGCAGGGCCGGCGGCGCGCTGAAGGCGGCCAATGGCGCGCACGGGGCGGAGCTGGCCGAGCTCTCGGGGCTGCTGCACGCGGGGCTCGTGAAGCGCGAGCCCGAGGACCTCAGCCGTAAGGTGGTCGACGAGCCCGAGCCGCACGCGCTCAAGCCGCCGCGACACAAGGTGCGTCACACGTCCGCACGCCGCCGCCGCGCGCGCACGCACTCACACACTTACTGTACCGGTCACTCATGTATTATTTATCGCGGTTTTCGTACGATGCGCCGAGCACCGCGCTCGCGACGCACTAGCCGCGCCCGCCCGCGCCCAGACCGGCCGGCCAGTGTTGCCCGCCCAGTGCATGCCGACCTCGGTCAACATCAAGGACCTCTCATCTTTTTCGGGATTACACACATTGATTACCGTGAACGTGATACGATAGATCGACATTTGTGTACGTGAAGCTGTGAACTGTGCTTTGACGCGGCATGTACGCGTCGACGTTGCGGAGCGGACAATTGTCGTGGGAGAGCGCGTGTAACCGGCGCGTGTGTCCGCAGGTGGCGGTGGGAGAGCCCGGCGAAGCGGCCTCGCCGTCCCCGGTGCCCTCGCGCGCCTCCTCGGCCGGCTCGCTGCTGCCGGACGCGGCCATGTACGCCGCCCAGATGTTTGCGCCGCCAGGCACCCCCAGCCCCACCCCCTATGGCGAGCAGTACTCGCGCCAGCCCGCCACCTTCACTGGCGAGCCCTACTATAGAGAGTACTTCGTCGGGGAAGGCTATCAACAGAGGGCTGCACCTCCTTATGCTGATGCAGAGTCTGCCTCCGCTTCCGCTTTTAGTGATCGATATGCGACCCCTCGCTATCACAGCAAGAGTGTTATCGCCGCAGCTGGGCTTACAGTGGACCTGCCCTCTCCCGATAGCGGCATAGGAGCCGACGCAGTCACTCCAAGGGACCACGCATCTGCAGTTCAGCAGGTCTGTGCTACGACTCGGGCGCGGGCGGGCGGGCTGCCTAACACACCACAGTGACAAACACACACACTAAACACATATATATAGATGTATTTACAGATTACTGTGATATTATTATCGTAGGGCTCACTTATTCACTTAACAACATCCTCCAAGCATACTGTCTCTTGGCTTAACATAGAACATTAATACCATGCTATAAGGGAGATTTCTCTAACTTTCACTTGAACCTACCTAGGTACATTTATACATTTTCATGTAATAGCAACTTACATTTGTTCGTTATTGCAAGGAATGCCATCTTTCTTTGTCATAATTTGCACAATTGCAGAAGCCCACCCGCGCTCTACATTATTTTGTTGTCATTTCACGTGAATTATTTCCGTTTTTAATAAGATCACACATATTTTCATAACAATGAAAAATGTTAGTATCTTATTATGTTTTTTCATTTTTAACAAACATTGAACAAATCACTGGACGTTAAATAGAAAAAGAAACAATATTAATATCCAAACTAACGGTAATACCAGTCAGTCAACAGATCTAATAAGAATGTTAGCAGTCAGGCAGTCGATATAACAGATAACTATAATAGCTAAGTCCACTAATTGCTCGTGCGTCGATGTACAGACAATAGAGTCGACGCCACGCGAGACCTTCAAGCTACACAATTGCCGACACCTCGCATTTGACTTGAAATTTATGAGTTTACATATTAAAATAACAAATTGACATGACCGGCAATCTGGTTGAGCTAAGTGGTTTTGAAGGACTTAGTAGTTTCCAGGGCGTGGCGATCACGAGCATTGTAACTACCTACTTACTCGGCCGATCTAGATCAAACATTTATTATTTTGCCTTTTGTTAAGTCGACGGAAAAGAACGACTAGACTGGCATGAAATATTTCCAACTTGACACCTAACTACTGAACATTGTCCATTACTTGACCATCGACTTCAAACTTGAATACTACATTCCTCTAGAGCTGTATGCATTCTCTAAATAAATTACTTAATGCCTTATTCGTAATCAATATCCAAAGCTCCCATTTTCATGGAATAACAGTAATTAGTTTCAATGTTGTGAGCACAGGTAGTGACGATGACGTAATTACAATGATATTTTAATGTGTAACCATTATCATAAATTAGTCGCTAATTACACTTAATAAATGAGAGATTGCGACATTCAATGAATCCTTTACAACAGTTTTAATCAGAGATCAATCTCTACCAAAATTAAAATTCATTTGGTTATTTCGCTGAAGTATTTACATATGATCGTACCTTTCGTTTGGCTACGTTCTGTTTGAGGGTTTTTATGTCTAATAAGACGAGCAAATAAGAATCTGCTAAATTCCAATGTCAAGTAGAACGTTCGGAAAGAAACGGTTGTTTAGTCTTTGTAGCATAAGTTATTTAATTTTACCGTTAATTTGGATGTTGGTATGTTATTATACGATATAAATAAATGTCCTATTCTGTATGATCTTTACATGTCATTTAGTAAAATGTGTTATTGTCCGTGCAGTCGTTCGACTACACGGTGATATGCCAGCAGCCGGGCGTCGGTGAAGACGGGCGAGGAACGCCGTCAGCACACCACTCGCCTGCGCAAGCACCGCGCACCCGGCCCTGGCATGACTTCGGCAGGCAGAACGACGCCGACAAAATACAAATCGCCAAATTGTAAGTACCACCTAAATATTCACCAAAATAACACATAGATAAGCATCAGCCATGCTAACACGTGAATGCAATCTAAAAAAAAAACAGGAATGTAAAACTAATCTTATAAAGAAATACAACATTCATTAATTTCTAACTACAGTGTCACTTTTTATGCATAGAATCAAGACCAAGCGGTCGTATGATTCGCAGGATATATTAGCATTTTATTATTTTTGGCTAAAATTACTTCCATATTATCTAGTAAAATATGTAAAATCATTCAACAT
This sequence comes from Trichoplusia ni, assembly GCF_003590095.1. Classification (NCBI taxonomy): domain Eukaryota; kingdom Metazoa; phylum Arthropoda; class Insecta; order Lepidoptera; family Noctuidae; genus Trichoplusia; species Trichoplusia ni. The sequence goes on from NC_039485.1 coordinate 14,484,122, forward strand.
TAAATATGTATATGATATCAACTAATTTAGACGGTAAACTGTGGTAGATTCTCGTCCATATTTTAACATAGCTAAACTTGCTCATAATGAGGATCCGCGCCAAACTTAGATGTACATTTACGACAGATGCTTGCCCTTAATAGTATTAAAAAATCAAGCATTTATTTTGATATCAATACGAACTTTAAGAATGCGATATCTGTTAATGACAATCAAAATTACATATTTAAACAAAGAAATGTAATTCCTTAAAGATCTGAGCATTTATTTACTACAAATTGCTCATTTAGTGTATACTGAACACTACATAAGTTAACAACCTACTTTGAGTATAAATGTGATACGTAAACAAACAATTCGTTTCGATCAAACCATTTTTGTTTGAAAGATGTAAGTAATTTAGTGGTGTGAGTGGCTCAAGTGACAATATTGACTGAGCACTTCGCACCTCCCCACATGACTGTTATAATGTGGCCCTTTCTACGAAATGTAGACATTCTGTGGTCGCTACGAACACACGCAATGGCTACCAAACAATTTTATGACTTGTAAAACTACAATAATTCTAAATTCACGTCCTGTAAATATTCCTTCATTAATGCTTTTGCAAATAAAAAGAGATAATATGTGTATGTAGGTCTCAGTTTTATATACAGAAAAAAACATTTAAAGATTTTAAATTAAAAATACAGTCGATAGGCGAAACAAGTCTCGAGAAATAGTAAACACCCAATAAGTTTTGTGCTCTACATTGATCTTTCATTTTATTTCGTATAGGGTGAAGATATAACAAAATTATTAATCAAGCTTTGTAATGACCACATTATTTTACGTAATTGGAACATAGCTCCCGTGGACTTAATGCAAAATCAGACAGAATTGCAAAAAAGTAACATAAACCTTGTTTTATTTTTTACGAGTATTTTCTTTCACGTTGGAACATGGTTTTGCTTTTTTTAAGGACGATGTGTAAAATAAAGTAAAAAATCTTGCGGTTTGCGGTTTTTGAGTCTGCCAACACATATCTGTTTTAACTCTGTTAAGTGTTGAAAATTAATAAACAAATTGTGATAATTTAAAAACCGAAGGTAAACGCGAGATTCTTTTCAGTTTTGTATGCAGCGTAACATTAACATTCAGTGATAAGTTTCACTTATCAATAGATTAATATACTTACTAATTATTAATATAAATCTTTAAGTACAGCTTCAAGTAATAAAACCAATGTTTAAAAGAGCCCCATCAAAATATTTTTTATTTTCTTGTAATTAGCATACATTTCTTAAACTAAGTGCAAATAACTTAGATAGGTAAATAGCAATGGTCAAGTATTATTACACTTTTATTTACAATGGACAGTGAAATGGCAGTAAAATCAAATTCGACGTAAATACAAATCTTCAAGGAAATTGAAATGTACTAAGTATTAAATATGAGAGCAATTATTGAGCAAAGTATCGTCGTTGATCGCTCTTAGCTTGCTTTGCTAGATTCGTAAAACCGTAGCTGAGGTATTCAATCAAGTCGCCACGGCAACGCCGGCTGTAGTTCCACCTCGCGTTGTTAAATTGTTACCAGAATAGTTTTTTAAGAGGTGCTAACTTGCATTTCGTGATCTTTGTATACGACTCGTAAAAGCACGTGTGAATTGGTAATTTCCTAACCGACAAGTTCATTTACTTGAGGGGTTGACTCTTAATTGTTTTCTTCGGACATCTAAAATGTGTGTACAACTTGATTTTCATACATATAAAGATTTTTACTTTAAAAATAATAGTAATAGGTACTACCTATAACATACATATTTTTTCCTAACTAAATTTTTTTTAATGCACTCGAAGTATGTTTGTTATTCTGTCAAGCCCTGGAATAGATGTCTTTTCATTATAAATTTGTATGGGTGTGTTAAAAAGTTATCAAAGGAAGTACCTATCTGTAAGTGTTATTTACGCAAGTATTCGAATAAATTTATAATTCATACAATGACTAATTCAGTAAATTGATACATTTCATTACGATAACAGAATTATTTAGCATAAAATATTTTAACTTAACTGTCGAAACATCTTTGTTCATTTCAATTGTTCAATTACTTTGATTATAATTATTATCTGTTTATAGTACTATGTCAACATCTAAGTTGTTAATGATTTAAATGTGAAAATATTTTTTTTTGCTAAACCTTGTCTTGTTCGGTACAAATCGCTTTTATATTTTATTTTGTTTTGCTTGCATGGTTTGTTAATTGAGTAAAATAGCTCTACTTCATTGGTACTTACGTAATATATTTTCATATTAACATGTCTGAGTCAAAGGAACGGAACGAATGTAAGTATGCTAGAAATAATATTCTTTTACCTCGTAGCACGTTAAGTGTAACGCAAAACACAAATGTAATTTTACAACCATTTTATGACTTACCACTACGAAAAAATGCGCGCATTGCTTTAATTCTTAAAGTAACTTAATGGAAGTAGTATTATTAAGCGTATTCCCTTAATTCATAGTACATATTCAAAAATTGTCTCGGTAATTGATCGATTTAAGTAAAAAGAGAGACATCGAAACAAGTTACAAATGAAATCGTTGGTTCTTTCGGTCGCGGCGACGACGCGCGGCGGAAGCACTCGTCGACATGATAAGTGCTTTAGCATTATTATCTCGATAATTACTTGCTTGCATTTGGCCCAAATAGCGCGGTCGCTCCTACCGTCTTAAATTACCTTCGATGGCGATACGCCGCCCGATACAGCCCTCGCCACCACACACTCATTCCGACGCCCTCACTAATGTTTGCTCTATTACTTACCGAGCAGTTAACTACTTTACCTATACCCACCACTCAATGTATTAAACAACTCGAATTCTCAAACGCATAGTGGCTTAATCAAGTCATGTGTATATTTCATTATCACTTCAACGAGCAACTACTTCACGTATTTTATGTATCAGAGAATTAATTAATTAACTGATAAATAATACTGTAAATACTTTTTATGTTTATTTATAAAAATAAATGTTACCATTTAATGTTTGATAACGAGAATGCGCGCAATATTCTGAAGCAATTATTTAATGTAATTCACCGTTATTTTAATATGATTTTTTATATTACAAGTTCATTACGGGAGCTTATAAATGTAAAGAGCGATATCGCAGCAATGCTTCAGGATTGCGGTGTACACGCGATCCTAACATCTGTCCGCTTTAAGCCAAATGAATGTATACTTTAAACGAAATGCCTTTGGCTCTGTTCGCTTAACTGTTCGTTCAACTACTTTATCTGATCGCTTGAAAAACGTAATTCTTTTGTAGCAATATATTTGGGATGCTGCTTTGTTAGCTGCGAATCACGAGCAATTCTGACATAGTCCTGTCTAATTAGCACGTTTTACGTAGAGTTAATCAGTAGCGTACCACGGGTGCAATTCTTGCATTCCATATAAGTGTTTTGTAGGAAGGTTCCATGAATCGTTTGCGGGAATAGTAGCAGCAAATAATAACAGTTTGGCTGTGATGATAGGGTAGTGTCGCTGCGTGTGTCGGTTGTCAGCCGCAGCCGGCAATCAGCGCGGCGCCATTACGCGGGCTAAGCGTGCTCATTAAACGGGCTGCCGTGATGCGCCACCAGCGCGGCCAGCGCTCCTCCTAGCGTGCTAAGCGCCTCTATCTCCTCCACGATCTCCTCCACGCCGCCCTTCCACTATTAAAAGATAAACATCTTTTAATTTCAATCATGTAACAAATAAACCTTCTTCACTCTCCTGCGCCAACGAACTAAATTACATCTTTAGTCGTTGGCGATTTCGGTTAAAACAATAAAAAAAATATGTCGTAGTCATTGCAAGTAGCTTTAAGAGCGTCTCGTTCGAGTTTTTCATTGGCGCTTTTCATCTCGAATGTACAATGGTGCTTTACCATTCAATCCTAAAATGATATGCTCCTATGATGTGAACAATAGGAATAGATTTATGATATGGAATATTAAAATGGAAAATATTAGGTACAATTAGAGATAGGGCTCAGGTGCTATTGAGTTTTTCCAGGATTGAAGAGCTCGCAGTTAGCGAAAAAGAATTCTCGAGTACAATAAATGGTGTTTTTGCGGCGAGTGTATATGGTTATAGAGGGTTCGTATTTATGCGCATATAATTTGGGCCGCAGCGCTCGGTGTCTCTGCGGGACGTTCGTCTCTCCATCTCTTATCGCGGCATGCGTTTTTATTGCGAGCACTTTGTTGTCGTTGCGTTCCAAGACTTTTTGCGCACTCATCAATTTCCGCGCCTCGCCGATTGATTTATTCATGAAAGGCACGGCTCTTGTCTCTACTCAGGAAGTGCCGTTTTTTGAACGCTTCGCCGCTGAAATTTGTAATGAAGCTCATTCGAAAACAATGTGTTATTTATTATTGAATACAAAGAACTCATGTACCCTCACAGAGCACAGCTGGCATCTATGTGTTGATATTGTTATTCACATTGTCTTTTAAACTTTCCTTATTGCAAAATTATATATAATCTTTCTAGTGGTACGAACAGTCCATCAACTCAAAGTAAACAAAGGATAAGGGTAGTTGAAATGACAATACAAAGCAACATTGCAAATGTAAATTGTGTTCGGAATCACTTAGAGAGCATCAGATAGGCGAGCGCCGCCGCGACCGATCCGTCAATGTCGGCCCGCGTTTGCATTACACGGCTTTTATCTTCACAAGCTCGACTCAAATCGCAAACATCAGCGGGGCTGTTTACCAAATTGTTTTCAATAAGCTTAAGTAATGGTGTAACCGTAGAACTAAATCGATGCAAACTGCTCTATCCGCATTCCTTGTACAGATTTAAAGGATTAAATGTTTCATAACGATTTATTACTTTTTATCATGTTACATAATTTAAGTCGGAGCCACAATGGCCCGAGTGGATAATGACTAGTTAGTTTGGTGGTGTAGTTTAGCGTTCGGCGAGAGTGTCGAGCGTGGGCCGCGTCGAGATCAGCGGCGTGACAAGCGCGAGGCGCGGGCGCGGGACGAGTGGCGTGCGACTCACGCACTCGGTGTCGCTAACGAGCCGCGGCACGCGATCACCGCTAAATTAGCGGGGTTTTCCTTCCGTCGGGCCAGCACTCAGGAAATCGCGAGAAAACACAGTTTTTCATTGCGTACTACGAACTGGATCTCCGCGCCTTTATGTAACGACGCCGCTGACAAGCTGTACCGGCGCGCAATTAAGATTTCCACTTTTTGCACACTTTTATTGCTTTACTTCATGGAAACTTTATTGTCGAGAACGTGTATCCGTAGATAACTATCTCAAAGAAGAAATCGCACTTTTTCTAAATGTTACAGAAACCAGCTTTTATTGTGCATTTTATATGCCAACAAACATTAAGACAAGTCGCCTACTGCGCTACTCCGTAATACGCAAGTTTTTGTGTGTTATCTTAAATCTGGAATTCACAGGTGTCACTCATGTCACGGTGTCTCGATTGTTATAAAACCACTTATTTTTGTACGTGCCAGGTTTTCCCCGTACGGGTTCAAGTACCACCTGGAGACGGCCAGCAGCAGTTCGCAGAGACGTGAAGATGACCGGATCACATACATCAACAAGGGCCAGTTTTACGGCATCACGCTCGAGTACATCCACGACCCTGATAAACCACTCAAGAATCAAACAGTGAAGGTAAGTCTATAAGTAGGATTGTCTGAATACAACACATTTAAGTTAAAACGTCGATGAAATTATGGACGTTAACGGTTAAGTGACCGGATGTTTACTTGTATTGGACCTTAGAAAGCGGCGGCAGTGGTCACTAAATGTACGGGGAATCGTAAAACACGGCCGCGCCTTGCCACGGACGTCCCCGCGCCGCGCGCGCGCTGATGAACATCTCTATTTATACCGCTGAAATAACATTTACTGAATATCCCATTCAAAACAAAAGATCTTTATCCACAGCGTACTTTTTTTACCAAAACTAGTAAATATCGTGGTAAAACACATTTCCCACATAACTCTTCAAAAAGCCCCGCAAAACATCTCTTTATTTACATCTTTTTTAGAATTACATAAAACACACAATGATACATTATTTTTGATATCCGAAATCATTTTAACGAAAATCTAGTTTTGCAATTATTATGAGTCGTAGCTAGTTACTTAGTAGTCAATTCACAATTGTGAGCAATGGGAGTCGCGCCTCGACAGTCTCGAGTTCTCGACCGCAGGCATCTCGCCTCGGTTACAACCTGCACCACCTCACTCCTGCTCACCTTCAAGTATTCACTTTCATCGTATTTTTACTCGGCTACTGGAATTACAGTAGCACTTGCTTTGGAGCACTCAATAAGTTTTGTTTTAGCTATTTGATTAAATCTACAAGTAGATAAAGATAAACACGGATCGAAAAGGTTTTTATACGTAAGATATTATTACGCTACGTAGTACCATAGTACAAAATCATTCGCATAGTTTCTAACTAGATTCATGTAATATACTTTTTAATTAAATACCGTTCGTGATCATCCCATTGTTGTCATAGGCAGGTTATATTAGTATATAGTCTAAATGCAATGTTATAATGATACAATGACGTGACTAAGTCAACCATTTAACTCGTGAGAAATTCTGTGCAGACAAAAGATTAACCACAACGATTATATTATCCACGTGGGTATCGTGTCGGCGTGGAAATCGGAAATCCCATCATTATTGTTGCCTGACACTTCCCTGGAAAACATGATGATGAATTGTACTTACCGAGAGAAGGTTGACACAATAAAATTACACCATAATACACATTAACCGTGTAATCTTGATAAACCAGAAAATCCACATTTGGTAATCTGGTTAATCTGGTTTAGATAATTGAAGTTAGTTTTTTCTATTGTTTTGAATTTGATTTTATTGTTCGCTATAATGTAGTTCAGTATATATATTACGATATGTTACTCACAGTACCGTAAGAAATGCTGCTATTGAACGGATCATTGCCGTGTAGCTTTTATTTGATATTTCGATGTTTAATTTACCTTTTTGACAGCGCCTTACATACTTAAACACGTTTTATCTGTATTCAATAGGCTTAGATCGGAATAATCAGAGATACAATGCGACATACGTTTGAAGTTATTATTAAGGCAGTAAGTGGGCCGCAAGTCCGGCGGCTCGGCGCGGCGGCGGCGCGGCGCGGCGTTCGCCGTATCGCATTCAATACGGACTCAGATAGGTGTACAGAGCTTATCTCGCCGCAATCGAGTCCGCATTGTATAGCCGCGCCCGATAATTAAGACGACGCTTTTGACATTCGCCATATAGGAATACAATGACCGCCCCGGGAGTCCGTGCCTCCGCTCGGATAATATCGCTCCCTTTAAACAATAACCATACTGCATTATGATAAAACAATTTCAATGCGGCAAACATCGTGTTTTCTTAACGAGAATTCTTTTATGTGGCCAAAAAGAAAACAAAGTTTCAATATAAGCTTATGTAGGTTTGTACAGACCAGACACGATTCATGTCAGTTAAATTGCTTAGAGAAATTTGTGTGAAATCTTCCTTTAACATACCTACAGCATTTTACTATAATTTTGAGTTTCATGGCGTATTTTATACAAACAAAGAATATTTAATGGTTACATTTAAATCAAGCGAGCACAAAATTGATAACCATGCCTACACTATATCTACGAAACAATTTTATCGTGTTATCAACCATAACTAAAAGTTGAATCCACACGCGATGCGAATTGAATCCGTTTTGCGTGCCAAAAAGCGGTTAAGAGATTGTAAGAAAATTTAGTAAACAGAGAGATTTGGCCTGCGAATGGGGTGTGCGTGGCGGGATTGTAATTACGGCTGGCACGCCCCTGTTTCGGCGGAGCTTTGGCTTCGGCCACGATACCATCGCCTCCGTGGCTTTCCACGGCCAACACACGAATTCCAGATCCTGCACCTAATTAAACACTCTACAAAATACTCGACTGACATTACCTGCTTGTATACCTTTTGGGTGTGTTCACACGCCACGAAACTTGCATATAAATATGTTATGACAAATTATCTTTTAAAATGTTATCTTAAGAAGTTAGATGAGTTGAATAGATTGAAATGTTGTTCCGTAAAAATAGTTTAGATGCAAAAAAATAATATGAAAGGAGCTCAATCAATCACATCACACAGTGGCAATTAATCATCTCGAGTAACGCAGAGAGCTTGTTGGTTATTCTGCATCAGTGCAAGGGTTACACGTCGCCCTAGTATCCTACTTGCATATTTGTTTAGTAGCAAATTTTACATACAAAAAAAATTATTATTATTTAAATTCTTATTTCTACGTTCTGTCATCTTAAATACTGCTTGTAAATTCATCAATTTTATTTAGCTCCTATATTTGTACAGATTTTATTAATTATGTCACCCAAAACAGTGTTCCAAAACAGTTAAAAAATATTTTCTTAGTATCAATGTAATTTACGGATATGGAAACAAGGCATGAAACAAATAAAAATAATATATTACATAACTTAACATTACAATACATAGATTTTTTTTGTGATCGGTTTTGAGATCTACAGATCCCTATTTTCAAAATCGAAATCTAACAAGAATGCTTACAAACTATTCATTTATTTAAATTGAAACGCAATTAATTTTAACATGCCCTTTATGGAGTTATAGAATATGTTAAGTCAGCTCTATAATTAAAGTTCAATAAAAGTATAATTAACGAGCCGATGTGATGCATACTGTTCAAGCCGCTACTAATAAACTTCCGCTCGATCTGCTTATTGTGAACTACGATTAAGCCATGTCTTGCGTGTCCAAAGCGCTTCTACTCATTCAGAGCATTTTTTACTGGAGTTTTTATCGGCGCACTGACATCATTGTGTTCACTTTCGTAGCAACGGAAACTCGCGTAACGAGACACGTCGTTGTTTATTTTCTTTTTATAATATTTTGCGACTTTAATGATTGCTCCCGTTTGCCTTTTTAAGGCAATCGTTAATGATGCCTTTTACACTGAACATATTACGCTTGATGAGGGATTATAACGGTTCACATTCTGACTGCGCGGTTCCTGCCGGCGCGCACCTTTCGGCCGACTGCATCGACACAGACGAGTGAAGGGCTGTCATACGAGACAGACACAATATTTCTCACAGGAGGCACTCGGCTGTAATGAAATTTACGAACTCAACTTCACGAAAACGGTTTCACAATGTTCGGATAAAAAATATGCAGAAATTTGCATGCGCTCCGTTGATAGTTGCAACTTGCCAATCATGGCTGCAATCAATCACGTGTTGAGATGTCTCAATTTAGCTTGCACCCTCATCTTACGTTTTGGCGATGCGAAGCGCACCCCGCGCCGCCGCTCTCAGCCCTGTCGAATCAGAAAAACGTTAATGATTATAAATTGCAGAATTATACAGAAAGCTCTTGGTAACGGTATTCCTTTAAACTTTTTTATATTTTTTACTTGCAATAGACATTATTTATACATTAAATTTATCCATTTTTTATCACAAATAATGTAGAAGTGCTTAGCGATGCTCGTAGTAACTGAGAACAGTTATTTCTGTATAAATTACCGTAATGTAGGTTGACGAGGGAGCCTCACGTTACCTTTGCACCTAACAATTACTTGCTTAGCTATTTTTGTATCAGTTTTTCTTGTTCCTTAACTTGTTTTACAGTGTAACTAAATTGCTCCAGCCAGAAACTGTTCTCTTCGTCAACAGATAACAAAAAAAATATTCGGTTGAAGAAAAGTTAGGTATATCAATTATAAAGTATAGGTATTTATTAATTATGGCAAACGTGCTGTTGATTTGTGGGAGGAATGTTTCATCAAACCCATCTGAGCTGTTCATATATTCCTGATACCAGTATGGTTATTTATCAGCAGAGCTGTCTCTTCTCAACATAATGTACTTTTTTTGCGATTCGTTATTTTTTAAGAGTAATTTATGGGATTTTAATGTACCTAATTGCTTTTTTCGCCTTTTTTGTTCTTTGTACTAATAAAAATTTCGGTAATACCATTTTGAGAAAAAATGATAATTGCGTTGTCTGGAAATGAACAGTCCCGTTAACCTCAGAAATTCAATTACTATCTACGATATGCATGGGGCATCCAGAGCTGCATTCTTTAATTTACTTATTCAATAAGCAGATTATGATAGAAAGGAGTTTAATTTATTTAAAGGTTTCGCTGCACTGTTTCAGTCGGTTGACTGGTCACCACGTGGTCACTATGGGTGTGCTATGAACGTGTTGCTTTAATCATAATCGAGTGCACATGTGGATATATAATTACACATATTTAGTATCCGAGTAAACAATAAAAAACAAGGCATGTTCTCGCGGTCCGGCCACTGTGCGCGCGCCGCTCGACCGAGCGTGAATTTTCCACGTTCGGTTTCAGGTTCGCGTAACGCCACTCGATAACTATTACACTTTCGAAACATTACGTATTATTCGGTAATATATACGTAACGGCTGAAACTACATAACTAGTCGTAATTAGTCCTGTAACATTTTTTTACATTCATAATAGAGCACTTTCTTTGAAATGGATGTACGCATGAACGTTTTTAGTTATGTAGACTTTATTGACTTATTATTTTTAGTTAACGTTTCAGAGCACAAGCTTAAAATTAAGTGAACGGGTACCTACTTACTCTTATTAATTGTAGATACATCGCAATAGCTTGTTTCGAAGGCTTACGTATCAGCGAAGTTAGTCGTAAGTAGTATTACACAATCCGGGGTACGTCATTGTTCCAATATTGGTACTGTCACAGCACGAACGTATTTAGCGTCAATCCTCGATACCATCGCCGGCTGACAACCGCCCGTAATCAGCGACATTAGGGTGACATAAGAAACGATTGCGTAACGCCAAGTGACTCAAAGCTTAAAGCCCCGCAATCGGCAACAATACTTTATTTACAACACTAAAATGCGTAAAAAAAAAACCACTTTTTTGCAATTAAGATAAAATCTGTACGTGGCACTGTCGAATAATATCGGTGCAGCTTTTGTGCTTTATCTGAAATTAATTATTCGAGTGTTTGTAAACAGATAAAAACATATTGCACATGTATTCAAGCAATGATTCAGTAGAGACGAGTCGCCTGTGCTGGTAATGTAGGTGATTGAAAGCTGTGCTCACCGGCTCGCGGTAGGTACCGCATCTTAAGCCGCATCACGCCCTGCACATTACAATCTGACATTTCCTTTCGACATTTAAGCAGATTAGTGTTACAACGCGGCTTCGGATGTTAATCTGACGCTCGACGTGTCGCGGGAATTGCTCCGATTTAATCGAGATTTAGCGGTCACCGGGCACTGCGCAACGCGACTATTAAAGCTATCAATTCATGCTGTAACCATGTATTTGCAACAGCTACTTCTATTACGCTGCAAAACTAAATACCTGGTTCGACTAGGAGTAGTTTGATCTGTCTCTGTCATTACGTCAGTACCCATATTGGTTTTATGGATAAACAATTCTCACGCGATCAGGATAATATCACGTTTACGTTAAAATATAGCAGTTAATCCAGACTTACGTGCTTAATATTCAATTATAGTAGGTGGCTGTAAGTGCAGCGGATGCGCAAGAACACCAGGTAATTTGTCCGCCGGCGGAAGCTGCACATCTTTAGCAATCTCCCGTAGCTCGCGGCGCGCGGCGTGCTGCGGACGCCCGGCGTGCCCTAGACGCACGCACTACACGATGCGCTGCTTAATATGCTCATGCCCATAGACTTGAAACATTTTCAATACATGTTACAACACTTCATTTAAATATACTTGAGCCTTCCTACATCGCCTATCTGAGTAATAACATCCACATCTCCACATTTCGATTCCGAGGCAGGGCATAAAGGCTCCATGAATGTTTTGCTAGTTAGCGCCTACGAAGACCTGTTTGAATAAAAGACCGAAGAAAGGAAATACGTATACTGTTATCGCTTTGTTTACGGGACAAAAATGGTCATTGATATATTTCACCTGATGTGAAATAAATACCGACACGTAGGCAACTGCGCGGCAGTTACACCCACAGTTTCGCTCAGAATTTATGTCGAAACCGACATTCACTGCGGAGAACATTCACAGCAAATAACCTAGGCGTTAAAACAACTAGCACAGACAACTAGCGCACTTAACAAACAGACGTATCCGTATCAGATATAGCCTATCGAGACGGCAGGACATTACTTCTGCGCTATCGATAAAGCTCAACGGTGAGCGAAATAGTTTTGCCACGCAGTGAACATAAATAATTGTCATAAAATAGATAGGAGCTGATGGATGGGCGCCGCGCCCGGCCCGCTGCCTAACGAGGAAGCAGTTGTGACGAGCAAAAAGCCCACTACTCCCTGACTCGTGTTTTCTGCATGATTACACACCCACTCCAATTTACCTATCGAATGCGCGTTTACATTATTTAACGGATGATGCGTCATAACGAATATGCTGCACGTGATGGACATGACACAACGTTCCGCTGATTAGAGATGTGCGCTACTGGTGCGTTCACTATACGTAACTCAAGATTGAATCTGAAGTAATTGTTACATTAACGATGCTATTAACTTACAATTTATGGGTAGTAACAATAAGACAGGTGTGTACCCACTCACTCACTCACTGTTTGTAATGTACGTCTTGTAGACTTACTGACAACAGTAACGGCATCAATGAGATATAGACATCGATATAGAAATAAAGTGAATACATGTTCGGGCGCTATACTTAATTAGATCATTTATCTCTGTGCCACGCGGCTGGGTACCATTGTGGTTTCATAAGATGAACAGTATATTATTGAAATAAATCATTCAATTTATAGGGAGAACTCGTAGTTTAACCAAAACGTCTACAATTAGACTTCAATTACTGTTATACCTACAATAGATTCGTGCTAAGTTTCGAAACGTCCTGTTGTGACCGCTAGACAATTTATATGGATTTTATCAACATCCTATCCAATTAATCAAGTGTGTGTTTATATACTATCATACTTCAACGACCGCTAGTATAATGTTTGCGTCCACTATCATTAGCTATGGTCGCCGTCTTGCTAGAAGCGATCGCTGGCTTTAGTATTTATTGAAACATTCATGCTTTTTATAAGTGCCCATAAATTTTGGACAAGCTCAAATTACCTACTTTACCAAGCCATATTTCTTAACGTTCGATCTTAGGTCTACACAAAAATAAATGTTATTGTGCAAATTAAAATAAAAAAAACTGATATTTAAAGAAAAAGCGTAAGTCTTTATGTTTAATGTCCAAGAGCTGTCATATCATGTAAATTTTATATAGGTACGTTGCGTATTTCTATGTGTTATAAATATGCAATCGGTTATTTATTCAAATAGAATGACGAAATGAATGCAGAGTGGTTGTCGGAGCGTAATCGCATCGGCGAGCGACACATGGGCACTACAGTCCCCGGGCGTGTGTGACACACGCCGCGAGAGAAAGCGTGCTTAATCAGATAACTCAGATTGTCAACCGCGCTCCTGAAATCGGGTCGAATGTCGATACACTCGATTAATTAATTGACGGTCCGAAAAGTTGGAAATAACTGGTCCACGAAGCCAAAACCGTAGACGCTCTTGTGAAACTGCACGATGCTTTACATACAAATAAACGGTAATACTACATCATTATCTTAGTGCGATACTCTGAATCGATCAACTTAAAGATTGCAAACAATAATTAACGGTTTAAAAGTAACATGAAAATAATAATTACACCTGGTGTTCAGAGAAAATTCTTTAAAAAATCTTTAAGAAATAAATAAAAATATTTTTTTTATGTAATCCCACTCTACTACTAACTAACTACTACTACTATCCCACTATCATTTTAAACATCACTCAAATAATGTTCACCTAATTTTGGACATCTTATCTTGCGATACATATAGTATAATCAATATGTAGTACAGCTACGACTTCGACAGTATACGGAGCTGTCATTCCGTATTAAAAATCCAATTAACGAGTGAAACAAGCGTGTTGCGCCCACGCAATGATCTAAAACACAGGAGATCGTACCTCGAAGAAGGAAGTAAAGAAAGTACCATTTTAATAAAATCACATTCCACATTTAACCATTTGTCTAAATGCCAATCAAAAACCCAAGAAGCATTTCTCAAAAATTACTAGCTATAGGTGTTGTAATCGTTTGCATTAGAAATTCCATAAAATGGGATTTTATAATTAAAACAGAAATAGGTACTTTCGCTTAACACTTACTGAAAAGGTTAAGCATCCAGCTTTTTATTACCTAACCCATAGAAATTAATTGTCATCATTAAAACAGTAATACTTAAAGTGTGTTGAACCTTGATAAACGATATTAAAACTTATTGACACAATATAATATAAAAGGTAGGTTTATATTTTTTTTGTCTCCCCCACAATCATAATCAATTCTAGGGCATGAATAATAGTAGAAAATGTAGAGTTAAAATAAAAAGTGTGAAAACCTAAAATATTGAAAGGTATATAAAAGAATTTTACTAAATACAATAACAACGTGTTCTCGTACACGATTGTGAACATTTAATTCAAAATAAATAAATGCAAGTTATCTTATTGTGTACCGTGTAACATATCTCTACATTCCAATCCCACGGAAATTCTTAAATACAGTAAATTAACATACAAGCAGCGATTAGTTAAATCTTAATACAATACTTGTTGTTATTTCGCAATGAGCTCCAGAAACTTGTACATAATGTCAAATTAAAGTCGTTAATGAAATCAAAATAAAGCCTGTCTCTGATAAATTGTGCGGTAAGTCAAACAATTATGATTGCCAGTTATTACAATGTATCTTTGTCATGCAACAATAGGCAACATTGTTCAGTACCAATTGCAACCAGAAAATAGGCACTAAATTACGTAAACCGTTACCAGTTAGACTCTAAATTAGTTAGCAAGTGTTTATGAATCATTAGTTCCAATACAATAAACAAAACTGGGCAGTTAAGTCAGCGATTATCTACAGCAAATAAATACACCGGCAACAGAGAACAATAAAAATGGAATAGTTCAATAAAATGTAAAATTTGAAACATGGATATAATTTAACTGCTGTTTGGGTATTACTGTCGCCTCGCGGTGATATTAGGTTAACTGCTAACATTTCGTGAAATGCTTATGGGCGCGGGAAATTATAATAAAGTAGTAAATGTATATATTTATTTATTATAAGCGATGAGACGGTTAGTAGAGGCGGTGTTAACCGTTACAATTTTATACATGGGCTATCTATTAGTATGCACGGTTCCGTTGGGTTTACGCGTCGCGCGCCCGATCTGCGGAGAAAGCCCGTGTCCCGCTTATAGACTCGCTGAACTATTCGCCGACACAAATTACTCGTAAATTCATCGATTTACAGTAAAATAGTGTTTTTATTACCCCTAGCCAACACTGTAACCGAGGGTCCTTGCTGTATTTAATTGCAATCCAAGCGTAATTGCCGTATGCAGACGCCGAATACTTCATCTCATTTAGCTTATCTTTTCCTATGCATATTCATGATCCGATAATAACGTTGAAGTCACAGTTAAGTTGTAAATAGTTATTTGAGCTACGGACGGTTATAGAGTCACTTCTTTAAGCGCTGTAACTGACCGACAGGAAGGGTGCGTCAATTATTTACAGACTACACAGTAGCCAATCGATGAAATTCATTTACATTTATTTTTCACCTGGTAACTAGTTTTTACACTCAAATTACAACAGTTTTGTTAGATCTTCCCGTCACTGTAGTATAATGTGTTGTTTAATACAAATGTTAAGGGGGCGTTCGTTTTAGAATAAGGAGGAAAGAAGGAGCAGGCGCGGTTGGGCATGATGTCTCGCCGCGCCGATCCATCAATCCGCGGCGACGATCGGAGGTGCTTTCTCGTCGTTAGCCCTATAAGGCACGGTCGGTACCACGCCTCGCGCAAACCACTTCTTTTTCACTTCATTTTCTAACGCGTCGATAGAAATCGTCTTAACAGCATATTTAACTTTTTCATTGAAACGGAAACGGTCGAAAGGTTTCACGTTACTTTTGAGAACATTAAATGCGTATGAAATTAAGATGCCCGCCGTAACGACGTAATCGCACTCGTTTAACGTAATCGCTAAGAAATGCACGCCGGTAATCGCGTTTTGCGTATTCGCGAAATGCTTACGGCGCTTCGTCTGTACTTTCGCCATTAAAAGTTGGCAATAAATAAAGTAGAGGCATAGCAGCTCGATGTCAGGTGTTTCTAATGACCACCCTCCGTGCTAATTTATATGCCGTCTTATTTACAGTGCATAACTACTTATTTAAACACTATTCGATTTATGTTGTAACTTTGAGACCAATTTATATATCTGTAACCTTAATTTTTCTATTTGTTTCAGAGCGTAGTAATGTTAATGTTCAGGGAAGAAAAGTCTCCTGAAGATGAAATCAAAGCATGGCAGTTCTGGCACGGTAGGCAGCACTCCGTTAAACAAAGGATACTAGATGCCGGTAAGTACTTTATAGTTTTTAGATGAGCAATATCATACTATAATCACCGGCGGAATTAATCTTGCGTGAGTTGTGATGAGTGACTGTTTATGTAATTATTTAACTAAGATGATAATTTGAAACACAATGACTGTGAAGTTTTTGCTAAGTATACACTGGATAGTAGCGCATACAAGAGTTTAAGACACGATAGCTGTGCAAAAACAGAGTCGTGCTCGAGGCGACACAGAAACATGGCGGAGAGGTTGCGTGCGGCGGCGGGCGGCGGGCGGCGCGGCGGCGGCAGGCGCCCGCTCGGCACGCAGGACCTAATTACCGTGCTGCGGGCAGATACCGCGGAGACGCACCCGCGCACCCGCCGCACCACCATTATATCTCGTTAGGACATTTGCATAAATAACGCGCAGGACGGCCGCGGCCCACACCGACCGGAGAACCTATCAATCGCGGAGACTAAAAATAAACACCTCTGGCGCCGCGGCCGCCTAGCCGCACCGCGCCCGACGCGCCCGACGCGCGACACCCTGCTCTGAGCTTTATATTATATTACGCTACTTGTAATGACACATTCCGACATTATCCAGATTATAGATATAAAACTAAATGTGAGTTTCCCCGACACAGGCAAATGAAACTATGTAATAAAGATATCTGACACGATGAGCTCTATAAGACCGAGTAACAGGAAATCGTTAAAATTCGTGAGAAATCTCTTATATCCAACGACACCGTAGAAACACCTGCCTATATCGTCGGTTTATGGTTTTAAACGTATACAGATATGTACAGTTTAGCTACATTAGGCTACGCGTGTCGAATGTCCACAAAAAGGATAGGAAATATAAGCAATTTTACAATATAGTCGCGCGCGGACATAATTACAGCGATGATATCGGGGAGCGCGCTCATTAGCATGTTAATTGCGCGATGGGCCTCGTCTTGCGCTCGCGCAACTCTTGCTGCCCCGCTCTAGCTTAGGAAACGTGCTCACTACTTTGTTTTGATACATTTTTTGTATGGCAATTATAAACTCTTGGTTGGAAATATTATTAGGTATCTACCTATTAAATTAGAGTGGGTTAAATAAATATGAAATATTGTTTTCAAAATAAATGTCGGTAAATTACAAAATGAATCAAAGGTATGCAAACATAACTCATTTTATAGATATACCTTAACCGATTAGTTAGGGAGTTACGTCATCAACGCTTACTTATTAATCGCTCGACTCGAAGTAAACAGCGCTGATATATGACACTTTACACATTCTAACATTACTTAAGTGAGGCCTGTAGCATTTGTAATGAGTGACGCCGCGGCCACAAGCACTGCCTATAAATTAAATCTCAAGGAAAATAAAAACATGGAAGCCATTAATTCGCGCGGTCGAGCCAAGTTTAATGTCAAGGTTTTTTAGCTTATCTCGATGTTAGTTAAGTTTTATTTTTTCATTTGTTGACGTTATTACATAGAATGAATTAATGTCTAAACACAAAGGAATTTTGTATTTTATCTCTCAAAGTTCATGTATTTGTTTTTAGTTTTATTGCTTTATAGTCTCAGGTTTCGTTAGTCGCTATAAGTTTTAGCAGCAACAGAGTTACTAAATTATTAAACTGTAAACAGGAAGTTGTTCCTTAATAGGATTTTAGTGTGATTATTCAAAACTATTTAACTATTTCGTAGGTAGCTAAATTACTTTAACGTAGACTCTACACAGTGCCTCTACCAGTCTATAAAAACTGATCGTGTTGAAAAACATATTTATACGAAAATAATTATAATGCAAATAAGGATTTACCTGTTCATGTATAAGTGAATATATTTAAAAACTGTTATTCAACATCTTAATTAGAAGAACAAATATCGCAGTGGCAACCCTCGTGTCACACGGAGTTTGTTATCAGAAGCTATGAGAATAAAGTACGGTTTCTTAATAGGTGTCGTAAGCAGTTATGACCTGCATTAAGGGTAGATTGTGGTAGTGCACCATGAATGTATGCGTCGAACTTGGAAGCCGCGTCAAGGGCGACACCGGACACCTGTGCGCAGGCGTGTGAAAGCGCGGCGGGGCGAGGGGTGGCGGGGGTCGCAACGCACTGCGCGCCCGCACAATGCCTTCTCCGATTACCTACGTGTCTTCGTATATCGCGTGTCCACGTTCAGCACAGCTTCTTTGCCTCCACACTTATTTCTTATGACAGTTTTCTTGTATACCACGCCTCACTGATTCCACGGATAACTCCAATAAGTTTTTGTTTTGACGATATTAAGGAATATCCGTTTGTAATTTTATACATCGATAGTCATAACATAACAGACTCATGATAA
Source organism: Trichoplusia ni (assembly GCF_003590095.1). Lineage (NCBI taxonomy): Eukaryota > Metazoa > Arthropoda > Insecta > Lepidoptera > Noctuidae > Trichoplusia > Trichoplusia ni. Next base: position 14,503,006 of record NC_039485.1, read on the forward strand.
AAATTAACATTTTAAATCGTCCTTGATTATTCGTCTGGATATTGATGTACACTGTAAAGCTTAAGATAAATATTAAAACTCTATAATTTGGAACTTCTATAATTTGATTATTTAAATCAATATTATAATGAAACTACAAGCGTTGCTATGCAACAATAATTTCACTTAGCGTTAGAACTATTCTTAGTTAGAAAACCTCAATTACATCACTCTTCAGAAATTGGAGTCCTTTTGTTTCAACAAATCTGTTTACATAGGAAGTTCTCGCGTAGGCGGATTTATTAGCACATAGCAGGATGTTGCGTGGACTCGTAAATTTGTAAGAGGCTGTTAAAACAATAAGGTTGTCGGAGGGCGGCGTCCCCCGGCGGCTCATAAACACGTCAGCGACGACGTCGCCCGCGCCCGCACAGATCGCCCGAGCGCGCCCGATAACCACCCGCCCACGCGCCGCTCCGCACGCCGCCAGACACGCGGACACGCGCAGCGACAGACAGACACCCGCGCAAACACTCGCCTTGCACCTCACTGCACTGCTGCACTGCTCCAAATACTACATTACCTATTCAATACCTACGTATTATGACTATTCGATCTATAAATGTCACTGCTCTACACCATAGATTTATAATTAAGTAGTGGGTCAACATTACACGGTAATAACTAGTGACTTTGCAAAACCCTAGTAATAAATTTATTTACTTAGAAAATAATAGTTAATGTCAATGTTCGTATTTATTACCCACCAGAGCGGGTAATAGCCTACAACAAGGGTTTAAATTCATATATATCCATATATATATGAATTTAAACTATATATATATCATATATATCCATAATATTAAATAATAGAAATTTAAAACATGATATAACTAAGTGCGCCTTAAGGACTACCATATACATATGTGTAAAATTACATATACCTAGTCTTTTACAGTTTTAAATATAGCGTAACTTCCTTATAATGTAGGTACGAGTAAGATTGATATCTTCAGTAAATGTGTTTGCGTTTATATGCAGAGCTGCTAATTGCCGATCATAAACTTTAATCTAGGAAGGGCAAAAATGGAAACACTGCAGTCGTCAATAAATTGATCCTATCACATGATTATTCACGCCCAGCAAATAAATTTCCGTCCTCGATGACGTATTGTGCGTTGATATCTTAATCGAAATCTCCGCCGCCATTACTGTACAGTTACCTGAAGACAAGATTAATGACAATTTATTGTTTTGTTGCAGACACGAAGAACAGCATCGGGCTGGCCGGCTGCATCGAGGAGGTGGCGCACAACGCCATCGCCGTCTACTGGAACCCGCTCGAGAGCGCCGGCAAGGTGAGCTCTACCCTCTGCTATATCATAACCGAATAGAGGATCGAAGTTTCCTTAATACATTACTTGCTTATCAGCATATTCCGTATTACCATGTAACTCATTTTATGAATGCACAAACGATAATGGGCTAATATGTCTTCCTGTCATAACGACTGAGCGCTAAATGACGACTCAGCTCACCCATGTAAATATAAATTGCGCTACGTATTAAAAGTAAATTCATATATAATATACATGTATGTAGATATATATATTAGCCACGCATTGTGACTGTGTGAACGTACAAAATTAAAACGCTGATCATGATTTTGCTGCACTTATTAAAGTGTAATTAAATAGAGTCCTGCAACCTTATTTGGTCGAGTGACTTCGGCAAATGAAACAAAAAGCGCGTGGAGCGCGGCCGGCAGCGCGCAGCTCTACCATCTACACTCATTAAATTGTTGAATAATAAACAACACTCTGTGTTTTTAATTGCTTACATAAAATTATACAGTATCTACTACTAGCGGCACAAAAACGTATACTTCATTGATAATGTTATGTACATAGCCTTTTAAATATTCATCAAACAATTAAAAGTCCGCGTGAAATAGCCTCAATTCTATGACAGTATGCTAATACTAGTCAAGGGAGCAATTAACGTTTAACGACTACTACATCGAATCACAATTTTGAGACTGATCATAAAGTTGATAACTCAAAGTTAATCTTTCTGTATGAAAACAGTTTCATACAGATTCCAAGTTTTTTTTTCATTGATTTATTATTGCCGTAAATTACTCGAGTTGAAGTTGCGGCTACTGGTCTGTTATCAGTATAATTATTTATTGTTGGTAAGCGAACCACCGCTGCTCCGTAGCGGATGCAAGTTGTTTGCGACAGTTAATGTGCGTACGGACAGTCATCGGTGACGGTGTCGGCGGCATGTAAAAACGCAACAGAGTCATTTGCATAGACCGCAGTAATGAGCGGGCGTCCAGCGGCCGCGCGGCCGGCCCGCCTTCCCGGCTACTGGCAGGCGCGAGAGACGCTCTGTGTGTCACTGTGCGCGTAGCCCGGACTTACATACACACACCCATAGCGCAATGAGTTTCATTGAAGGCCTTTAACCGACTACACTTTTTATAAATATAGTTTTCTACGCATATTTTTTTCTAAGAATATCTTGTGTATTGCCTCCGACTATTGCGACGCCTAGTGGCGCCAGTCTCTGTACTTAAGATATAGTCTAACATGTGCGGATTGTTTATGTTAAATATAAACTTTAATTTAATTTATTATTTATATTCATGTTATTTTTACAGATCAACATTGCGGTACAATGTCTGAGCACTGATTTTAGCAGTCAAAAAGGAGTAAAGGTTAGTACCATCATTTTTTTTAAATCAAATTTAAGTTAAATTCATGGCATATAAATTTTAATTAATTATTCCATAAATCACTACTGTTACAATAGTAGGTAGTTATTAATGTAGACAAATATGTAAATTTAAATCGATTCTACTCGATGAAAATAAATAAAGCGGTTTATATATTGCTATTGAGAATCTTGTAGAGGAAAACTGTAGTTCACTATGGTACGTTTTACCCATCGGTAAAAATGTTTTAATCTTGTCTTTTATTTTTCCAAATATGTTGGCGTATTGTACGTTTTTGTATTATTAAGTTAAATGGGCGTGGGAAATAGCATACAAGTAGATACAGTAGTAACTTGTCTAAATGTTTTTTGTATTGCAAAATGTTAATTAAAGTTACCATACTGAAAATATGTAAATGGATGTTCCGATACGAGTACATGCAGTGAGGTCGGTAACCGCGTTGTCACCGGAGACGCGCCGATACCCACGGTGCATGAGCATGGGCGGCGCGCGGCTCGCAGCCCCGCACCCGCGCACTCGCTTACTTAATCGGTTACGACTCAGTATTGACGAGGACTGATACCGCATCTTGTTTATAACTAGCTACCGACCGTGTGGCCTTACTTACGGCAAATGAGTTGTCTATAATCCTGCAAGATACTCTAAGGGTGGCTCTCTAGCCGCGCCCGTCCTACGCTTGATACAAAACAAGTCCCGTATCAGCTTTTCAATAACCAATCCAATGCGCAGTGACGCCGCACCAACACCGACCTCGAACGAACGCAATTAAGACGTTTTAACGCGATTCGATTCAGACACGTGCATATTTTTTCCTTATTCGGAAATTAATCGCAATTATCCCTTATGAACGTTTATTAAAACTGTTTTTTTGTTATCACTCTAAGATAAGTGCGACTTCAACCGTGAAATCGTTTGCCTCAAAATATAGTCGATTTGTTTATATGACTATATATGATATCATATACATTCAAGAATAGCGTGAGAGTTGTGTCTTTATTTAATTGATCAATTAGACCTAGCCTTTTTCCTAACTCCCCATTTGGGTAAAATTCACAGATTTGGATAAGCATCATTTTGCAATTAGAAATCAAATATTTGAGCTCAGTTTTCACACGCAATTACCTTTCTTTCCAGGGCTTGCCGCTACACATACAAATTGACACGTTCGAAGACCCCCGAGACACACAAGTCTATCATAGAGGCTATTGCCAAATCAAAGTCTTCTGTGATAAGGTAAGGTGCAAAACAATAAATACTATACATCATGTTTCATATAAAATGTAAACCAATAACCAGCGTACAATAATGTAATTGCATTACTTTTCAATTGAAGGGTGCGGAAAGAAAAACAAGGGATGAAGAAAGGAGAGCAGCTAAAAGAAAAATGTCGGCTACAAATAGAAAGAAACTGGATGAAATTTACCACCCGGTAACAGAACGCAGCGAGTTCTACTCCATGGCGGACCTAGGCAAGCCCCCGGTGCTGTTCAGCCCGGCCGAGGACATCGACAAGCTGACGGGGATGGACATCCAGGGCTTCTACGGCCACGACGACTCCGCGCTCGCTGAGGCCCACCTCAAGGGCGCCTCGCCTTTCCTGTTGCACGCTGCCAAGCCCCAGGCGCCAGCCCTCAAGTTCCACAACCACTTCCCCCCCGACGCGCCAGGGTAAGTACATTCTACAACACACCACGACGCTAAAGCTGACTATTTAAGCTCCATCGACATGTCGTATCAAGCCAGCAACTCTGCCATGTAGGCACAGATTGAATCTTTTTAGATTTGACCACCTAAAAGTACTATTTTTATAGTATGAATTTTAATATCTAAAAATTCAAGTAGGTCTTTAAATGGGTATAACCTTAAAACATAATAATATGTTATTCAACTTACATGTCTATAATCTAAGGCAATTAATAAATATTATCTTACACTATTCATATGTATATGTATGTCCACAGCGTAATGACATTAATTTATGGACAGAATAAGTCGTGGAATAGATAATCGGAATATAGATGAACATTAATGAATGTCATTCAAATTACGTAGGTATATAGATATGGGCTCTAAAAATATCGATATTTAACCCCTAAAATCAATGTTCAGCTATTTAATAAATTTTATGAGCTGCATCTCTAACTTGACCGCAATGAAATGGATTTTATTGGCTTTATATTGATTCTTTTGATGGGTTATTTATTACTTGTTGAATATGCTACGTTGACATTGTGGCTATTATAACTGAGTAGGTATAAGTATTGAGTGAGAAACTGTTCATTTCTCATTTATTACCTCGTGGAAATTACACATTTGTATTCTATTATAATTATCTGTATTGGCAGATTTGGCAGGCTTTCATACTGCTTGGGAACAATTTTGTTCTGGGACTCATCGATGTTTAATTATTTTTAGGTATCGGGAGGTTGGAGGGCTGTCTCCGTATAGTGACCGCAAAGACTCGCTGGAGCTGGAGGGCGTGCTGGGCAAGCGGCCGCGCGTGAGCACGCCGCCGCTGAGCGAGCGCGTCATGCTGTACGTGCGGCAGGACACCGAGGACGTGTACACCGCGCTGCACGTGGTGCCGCCCACCACGCAGGGCCTGCTGCACGCGGTTAGTAGCCTGACTACCGACTACAGTCTTATACCTGCCGTGCACCTCAATACCTCACGCGCAGTGTCGTCGTGACGTATCGATGTGCGCGCCGCTCGTGTCCCGGCACGATATAACCTTGGTGATGTTAGCTAACCATAGAACACGAGCTAGCGAGATGGTTCCCGTGGCTTTCTCGGTTTCTCGTCGTTCCATAATGAACATATCATTGTGTACTTGTACTGCGATATAAACGCAAGAAATCGAGACGCTTCGTCGGTGTGCGGGCGCCGGTGCGCTCGCCGACCGGGCCGGCGCTCGCCGCTGTAACCGATTGGACGCTTTATAACCTGTCTAATAAACACACGATCATCATAACCGCATGTTGTAATTAACATCCGCACGGCCGGCCGCCGCACCACTCCGGCGGGTCCTCGCGCGTATTGTCCCTACAAAACCACTAGACCGGTTACTGAACTTTCGGTTCCGTTAGACGAGACGTCTCGGTTCAAATTGGCGAAAGGCCCATTTGTAACTCTTTTCTTTTTTGCTTATTTTCAGATTGAGAATAAGTACAAAATTTCAAGTTCGGCAATTAATAATCTATATCGAAAGAACAAGAAAGGGTAAGTGGTTTTCATTGGCCTTAGACAAATTTGACAACGAAATCGCACCGGCCGCCTCGCGTTAATGCAGCATCGCTTGTCCCGAGGGCGCGCCACTAACTGATAACTATGCAAAGCTTTACAATACAAACACCCCCGATAACTATCTAATGAGCTTTATAATAGGTGCCCGTCACGTAATCGCCTCCCTTACTCCGATATGACACCTTAATCTGGTTCCGAACCCGAAACAGGTACATTGCTGACAAGCACTCGCACTGAATTAATGTTATTGGGCACATTACTACAATAATGAATAGCTAAAATATTAGTTTTAATGTCATACTGCAGCTCCCTTAAGATTCACCTAATTAATTTGCACGTGTTTTTGTTTGGTCGAATAATAGTCCTTATGAGAATGAGAATTGTGCGATTGCATATATTGACATATATTTAATTACAGGATTACGGCCAAAATTGATGATGAAATGTTGGCATATTACTGCAACGAGGATCTGTTCCTGCTGGAGGTGCGGCCGGCGGGTGCCAGCGAGGACGAGCGGCTGTACGACATCACGTTTGTGGAGCTGCCGCTCGACCCCTAGCGCGCGCCGCCGCCAGCCGCCACGCGACAGTCTTAACTTTAAGCGATTCCAGATTTACACTCATCACGTGAAAAATCTTTATGGGATAAGGTTGTATCAAAAGTGTCGATCTCAGGTTGAAATTTACTCGTAAGCGAATCATCCTCTCTGTATTGTTTGAAACGGAATGTCACAGAACCTTTCGGTTATCGTTTTGAACTAAGCGATCGAGTCGAGACCGTTGTGTAAATAAATATCTATTCTAGTGCCTTATGGAATTACATCGTGATTCGAATGCCCGGTGACGGCGGAAATACGTTTGATATTTGTGTATCAGAAAATTAAAATGTTTCATGTTTTAACGTAATTTAATTTTTTAAATGACGATGATTGCTGCTGAATATGAACGCGTGTGCCATTCACTCGGTTATCATAGGTATGTAGTTTACATTTCAACAGGTACCTTTTATTCTTGCCATGATGATAAAGTAATAAATTCTTGTCACAAACTTATACGTAGGTAATATATCTACACTGAGAAAACTTCAAGTGCCTTCGTCATAAGAATTAATATAGCTTAATGTAAGTGAGTTAAGTCAAATTAAATGCCATCCACTTTGTTAAGTTTTGTAAGCCTAAGTTTGCTTTTTAAGCTCGCTCAATTCTTACAATTAGTAAAGTTGATATTAGTTTTAGGTTCAAGCATATGTAAGTACGTTGCTTCCACCAAGTGACTAGTTTCCGGTTTATTTTTCTATTTATTGATTATGTAAAATTATGAATTTAAATAAAATAATCGGTCATTTGTATCTTAATTAGTTTCGATCATTACCTCGAACCGATAAATGACGTGGATACATTTGAAACGGAAGCAATGGCATAAATTACAATTTTATGAGATAGAGCCGAGATTCCGCGTAATGTTGGATGTATAATAGTCATATAAACATAGTCACAAAATCGTCCATCTGAACAACATTAACATTATCATCGATGGGAGGGGTTTATGTATAATTTTAAGATTTTATTAATTTTACTTTTGTTATAATAAACGAATTTCGATACGTAGATTATCGAGCCATGACAACAATTTAGTTTATGAAGTATTTTATGTCCAAGACTTATTTATATTTTAAGATTTCGTGCCGGATAGGACCATATCTTTCTATAGCAACTTAAGTTTTAATTGTTTAAAAAGCTCATCACAATGAAAATGTAAAAATCATTAACTATTTCGTGATCAATATTATTTGTATTTGGTACCAGGTTCAGGATGATCACAACCTAAATCATTTGTCTACAATAAAACATTAAATTTATTGTTAAGTTATCTCCACCGATTATTCAAAATCCAGAACAAGGTTCTGTATCTGCGCATGCGTGTTGCGTGTTGCGTGTTGCGATGTGGTTCGAGGCGGGCCGCGGGCCTAGTGCGGACGGTTCGGTTAACTGCCATATTATGACATAATTTAGAGTACTTAATGTTCTTAGACGTAGATTCTTTAACATAATGTTAGTTCTTTTTACTGTGTCTCATGTGACTTGCAGGTAGACATCGAATTTTAATTAAGATATATTATAGTTCATATTATATATTGTAATGTGTTGTTTTTATGTTTCATTCAGCTCTAGCTGCAATTGCGTTGTGACTGGTCTGTCCTCGCGTTACTTTGATCTTCCAATCTTTTGGCTTTTGTACACTTGTTATATTTTTCACAACTGGAATCTCAATTTCCTTAAAATGTTATGTTTTGGTTACGACTTTACGACTCCGTTGCTCAATGTCCGCTCCCGCAGTGGTGGGCGGATTCTAACTGCATTGTTTTTATACTCACACGTATTCAAGTAATTATATTTATTTATATACTTATTAATATAAATTGTGCAGCTTTAATGATTACTTACAATGATGTTAGCTCGTGATTCAGAATCTCGTCATAAGTCACAAATGTCAGTAGCAATAATACAGTCTAGTAGATAAAATGTAAGCGTCCGCGGCGTGCCGCCAGCGCGGGCCTGCTCCCGGCAACGTTGTGCAATGTATAATCAGAGTTTTACTATAAAAGTTTATATAATTATTTGGAAAATGGTGAAGATGAACGTCAATTGGATTGATAATTATATATAATGTAGGGACCGGCGACGGCGCGGCGCGGACGCTCGGCTCGCGGAGGTATTAGTCACACTAGTTAAAACACAACCCGAAAGTGGTAGCACATTTTCGTTATTAAATTGTACTGTACTTAAGGTTTAATTGAATAGATGTTACGTTATTCTTTTATATGAATATTTGTAAGTTGTCATAAAAATATTATTAATATAATTATTTTTATCAAAAGTTTATAATCTAAATAAAAATGTTTTTCTTGAAAACATCACTTTTGTTTCACTATTCCTTATATTTGTTTGACATAGGTCTACTTACCTAACTGTATAGGTACCTACTAACATGCAATGACTACTTATTGTCTAATACTATTAATACAACAACTTAGGACAGACAAAAATTGGATGGAACTGATCGCAAAAGAGTGATTTTACTTATACATACTTACTCGCTCTACAAACGCATACAACGGTTTTATTTCTCTACAAAAATCTAGGTTCGATGTGGTCAAATGTTATATTAAAACAACACTGCAACTTCAATAGTTACTTTTAATCAATTCTTATATTACTATAACAATTGTAATTTTCATATTCTGTACATTTAAAAGCTACAAAGTTTACGAAAGCGTTGAGACAGAGACGTTGAAGAAATACTAGATACATAGAGGTAATCTAAATCTGTTTAGAATAGTTAGTTACAAGACAATTACAGCGATACTAAACTGCGTTTTTAACGTCATCGAATATTATGTGTTACGTTTTTGTATCGAAAAGGCTGTTAACTCATCAAGTAATTCTGTTGACACTGTAAAAGAGAGACATTGTTCTACATAGCGCGCTGTCACGCTTACACAAAGCAACAGACTTACTTCAGGAGTCGGTGGTAGGCGCCCGAAGTTAAGAAACGTTAGTTTGGTATAAATAATGTATCACAGACATGAAAAGCAAGCTAGACGAAAGTTTGAGAAACATCTAATCTGAAGATCAGTCAAATATTCATAACTTCAACACCAACTAACTATAGCAGTGAAATTTAAAAGAAAGTATTAAAGTTATAGGTAGAAAGTTTACCACGGATCGATAAATAAAGGGTGTTCTTATTTTGTATGGTAAAAAGTAAAGATAAAAGCATCCCCAACATTCGAACAGGCACTTAGTGTTTAAAAGAATAAACTATAGCAATGTATTAATAAGGTCTAGATTATTATAACAATGACACAGTAGTACCTAACTACACTGAAGTTACAAATCACTTAGAAATGATACCCATGACAAGCACTTTACAACCTCACAAAAGCTTACCCTTAAGTAAAACACTAAGAAACTACATTTAGCAATAAATTTATAATAAAATCACATTCACTTAGATTAAACATTTAATAAAAGTAGAGATAAAAATGATTTCACTTCCTCATAGGAAAAGTTGCACTGTGCTCGAATATATTTGATCATAAATAATGTAAGTAAAACTATTAAAGGAAATTGTAAAAACATTGTTTTTGTTTTTTATGTTTCTAAATTAGTTTATAATACATGACACATGATTATTAAAAACACGGAAAATATTTAATCTTGTAATGGTCTACTAACAGCGGGACACTAGATAATTTACTATGGCTATAATAATAAATTATACGTTCGTATATTTGACTCACGAGGCCACAATTTAATAGCTAAACATTATTGATAGTTTTTCCAACTCCCACGCGATTATTATACTTTAGCAGAAAACTTTGTGTATTTAAATTGATTGATAATTATAATTGCTAACAATACTTTCACATTCCAAAAGAAGATAAAAATTAAAATTATTTACTTTCTATAATGGCACATTAATGCGATGCATTTCATAATCGTCCAAAGGGGTTCTAACACACTCGTGACCCGGTACTAGTTACATGTGATCTGTAGGTAGTCGAAGCGTTTAGCGGTGTAGGTTACCTGTTTTTATATTTGTATCTGGAACCGTTCCCCGTCGGAGCAGTTCTGAAATGATTGCTATTGGATGAGGGGCGAGCTCTGGCTGTCGCTGAAGTCGAGCGTGTAGTACATGTCGGCGGTGTCGAGCGCGGCGGCGGGCGCGGGCGCGGCCGCGAAGGGCGCGCGCTTGTCGTGCAGCCAGTGCTGCGGGGGGCCCGGCGCCGCCGCGCGCGACAGCCGCGACAGCAGCCGCGAGTACGTCTTGTTCACGCGGCAGTGGCACGCCGTCACCTGCGGACACGTACACCAACCTTCATAACCATACGGGCTCTTACCAAACAACTTCAGTAACCACCAAGGGCCAGGTAGATCACGAAATATTATAGGACTACATAGGATAACAGAGTGGAAGTGAACAGGTTGCAAATTCCACTTTCCTTTCCTTCATTTTCTTCTCAGGATCATTCCTGATAGTTGCTACTTGCATTAGAATAACATTTAAGCCCATCGTGAATTGATTGTTTGTGATGCCAAAACAGGTGATGACAATGAACCAAAACTTTTGGGATCTGGACTACAGGCAGGTAGGCAATATTGAATGCCTTTCAGAAGCGTCTACAAATATCATTGTGATGGAAAAATGGAAAACCAAAAGAAATCTGTTTATAGAACTGACCACGACTCCAACGATAGTGATGGCAGCTCCGAGTGTGCCCGCAGCGATGTAGACGTTGTGCAGGCGGTCGTGGTACAAGCCGAGCGGCATGCGGACCTCGCGCACCGAGCCGCCGCCGAGCCCCTCCTCCCGCCCGCGCCCGCGCGGGACGTCATCCATGCCAGTGTCGCTACCCACCACTGACTCCAGGATGAAGTCCTCTACAAATACGTATTATGAGATCGTGAACATTGATCCTTCATTTTCCAGATGGGTTTTATCGCAATTCAAACTTTGGGATTAACATCCGCATACTTTTTTGTATTAATACGGTATTCCATTAATTCACCAGATTAACCCCCTTAGGAAGGGAAGCTGAAGTTGAAAGTCCAAAAAATTCCCTGGACATTCCATTGAAGAAAGCGGGGGCAAAATTTCTAGTGTAAAGGTAATGGCAGGATTTTGATTGGATGGTACCTTCGCAAAGTTTTCCCGTGTAGCCTGGTCTGCAGGAGCAGTAGAAGTCAATGCCACTCCAACAAGTGCCGCCGTGAGCGCAGGGGTTGTTGTCACAAGCCTGGAAAATTTAAATATATAGAGATCAGGTACAATTTTTGTGACCTGTGTCTTATTTGATCTTCAATCTTTTTCTACAGCCTCCTTCTTTAGAAGTTTGCGTTTGCATATTTATTTTGCGTATTATAATTATAGTAAACTTAGGAAAATATAGGCGAGTGCAATTTATCGAGAATATCATATAATTTTATTCATAACACGACCGGAAATTGTTACTAGCTAAAGTTGTTTACTAGAGATCAAGTTAAAATTACAAGACAATCGAAACGTTGACCTTGAAATTTAACTAAGTGTTTTTAGGTGAGTAGGTATGTACGATATCTTAGTTAAAAAATATACCTACGGACAAATACAGCTATTCTATTATGTTTTAAGAATGATTACTTGCCGAGTCTTAAAAAGTTCTGAAATCTTTTCTTATTTTATAAAGTACCCTTTCCCTAAAGTTGGATTCTGATCGAACTTATTTAAAATTTTCGGAGAAATGTCCTGGTTCTTTTAATTTCTACCAAGCCTGATTGATGAAGTCAGAAACTTTGTTGAGCCAAAAATCAAATTCTATTGGTCTAGTGGTTAGTGGCCCTGGCTGCTATACCAGAGGTCGTGGGATCGATTCCCACCCAGGATAAAGGTTTGTGTGATGAACACGATCATTTATTCTGTGTCTGGGTAAATTTATCTATAATATGCATGTATTTAGGAATATATTTAATAAGTATGTTTATCAGTTCCATCAGTAGTTCCATCCTAGTTCTCATCATTAAAGCTTTGCTTAGTTTGGGAATAGATGACGTTGTAAAGAAGAAAAGTGTGTGAAAACTGAAAGTTGCGGAAAATCTATTAGCTTATGGATCATGCAGTCCGTCTATTCTTAAAAATATCTAAACTAGCTATAACCATTTAAGGCCGGCTTAAAAATATATTCGGAGCCTGCTCTCCTTGGCGTTTATTCCACTCTGTCTAAACAACTGCACTCACAGATCTGGCCGGTATGTGGCACATCTCCCCGACAAAGCCTTGTGGGCACTCGCACGAGTACGTGTTGCCGTGGTCCACACACAGCCGTTGGGAACACGGGTTCGGAGAACATAAGTCCACCTGCAACATGAAGATAGTTAATATTGATACCTATCTGCTACAACCTATTTTAATGGTTTTCTCTTTAAAATAATGTCACTTGAAATCTGAAAAAAAAATGATAGAAAGTAGAAGCCTGATCTTGATGTTCAACTTTTAGGACTGCCCGCATAAACAGTGGCATAGGTCTCCACGCAAAACTCACGCGCGACTTCTTATTCATTCGATCTGTACAAAGGACAAGCATTTATGTGATCCACAAACGCTTGTTCTGAGTCTCTTGGTTTATTGTGTAAGTAACTTGAATGTTTGTAAAGCCCCGCGATACAAGGATTAAATTCTGTAGTGTGGAATTCGTTTTACTTCTACAGTTATCTTAAGGGTTAGGTGGATACCTCCGAAGCTAGATAGCTATAGTCAATTTGGTCACCATGACATGTGAAACAACAGAATAAATTCATCGGCCTTTTGTCAAGCTATGGTGGGGCCAGCTTCTAATTTGACCACCTAGTCACCAAAATAAAGCGCATGAAAACAATTGAACTCCGCTAAACTAAGCATCCATACAGCACGCACACATGACAGAATTTGGCGGCAACAGGCCTACTATTATAATGAAACAGTGTGATTAGTATGGAGGTAGCGTTTGACCTTGAGCTGGCACGTGTTGCCGGTGTAGCCGCGCCCGCACGAGCACGCGAAGCCGCCGACGCGGTCTGTGCAGGTGCCGCCGTTCGCACACGGCGACGACTCGCACTCGTTGTATTCCAACTCGCAACGCTCGCCCGTGTACCCTGGGATTATAATCATAACCTCTGTTTATGCTGTGAGATGCCTACTTACTAGTACTATTCTTCATACTTATTCAAAACAAAAACAGTCTAAAAATAAATGCAAAAGGACAACAAAGATTACCAAACTAAATATGAACAGATGGTGTATCCTTATTGGTTCTGTATTGTTTAGTAAATAATATACATTGGGTATAAACATATATTTTTTATTTAACTTTAGAGATTAGATCTCTTAAACTCTGTTTCATTTAATATTTTCGAAATATCATCTTTTAAATTAAACGAAACAACCTGTCCGAACTGAAAGTCACTCTGTAATGAATTAACTTTGACAAGCTATATACAAAAACATAATCAATCTAAGTATGAGTTTAGTTTGACAGATGATCAACAAATCTCCATTGAGACAAAAAGGTTGATCCATTTCTTGCTTACTATTGAACCAAAGAGCACCATGGTTAGTATTTTAAATGTACAAAGATAGTTTCCGTTAGATCATCCTTTCCTATGTGCTACGAAGTATCCCGTTTTTTTGGTTGTTATGTAAATAGGAACGTGTTTTCCCCTACATTAGATGCATTGCAAATGAAATAATGTATCAGCCACAAAAGTCTGCGACGGAGAAAAATACGAGACAAAATATATGTAAAGTTGGGTCTCCGTCGCGTAGAGCAATCTGTCGCCAGGGATGTTTGCTCCCGACCCGCCACGAAATGTTGCGGAGAAAAATATCCTTGATTAATTCACTCCAGTTTACATAGGTTATACTTTGGAGTCGCAGACAGCTTTTGTACGTATTTGTTTTAAGATATTGCTTTTTTTACATAAAGCTCTCTCTCAAAGTGATGATGTGTAGTAGAATTGTTTCTTCAGTATTTATTTTAGTAAGTTTATATATAACAGTATGTATATATTATAATTATAAGTATTTTTAAGTGTTATATTAGCGTCTAACATTTTGACATTTATTTAAATTATGATATTACATATTACCACCCTTCGGTATTTATGCTTCCACTGCTTGTTATCTCTGAGTGATTGACTAGTAGAGAATGACTTTTAGGCATTTAATCCGGCCCTACAAGTTTTCTAGTATAATAGAATATGAGCTTTACTCTAATTTTCTAATGTTTTCATTTAAGTTCTTTCAAGAAAACCACTAAGATTTCGTACATAGGATAACATCATACAAAGTAACTGCAAGTAAATGAAGTCATAAATGAAATCTGTATCGGTTATAGATATTTTCATTTCAAACGAAACTGTTAGTAGCGCAGCCTTGCGGTCCACAAGAGCGGGGCTAACCGCACGTCCGACGGTCGTGGGCAGCTTTCCAACTCTAACTCTAATAAATCACTGGCGCAAATTCACCCAGTAAGTACTTATTCACATACAAGTTGAAACCATTATTAAATTGACCCAGCTCCAAAATGTATTCGACCTCGACCAAAGTCCGTAAAATATTTAAAACTTCATTTCGGCACGAGCGAAATCCATTCGAGATATTTGCCTTAAACTACAACAGCTACTCCGCTACAATATCTTTATACTGTACTACAATATATTTTTATAAGTGTTTAATGGTTATTCTACTTCACACTTTTCATGGCCGATCGCATTAAGTATATCGTCATGTAAGTTATTTTTATTTATTCATGGCTACTTTTTGCTACGTTGCGCAAATAACTTGTAATACATTGTAGTTTTGCATACATTAACCGTAATAATTTTCTATGACCTCCAATAAAAAGGGTCGTGATAAGAGGCATAGTGTTACATTTGAATATGTACCATTTAAAATAAATGTGTGTGTAAAACGAACGACATGATCTGGGCAAGAACCGTATAATAAAGTAAATAACGTATAAAAAGTAAATAAACATGCAAATATTCTTACCAGGTTGACAGAAGCAGCGGTAATCTTGTCCTTCCGCGTCGTTATCAGTCTGTTCGATGCAAATACCCTTTACGCAAGGATTAGATGCGCAAGCGCCGCCGGTTATAGAAAGCTCGCAGTGCGCGCCCGTCCAGCCGTCCGCGCATGCGCAGTGGAAAGTTGTCGAGCCGTTCATTGCCATACTCATACAGGAGCCGCCGTTCATACATGGCGATGAGTAGCACGGGTCCCTCTCACATTTTCTACCCGTAAAACCTATATGGGATGGAATGGAAGAATTAATTCAATCTAAAACCTTTTTGCTCAGTTAAGCGTGAAAAATATTGCTACATGCCGCTACTGCTAACTTTACACCCACAATAAAGAAAGAGACGAAAGTAACAAACGAATTCAGTAAATATTTCAAATTCTATAAATAACTTTTCTATTCAAATATTCAGAAAATCAAAACCAAATTCTGCGATACGAAATTATTCTAAGAAGTTGATAACTTTTCTGAACACCTGTTAAACTCAAAGAGAAAGTTTCTTACTATTTTAATTAAATTTGATTTATATCATTCAAGTGTCGAGTGGCTAAGTGTTTGTTAACGCGAAAACCAAGAATTTGAAAATAATATTTAATTGTGCTGTGACTTTTCTAAACACATGAAAATGTTTGTAGCCATTATTTCACTACATACATTATAACATGATCTCGCCTACGCGCCTTTAAATTGGGAACTGTAAGTAAACAATAAACAAAGTACCAAGAACCCCTTAACGCACGAAAATTCACTACATAATACAATTATCGAAGTGGATATTGTAATTCAAGCGTCCGTAATCACAGACATTAGCTAGCTAAACAAATGAAACCACAAGTTGACTTTCTAGGTCGCAAGTACAAAAGAATCGAGGGATTGTTTCATTTAACAACCTTACTTTCCACACCCTGAAAATAAACCAACGGGCGCGGTCTTGTCACTTCAACGTTGACAAATGCGATGCATAATGACTTTATCTATTATACTTGTATAGTTTGGTTATTATTGCAAACGGTTGGCCCATATAACTCATAGGTTATCACTTTAACACAAGTTCGAGATGTCTGTTATGTAACTAAGACAAAGGGAGAACTTGTTTAAACATTGAAGAGAACAAAGCAATTTTTGCTGTTTCTATCCCCTAGTTATTCGTTGTGTTCATAAAATTTGGAGTGGAATGAGTATCATAATGTGTTATGACAGACAGGCAGCAGTAACCAAAATTACAGTTCACAATTCTCAATTCTCAACTCATAAAACCCGAGTGAGCAAATAAAACTGTTATAAGATAACCTTTTTCTAAAGTATTTCTTATTCATTTTTATTACTATATTCCCATCTACAAACTCAAACCGAGCTTCTCAGCTACTAGCTATTATTATACCCCTAAGCTACGATCATTTTTAAAATGATTTAGAAATATAAGTTTATAGGCATCAAAGCTTTCGTCAAAGAACGGAAATTCTGGTTTCGTCATTTTTAAGAAACAATCTCTGAACCACGCTATAGATTATGACATCGCTTTCACTGTATTTTCATCCATTATAACAATATATTAAGAATGTAATATATTGCAGAAAAGTCAAGGAAAAAAAATGAAACACTTCTAAAGCTTGGGCGGGTCCGTCGTAGATAGCTCCTAGTTATACCTAGGATATGAACCGGTGAAATCAGTTGCATAGTGACGTAATAATGTACGCTATGCGGTCACCAGATTGCGTCACAGTGGCGTTCAATTGACCAAAAACAGAATTTATTTTCAATGGCCGCACAAAAAAGTTTTTGTTCGAGTTGCGAGTGGGTAGATCTATTACTTGCCCTCTAGCGCTACTAGTCTTTCCTTTCACCGGCTTATTTCGAGGTCATGGCGTGATCATATCGATTAAAAGAACCCATCTTGATATAAACATATACTTATGTATATGCATTGCATACCGCGTTAAATACGTATGGTAAATAAGGAATCTGGATTGCCCGCAATCGTGTCCCATTTCACGTTTAACTTAAAATATTAACATTATGCATATTTAAATAAATACGATGAAATCTGAAAATACATCCGACAATCGAACTCATTGATGCTTACTTTTTTGGCCTTCTTTATCGGAACTACATTAATCTCTCAGGTTTAGACAAAGCAAGTTAAGATTCTTTAAGGTATACTCTTAATCACTGAATATGAAATCAATCGTTCAGCTGGTTGGGAACACGCGTGCCGCAACATATCAAAACATACTCCACTGCCACACTTTACCACATCAAAGCTACATAAACAAATTCATACAACACCATAACGTGCATGTCAAGAACAATCTATTTGAAGGCATAGTAGATGTTGATTATACCGTAGGGGCAAAGACAGCGGTAGGTAGCGCCGTTGAGAGGTTGCGTGAGGTCCACACATATGCCGTTGTTCAGGCACGGTGATGGATTGCACGCGTCGCGCTCCTCGCAGTGCGGGCCCACGTAGCCGGGGCAACACTGACACTCGTACCCTTCCTACAAACATATAGCCTCGATTATCCAGCCCCACACACATCAACCTATATCAAAAACTACGTCTACATACCATTGATACGTTTGTATAACACACACCCTTTCCCGAACAGTCTTGTGACTCGCCGCAGTTGTCAGATTTTACAGTTACTTTTAGTCGCACACATTGAGATTTCCAGTTTTCAGATACCACTGAAAATCATACAACTAGATTAAATCGAATATTTATGAGAGAACGTTTAACAAAAACCTTTGTTTAATTTTACAAACAAGAAACCTCAAGGATATCAAATAGAACGCGTCAGTGAGTTTTCAGAGCCGCTATCTACGGCACGCAATGCATTATACGGCGGAAATTCCGTACGTCTATTGTGCGGAGTAAAATAAAAACGTGGCCCTTTTTTGTCTGATGTTTCCTTGGATCTGAGGTTTGTTGTAGGTAAACAAAATATCGTTAATGTTTCATAGGCTCAGATTGAAAATTACGAAAAATATTTTGAATTCGTTACCGTAAAGGTCTCAAGGTACCTATGAGTAAATTAACGCCTTCTGTAAGATCTTTATCATACAAGGTGAAAAGCTTAGCGCCGTGTTCGTCAAGCGGGGTGATGTCCAGTAACATGCCGTCAGAGACGTCGCAGTGCTCGTGCCCTTGCC
Organism: Trichoplusia ni; assembly: GCF_003590095.1. NCBI lineage: Eukaryota > Metazoa > Arthropoda > Insecta > Lepidoptera > Noctuidae > Trichoplusia > Trichoplusia ni. The sequence continues at coordinate 14,521,713 of NC_039485.1, forward strand.
GCGTGACCTGGTACACAGCTGGCTGCAATACTGTGCGGTGTGCCCTATGGAATAAATATGTATCGGTACACGTTGCTGTAGTAAGTAGATACGGCCAGTAGCCCAGCTATTGACTACAATATAGGTCACTTCACTTCATTTATAATTGTCTATAAATAACTGACCTTTCCCCATCGGCGTGTGAAACATTGGCCTCAGGAGTGGAGTTCTTTAGTTCGAGCTGGCCAAAGGTGTCGAGTAGTAAGGAGTCCGCGATGCGGACGATAAGGATGTCCCCGCTCTGAATGTCGGCGGAGCCCTCCCACGACACGATGACCGGGGGGCACTCCTCCTCGGGCGCCCCCGGCGCGCTGCCCCCGCCGCCGCTGCCCGCGCACTCCTCCGTCATCCGCACCACAAAGTCACACACACATGAATTAATTATCAAGTCAACCTCTGTGAATACTAATTGAAATGGCCTCTGTTTTATTTACTGTATCATACAATATGCAACAAAGGGTAACTTGACTACAAGCTTTCAATTAAAGCTCAGTAAGAATTAATTGCATGCGTGGCCGAATTATAACAATATATTTTCCACGTTAAAATGGTTGTAAGAGATAAAGGCTGTCACATAATTTTGTGTCAAGCGATTAACTCGAAACAGAAATTTTAGCATTTATACTGAATTTAAAAAAATCGTAGGTATTTTCCATACCTACGAATGCTTTTAGCTAAATTAACTACGATTTTGCTTATAGACGAGTTCAAGCCACAACAATCTTAGTGGTAATATACAAATAGACAAATAATTGATGCTGAGAAGATCTCAAAAGAAATTTGTGTAACTAAGTAGTACAATCCAATCAAATTAAATTGAAAGTAAAACGTCTCGTTTCTTCGTTACAAAGACACCACAACAACCTAATCGTACATAAATAATGGATTAGACGTTTTCCTTAACAGAAGTAATGAATAGAGTTCAACTGCTGGAACAGAAAAAGCTTTTTTCCTTATTTCTCCTTGCGTAAGACGATTTATGGTTTATGTATTTGACCTCGGTATGCTCGCTGCTGTCACGATCAAAGTTGTGAGAACAAGAATATTATGTTCAGAAATAAAGAAGCCAAAGGAAATTTACTGAAGAAATTGTCCATGAATATTAATTAAATCACGATCATACAAACATTACGTGCTTATTTGCCGCTAGTGTGTTAGACGAAGGTGGAAAAATTCAATTACGTGTTAAAAATAAACGTCTTGCTTTAAACGTATGTATGTGTTAGTTTTAAATCACAATTTATTAAGACAAACATTTATATCCCAATAATAGTTTTAAAAAGATTAGCTAGCTCTACCAAATAACGTACGTCACGTTACTAGGTAAATATGACAATCCGCTGTTTCTAATTATTTTTTTTGAACTAGCTGAAATAAACTTTATTATTGCGAATGTTATTATGGTTTTAAATTTATAATATTCATATATGAGTATTGACTTTCATGTTGATGATTTCATGCAGCAGGCCTGGGCCAAAATTCAGCTATTTACAACGGCCGATGAATGTATGAAATTTGGCTTAAAAAGCATTTTTCGACACAATAATTGGAAATTCAGTGCAGGACGGTATACTCAAGGTCAATACAATTAACTTTCAATTAATGTATTGGCAAAATGCTTAAGAGAATAGGAATAATTAGAATTTAATCCAATTGCCATTCATTCATCAGACTTAAATAACCTGAATAAAAATTCACAAAATACCTTTTAAACTAGACAATATTTTAATTTAGTAGGTACTTTAAATGAATCCAGAAAAGCTGTGGCATTGCGAAAATTTTCAAAAGAAGCCAACTTTCCTTTGGTCTTTGGAGAGTTAAATATTTGAATTTTCTTCTACTTCTATATTTTATTTGTCATATCGTGTATTTGAATTTAAGATACTTAATATAAAATCGTGGAATGGTTTGTGTTTAAAAAGACTAGTACATATGATGTCTAGACAGCATAAAGCATGGCATGGCTACGGCTTCTGACTACACTTCAGAAACAAACGTGGCAACATACCTATTTATTTGAGAATGTATATCAGACAGACATTTCAGATCGCAAAGTTGAACAATACTTGAGTTGAATAAAAGTTCAGTAGAAATTCAAATCTGAAGAATTGTTTGAAACAGTCAAATTTCGCGAAGCCCCCGGAGTACAAAGTTTACTTCGTACGTACGTAAGTACATATCTCACTTGTTATCGCACTGTTTTACTTAAAGAAAGAATGTTTTACAACTGAAAATACATGTTTGGGTTAGATAACATTTTTATGTAGCACGTGTTCAAAAGCAGCGATAAAATGTTCAAGTTACAATTGATCGGCCTCCACTCGAAAACTAGATATACATTTGTGGAACTCCTTTAAAACAATCCTATTTCAGTAGTAAGTAGGCAACCGTAGCTTAAAATACATTTAAACTAACTAAGTTGAAAATAGACAATTGGAAATGTACACTAATTCTCTCGCTCAAAGCTTCGTGTTCATGATCTGCGACCGTCCTAATCTCTTAAACTCAATCTAATTAATTTTACTGGCTACGTTTGAAACTGATGGGCCTTGGCTAAGTGGGCACCGCGCAGATCGATTGTTTGTTAGACAATGTTAGCGTAACCGTGATTTCTTGTGTCCAGTTTCACCAAAAAATGCTTATTATTCTCTTTTTCACTTGTGAAATAATGTTGATATCAAAGGCATTGTGATATCCGAGTGAATAGGGACTTTAGCCCCGCTATCAATGCATGGAAATATTACTCAGTGAGTCGTGACAGCAGGCATAAACCGTAATAATTCACCCGACTGTATAGCAGTCGGGTTTATTCACGTTTTCATGTGTGACAACGTTCGACAAAAATACATTTTGAAAACGAAAACAAATGAATAACCACTTACCAACAGTAATGTATAAAGGCCATGTTTTGAAATTGCCTATATACTTAATGAAACAACTAGTACATAAGTACTTACTGTAATAAAGGTGACGATAACTGAAAAATGTCGTCTTAAAATGTTAACTCATAAAAAACCTAGTCCTATGATTTGATGGAATATTTGATTCTATTTGATGTGCCTTTTTTTATCAATAATGGTTATAAAATATGACAATGAAATCTAACATGATTAAGAAGTTGTCTGAAGAGGATTTCTTAATTGAAAATAAGAAATTCACCTAACTTGATACTTAGAGATTAGTAAGTAATTGTCGCATTACATAACTCAAGTACGACGCATTAGCTACGATGATACTCAATTAATATCGGCATCGACTTACGACGGTGAACGAGCAGTAAATGTCTTGAAACACAATTGCTGAGTTTGAGCTAAATCGATTACAATATATGCATAAATAAGCATAGAGTACCTATGTGTGCTATGTAGGTATTAGCGTAGGTGTTAATAAGAAAACGTTTAAGATAAGAACGAACTCAAATACTTAAAAACGCATTTGACAAAGAAAAAAGCTTCAACAAAATATGAATATGTGCTGCATATTGCTCCATTGGCATATGAACGAGTTTACCTCAAACTATGCTTATAACGTATAATATAGACTTACAGTGACCGGCAGGTTGAGCTCATGCGTCTCGTTGCCGCGCCACAGCCGCGACTCTCGCGGCAGCACGGGCAGATCACAATCTATGGCCCCCAGCCGCTCTTGAAGGCGCGCTGGTGAATGCGCCGCGGCGAGGGCACTAGAACTAGTGTTTAACTTTTGCCTTCTTGCACTTTTCACAAGCCCCTTTGTGCTTGTGTACACTTTAATAGTTGAATGGCGCGCGGTAGCGGGGCTCTCCGTCACCGCGTATGCTTTTGTTGTTTTAAAGCCTTTCTTTGTAGTTGAAGTTGTAGTCGTTGAGACCACTGCAGTCTCTGATGGTTTTACGTTAAGCTTTTTAAGTAGTGAAGTCGGAGAGGCTTGAGTACTTGATACAGTTTTAATCTCTTCTTTAGAAGATAAAGCCAGCTCGCAATAACAGGCGCCGGCTAATGACAGGATTAGCACTACTGCCATAAACAAAGAAACTGAGCTCATTTTCTGGACGTGCATGGTGCTCTGTGTCATACTTTCTTAGTATATTAAATTCGTTAATAGAGTATAATATCTTATATATGATTTTATTTGGCACAAACACAGCATTCGTAGATAGCGTAGTCTTCAAGGTGACCTGCCGAAAGAAAAGAGATATAGCTTTTCGAAAACATTGATGTGTTTATTTTAAGGCCATACATAATGAAATATAAGTATTCTGTATTAGAATACCAAAGCACTAACGCAATGAAGACTACAAAATACCCTTTGTAGGAAAAGCTTTTCCTGAGCGTCAGTAGGAAAAGTTATAAATAATCCTAAATGTCTTATTTCCACAAAGGCCTCTAGGTAAAACATACATAATTGGACAAGCTGTGAAGCCCTCACGTTGAGAGGCGACCCTTATCAAAAATGAGTGCAGCTCTTGAATTACCATAAGATAGCTTATTTCCATTTTTAATGACTGAACCTATGAACTAATCTAGCGCATAATATGAAGCTGTAGAAAAAAGTAATTATAATACAGTTGATACAGGCTACGACATTTCTTTTAAAAATAAATATTATTGAACTCTTTCGCTCTACAAATTACATGGAAATATTTATTAGGATTGTCGTAACTTAACGTTATTAATGTATACGTCCATTTTATGAATAGAAAATGAGCTTAACAACCAATCTACATAGAATAATATGATAATAACCTTTAAGGCATTCTATAAATGGTCATGAATAAATTATACTTACGTAAGAAAATACTTACGGACAAATGATAATAATATCATTAAGGAAAAAAGGAAACGCTTACACAACTAATTCACAAGAAAGATAAACAGCTTTATCTCATCTAGCGTTAGCACAAAATCAAAATAATTACAACTTCTAGCATTCGAATCCGAGGTTTTGACAACTCTATTATGAAATATGTTTCAAAGAGTCTATGTTTATTCAATTTCGTGTGTTAAATGTGAAAACAATTCAGGTTTTGATTAATTAGTATGGTTTAGGCAATGTTTTGGCAGGGCAGTAACGAGGCGCAGGGCGGACGACGCAACCGGCCGCAGCCTCCGCGACACTGAGGGCAGCGGGCGCCCTCCCCCGCCCCGCGCCGCCGCCCCCGCCGCACCCCTACACCCCTCAAGCGCACCCTCCGCGCCTCTATCTTCACTTATTTTACTCCACGCCTGTATTGCCAACGTTTTCCTTAACGCTACGAGAATTCTAAAACTCTTTCTGGTTCATTCTACTCCAGTTTTTCGAGTCAATATTCCCGACATCGTACAATAACATGTTAAGGGGAATAATCTATGACCTTAATAGAGTAAGTACCAAAGATATATAATATCGTAGCGCGGCTGATAAAGGAGAGCGGTGTCGGTCCCGGGGGTGGCGCACTGGACCGACTATAAACATCTCGCAGAAGCAACCTACGAACCTCTGCTACCTGCTTTCAATATTTATAGCATTACATTTCATTGGAATGTTCCAATATCGCAATCCAATATCAAAGAGCAGTTTGAAAATATCATCTTTTCAATAAAGAGCATACATGTGACGTAGAAACTTATACTTATACAAATTCTGTCCTTATGAAAAAAAATACACAAATCAAATAATTGATTTTAAAAAGGATGATGTTTTAGGAAATGTACATAAAAGAAGGTAACATCAATATTAACATTCGTATGAACACATTACCATATTTACGAAACAACTACATTTACATTTTGTTACCCATTAACCGAGTGTTTATCGCGTCGATACACTTCGCGTTTATTTAATGTTAATGTCTGTATCCCAGTCTGTCGATATCGTAGAAGTTAATTAGTCATTAAATAGATTGGTATGCAAATCAAAACAGGAAATTGCGTCCATTTCTGATATCCGGCCTTGTCTAATGAAGCTCACGGCATTGCTAGCTTTAATAACTTACTTGTAAGTACATTTACTTTCAATTACATTTTGCTCTGTAAGCGTAATTAATGGTCAAGTAAGAACAATAATTATAACTTTATGCAAATACCAATAATGACTATAGCTAACTAGTTACGCATTACTAGTATTTAGTATAGGTTTTCATATTAAGCAAATTCTAATTGTATTAAACCGAACCATTAACAAATTTCCCGTTTGCTACAAATCTGTCTTTTGTTGCTACGAATGACGAGTTTGCTACGAATGTCTATTTAAACTTAACTCTAACATAACATAACTAGTCAGGACCAAAAAAGCTGACATATGTACATATTCATTAACTTGCAACTTGGAGCTTGCATAATATATTTCACTACGCTCAATTTTGAAAATGAGAAACTTCCCATAACGCTTATATCACATACCTCCTTTTTAGCCTGTACGGCCTTGTGGACACTCCATTGTTTCCTCGATATTGAAAATGGCTGGATCGATTTCGATACGCCTAATGTAACGGGTTTACCAACTATATATTTTTAGTTATCATTTCCAGTCAACCTCCTTATAGTATGGTACCATAGAACCTTTAATTGAGAGTCCAATAGGTTTGGGCTGACTTAATTTGAAGATATAGACAACTATTTTTCGCGGTCACTGACATACATGTGGCTGAAGTCACAAAGCAATTTCTAGTTTATAAACAGTACTAGTCCTGTTAATCATAGTTGAAACTATAATTAAACCCTTCATGACGACTGTAGACGAGTAATTAGCTCAATGGGCGACTAAGGCTACACTAATTAACCAATTACACAGTTTGGCTGTCTATTTTGATTCATTTTATGTATCCTTCCATGAGTTTCAACATGGAACCAACCCAGGCTGTTTCTCGCTACATCTGGGAGAGTTATGATACGACTTGTTTATGGAAACATTATTTTTTGAGTTGTATTTTAGGGATTTCCTTGAGTTCACGTAGGGTAGAGAAATAGCGGAGGACGCAAGATAATCCATGGTTCATGGAAAACAGCCTAGTTACAGGCGGAAAGACCGCGGTGCCTAAATAATAGCGTTCCGTTTTTACCCTTTTGGTGCAGAACTGTAAAAGGGAGAATGCTTGTTATTAGACCAACACAAATAAAACAGATTTTTCTCTTACTATACAAATATCTAAACCTAATAATAAAATCTATATTATATAGGCAATATTAATTGATATTATAATGTTTATTAAATCGAAAATCTTAATCGAAACAGTGGTACTAAGAGATTACTTGGGTACCTACTTTACCTACATGAAGTTAATTTTCTTGCTTTATCTTTGATCTTGACTTTCTATACAACATTTCATCCTAATTTTTACCTCATCAAATAGGACTATATTTCCGAACAACCCTTCTTATTACGCACTTACATCGCTTACCGGTAAACATACGTAAACGGTAAACCTATTGTTTAGATTGGGTACGTACAATTTCCTTGGAAAACTTTGGAATCATATTTTCTACATAATAATAACATCTCTCAAAATTTACCATAGCGTAACCACTTCTATAGTTCGATAGAGTTACTTAAAATGTATGGTATAGATATTCATTGGGCTGAAATTGAAGTGTAAGGGAGTTTCAGCTAACTATGTTACCGAACGACGATTAATTATTATAGGGGCATCGGGAGGGGTAATGATCTCGAAACACAATACGAAGCCTTCATAGCCGAACGGGATAGTTAATAGTTGCAACGACTCCGATTAAAATGAAGGGTTCATAAAGACAACCACTTTATTACGTAGCCCAATGATCTTTGTTAGATAATAGTTTTTAGTGGCCTCTATAACCTTGCACGTTATGTGCCCAGGATATTTTAAATAAGTATGTAGTGTTGGTATGTGCTGTAATTTAATACAGCACAAACTATAGAGCCTGGTTCTCTCCAGCCTTAGTAATTCGGATTTGATATTTTCTTTCATTTATTATTTGTCTCAGTTTTATGTCTGTCGTTAAATTTGGTTGCAACTGAAATAATTCGGTATTTTCTCTCTTTTCAGTCTTTTCAACGATCGTTAGGAAATAGCTTTATCAGGTGTTTTTAAACCCTTTACGTTATGGTGCATGTCTATATGTAAAAGCTAAAACTTTTAGGTGCTAATGGATATTTCGGTTAGTTTTCTTTGTTCCTTTAAATATTATTCATGTGACTATAATGATTACAAGTGTGTATAGTTGTTCCAGTGTTATATAAGTAGAGAAGCGCGGCGCGGGGTCGGGCGCTCGGCCTCGCTGGCTGGCGCGGCGCCAACCATCTGACGTGTGAGTGACTACCCTTATCTGCACTGATCCACCTCCGACATGCTTCGTTTCACTTTCTACCCATTACATACTGAGTGAACGCTGCGTCTTCACGCGTGGTAACCGTTAACTTGGACTAATAGGAATTAAGTGTCCTTTGTTGATTAGGTTCATAAACGTCTGTGTGTACCTATACTTTTGTCCAAAACCATTCTTTAATATAACACCTGTCTATAAGCATGAAATAAGATTTAATCTTGATGTGAATCACCGCATTTTGCTATGTTTTACTGTTGGACTATTTCAGTTTAAATTTATTGCATCAACAAATTTAAAAAATCTTTCTAAGTAATTGAAATTCAATTCAATTTTCTTTATTGTATACCATAATGTTACATATTCAATCAAATCAATTATGTTGTGTAATTTGACAGCTCATTACGGACCCTGTCGGGTACAACGAAACGGTCTCATTAAAAAGCTTATCGGAAAATGAAACTAGGTAGAAATAGAGTAGAAAACAGGTAAGTATAGGCTAATAAATGCTCTATAATAATTAATAAAGACATTAGTTTTCAATTAAAATTATCAATTGCAATAAAATTATCAAGAATGTTAATAGTAACTAGGTACCTACCTTATAATAATCATAATCATACCTTCTCATCGTCAGAGTTATTAACAGCCATTGAAATTAAAAATGTAATATATTTCTAAGATTTTTCCTTTGCTAAGCTTATCAAAATAATTATAGAACCGTTTAAAACTTAAACTACGGAACTTCCAAAACAAATGGACAATAATTATTATCAACTAATATTGTTAATTTTCACTTAGTATTTTAAAATAAGCTTTTTGAGCTAGCGTAAATTTTATCAAAAATAGTTGAGTAATTACTAAGATTTGCTATTAAACTTGTATCAAATAAACGAATCTCATAAAATATCACCATGCCTACTAATATTATAAATGCGACAGTAATTCTGTCTGTCTGCCTGTTACGCTTTCACGTCTAAACCACTGAACTGATTTTAATGAAATTGGGTACATAGATAGAGTTGACCTTGAGAAAGAGCAGAGGATAGTTTTTATCCCAGACTTTTGAAGAGCTCTCTTGGAAACGCGATATAACCGACCTCGACGCGGGCGAAAAGCTGCAACTATCGTACACTTGGAAACTTATACCAAAACCTTAGCAAAAAGCCAGACCATTTATTTGTAAATTTCATTAAAAATATGATCATATTCAGCGTAAGTGCTACGAAATGAAAAGCGATAAAATTAATACACAAATGGCTAACGTAGTTACCGAAACGATTACGTACCTAGAGAAAATGTAAATGGGTTACATATGCAAAACACTTGATGAAGCGTAATGTTAACTAAAATGAATATTGATTTCTGTGGAACTAACAATCGTAACATAAAGGACTAAAATATTCTGGGTGTAATTTATCTATAATATATTATGTATGTATTTAGAAATATATAAGAAAGTTCATCAGTTGTCTGGTTAACATAACACAAGCTCTGCTTAGCATTGAATCAGATAACCGTGTGTGAGTTGTCCCAGGATATAAAAAAAAATTGTACTTGGAATTCGGTATTTTGTTACCAGTGTAGTAAAATATGTTTAGTCATATATTCTTTAGAGATGTTTACGGTTTTGAATACTAGCTCAATGGTATCTTAATGTCTTGAGTCCTAAGTCGTGTTGTTGTCTGTTTGGTGGCAATGCCATTCCTGTCGTACAGTCGGGTTAGCAGTGAAAGCCTGCGCTCTGGCTTTAACAAAACCTTACGGTGGTTTAAACATGGCTAAAGGTTTAAAAAATACGTAAATTGCTACATTATTTAGAATAGTGTTTTCGTAATTAACGTTAAAAAAAATTACATTTTGTAATGTTACTTAATGCTTAAATTAAAATAGAGTGAATTGTTTGTCATTCATAACTAAACAATCACAAACTGCTCTATTTATTACATAAGTATGTAGTGAAACGGGATTATGTAGAAAATAAACACATTTAGATATAAATTTAATATCATATAATAGCTACACTGTATCTATATAATAGAAGTTATACATTAACTATAGCTACCTGATCAAATAGCTACCTATACATCAGACTGCGTACGCGTACGTAACAATTGTACATCACTTAACTCTATATAGCCTCGACTTCGTTTTTCGCAACTGGAATGTTCACGGCTGGCACGTCGTTCTTGATGTAATCCTGAAATTGATAATCGTGTTAATGTTTGTAGTATTTTTTCTTTTATGATTTGTTTGCAAAACCTTTCTAAAGGGTTGTTATTTATTTGTAAGCATTATTCTCACAATTTTAAATACGTAACAGAACGCTACACGGTAAAGAGCGTCTATCGCCATCTCTTTCCACAACTACAATCACATTACTAAGAATTCTTTTTTCACCAAAAGATAAGTTGACAGTAGTGCATGTACCTGTTGCAGAGCAATCTGTCCGTAATTGGTGAAAGAGTCGTGCGCGTGCGTCATCTTGTCGGGGTGGCAGCGCAGGCGGTGCGAGCGCAGCGTGGACGCGTACGAGAAGCGCTCGTCACACCACTTGCACGACAGCGGCTTGTCGCCCGTGTGCGTGTACATGTGCACCTGCGACACGGATATTTAACTGTAGTATTTGGACGAATTTAAAATTAATAGAAAATTAACAATGCGACAAACCAGAAATTTTAAAATTTAAGCCTATAAATTAGATATATTATCTATCTCAAGTGTGTTATAACACCAGCCTATAAACGTTCCCCTATTGGAAACAGGCCACTTCCCATTCGCGATTCTTAAAATCTGTGTTTCCACGTTTAAAATATTACACAGCTCCGTGGATTATCGCTTTGAAAGGATAGTTAGATATAGATGTTTACCTTCAATGTCTGCCTCCTTTTGAATGCCTTGTTGCAGTAAGAACAGACATGTCTGCACTTATCTTCGTGCACCAGCAGATGTTTACGAAGGGTTCGGCGGCTGTTCAACACCCGCCGACAGATGTAACACTCGTACGAAGTGTCCTCGTGAGTATCCATATGCGTCTTCAAATTTGAATAGGTCTTAAATCTATGAAAAATGAAAAATAATTTAAGTTTAAAAGTGTACGAAAGACGTATTACACCATCACCATTGATTAATTGCATTAAGCAATTTCTTTTCGTTGTTTGCGATATTCATTTCAACATTTTTCACATTGTATAATAAGCATGATCAACTCTTGTGCGGTTTTGGTTTAAACATAAATAATGTTAAAGAAGAGCGGTTAATAGTTCTGAAAAATTTATATTAATTTTAATGTACATATGTTGCCCTAACAGCGCTTGTTTTAGACTGTAGTCTGTAACTGTACTTATTAAAATAACATAAAACATTATAGACATACTGTTTGGGACACTTCCTGCAGCCGAACGGTTTCTCATCACTGTGTATGGCTCGATGCTGTCGCAGCTCGCCGTTGGTCCCGCACGCGTACCCGCAGAGGTCGCACACGTAGCCTTTGATCTTGTCGTGCACTACGCGCTTGTGCGACGCCGCCGATGAACGAGTTGTAAACCTAGCAATAAAGTAATGTTTTCTTTAAAACTTGTTTCTGTAGAGTAGCATGGATAATTAGCGCTTTGACTATACCATGCATGTTTCATATTCTGTAGGTACTTGGTAATATTTGTAAGGCGTGTAATAATTTACATCTCGATGTGATTTAAAGTAATTCAATAGTTTATGATTTACGTAATGAACGTTACCAAAAAATCTAGTTCAAGCACAACTTACTTCATATTGCAAATTTCACAATGATATATTTTACGTTCTTCTATAGGTATGTGAGATCTTTCGTGTGATTTTAAAGCATCCCTAGATGTAAATATTTTATCACATGATGAACAGCAAAACTTCCTTTCAGATTTTGGTATATGCCTCATCTTATGTTTATTTAAGGCGGACAGGTTTTTCGAAATGCGCGGACATTTATCGCATCTGTAAACAGAAAAGTAGGTCTCAGATAAATCAAGGAATTTACCAATTTCCATGAGGGTGAGACACGAAAAAAACAATAAAATGAATTTATAAACTTACGCCAATACATTAGGATTTCTATGGTCCTGTACATGTTTGTACATGACTGACTTGGATTTCAGGATGATACCACACATACAAGATACTACTGGTGGTACTTTATGAATTCTTTCACTATGAGCCTTCAACGTATACCAGCTTGAACATTCCTTATCACAGTTGGGACATATAAACCTGGAAAGTTTATTAAATTTAATTTAATATTCCAAAACTTACACACAACGCCATCTAGTCTTAAATCAAGCAAAGCTTGTATTTCAGTATAGAATTTCTAAATAGATACATAACATACACACAGGCCCAGATCAAAGGATCATGCGCATCATACAAACATTTTCTGTGGGTGGGAACTGAGGCCACAACCACCAGTGTAGCAGTCAAGGCTACTAATCACTAGACCAACAGGCCAGGAAATGAATATTTGAATATAAAGTAATTTCAGTTCATTCTTTAATCTATCATTTGACTATACAAACCAGAGTGTAAGTACATACCTTATAAAATCTTTCACATTTAAATTGTAACCTTTCATATCCTGTTTTTCAGTTGCCAGGTCAGGATTATTCTTAAGCACTTTTCGACTTTCTAGCTTGTGATCAGTCACATGTTTATATAGAACACTTTTAGACCTCACAACAAAACCACATAAGCAGAATGCAAATGGTTTACTCTTATGTTTTACTGCATAATGTAAACGTAAATTACTCCATGACTTTTGTTTTTCTGAACAGAAATTACATTCCAATCTAAAATGAAAATAAATACATTTGATAAGAGTCTTAAAAACAAACATCATATGTATTATAATTTTCTAAGACTGCCCTGACACCTGGTGGAGGAAAACATCATGTGGAAATCTGGATTCCACAGTCGGAGAGCTAGCATGGTGTTCAGTGCTCAAACCTGCCCTGTACGAAAATAGGCTTGTGACCAGCAGTGGGTAGTAAATAGGTTAGTAGAAAAAATTGTACACTGTTTTTTTTTGCCATGAGGAAGAAAAGAAGAATTGATTATCAACGCGGCATTATCGAATTGCCATCACCGTATTTGTGAGTTGCTTATGCGACATCCACGCATTGCCAATGCGACATCCGTGTGTAGCTAACGAGTGATCCAAGAGTTTTCATAGCGGAAAAAGCGAGTTGCCAACGAACATTTTCGGTTTGGCCTTGCCCTGTTGATTCTGCGGCATCCGTGACTTCCCAATGCAAACCATGAATCTTATGATATTACTTACTTAATTAAATCTTTCACTGACAAATTAGCTTTTCTTAGGATTTGATTGAATTCCTCTGCTTCTTGTTCAGTAATTTCCTTTCTCTTAATACGTTTATATTTTCTAGATTTTAATGTTGCTATAGCAACATCTTCTAATAGCTCATCATCATCATTCTCATTATCTTCATCATCATCATCATTCTCATCATCTTCATCATAGTCATTGTCCACATTGTCATCCTGCTGAATATCATCATCATTTTGTGCATCGTCGTCAATATGATCATCATGAGCATCAGTATACAAATCTATCTCAGATAATGATTGTTGATTATTTAATGCACCTGTAATGACATTTAAACAATGTAGTGGTTCTATTAAACTATGCATTCATTTATAAAATAAATAATAAGTATCCTTAGAAGCAATCAATATGACTCCTAACACAGACAGTTAATTCTAAACTTTTACTCGAAATTTTTACTTACTAACAAAATCTTCTGCAGACACTTCATCTTTGACCTGTAAAAAAAAATAAAAAAGTAAGCATGACTGAACAAATGGATCAAAAATGAATAAACAAATGAACACAGTGACAGAAAAAGAAATCTGTGTAGGGAAAGCATAAATAATAAAAGAGTCTTATTAGAAAACTGGTTTTTAGTAATATTTTTAAAGTAATTTAGTTTGAAATGAAAACTAATCAATGCAGCTGTACCTGACAGGGTGCATAATGGTTCTGTATCATTATATTTTTAAGACCTTCATGTACATTATGGAATGCAATACATTATTGAATATTGAGTATCCATTGGTCCTTTAAAATATTTAAAAATGAAATGGTGTGAAAATGGACAAGGTTGCCTTACAGAGACAGTTTTAGTTTCAAATGAATATTAAATAATTACAGGAAAAAATATCAAAATTTACCTCTGATTTTATTGGCACTGCAAAATCAATGTATTTTGTGTTTTCTATTTTAATATCCGTAGCACTGTTTAAATTTTCTTCATGAAGCCTTTTAAGATTTTCTTGCACTTTATAACATTCAAGAATAAATAGTTGGAATGAAACCAATTTCTCTTCACAATTCAGGCAAATTTTAGTAGGCATGTTGTCACTGTCATAAATCTGAAACAATTTATATTAATATTGAATAGAAGACATAAAATGAAATATGTTAGAAAAGATTATATTTATATCTAACTCTAAGAGAATACCTATTTTAAATTTTATGTATTCAGTGACTTAACAGGCAGAGTAAGTAACAATAAAAACATCAAAATTTTGTGCAGTCACCTTCAGCTGGATAATTAACACAAAATGTAAATATCCAGAAAAATATAAAAATGATAAGCTATCTTAAAGATGTTAAGATACTTTGGAAGGATCTTGTCTACATTAAATAATGTCTTATAAATGATTATAAACTAGTAAATATAATGTTTTTATTATGACTTTGAGGTTTATGTTCATACGTTATGTTAATAGATAAAATTGAACATGACACTCACCATTATTTGTACAAAATCTTGTATTAATTTCAAAACATTTCTATTGCTTTCATCCAAAAGATCTTTAGAGAAGTCGTCGAAAACTTTCTTAGCACATAATCTACACAAATCAGTAACGTTCATAGCCATTGTAGAGTTATTAAAATAACTTAATCTTTTTTTAATCTTAACATTTATGAAAATGTTCTTGTTGATATAACATAACAATTATCAAACAGTGCATCATAGATCCTGTACAAATGCGAATTCAATTTTTTACACTTTCCTAGCAATAGTAAACTTCATTTATAGCTACAGTGACAGAACAATCAGATCAGAAACCATGGATAGGAAAGAATTGCCATGTGAAAGATGCAATTATATTTAATTTTCATTTATTGTAATGCACCTGTACCACTATTTTTTGGAATTAAATTTAAATTGCTTATTATAAAAACATCGTCTGTGATCATATTTTGTTCTTGCGGTACACATTCGACTGCACTAACTTTGTTTAAATAACTCCATAGGATAAAAGAAAACCTGGAATACAAACAGTTTTCGTGTCGCTTATACTATAGGTCTCAGTTTTTTTGTGAATAAACGGACATCCAAACTAATATTATAAATGCGAAAGTAACTCTGTCTGTCTGTCTGTCTGTCTTTCTGTCTGTCTGTCTGTCTTTTCTTCACGCCTAAACTACTGAACCGATTTGTGTGAAATTTGGTACAGACATAGTTTGAAACTTGAGAAAGGACATAGGATAGTTTTTATTACAAAAAATTAAAATAAAAAATAAAATTTATTACGGACATACTATATAATAGTGCCATCTATTGGTCAAATGTCGAGCTGTTCCTATGCTCCGTAGATAGATGGCGTTAATCGCGCAATGGTGTCATTACACGTGTTCGGTTCATGTTATTGTTTTAATTCATCGGAAAATCCATCAGAAAAATGTAAATAAACAGTAAAAAGGTGTAAAAAAAATAATATTAATATAATAAAAGTTTTACTACAAAGAAAATGCTCTAACGGAGTATAGATAATTCTATTAGTACTACGCGCAATGGTGTCGATCGTTACACGAGTTCGGTTCATGTTGTTTTAATTCATCGGAAAAAAGTAAATAAATAGTAAAAAGGTATGAAAAAAATAATAAAATAACATATAAAAAATATAATACTACTTTTAGTACAAAGAAAATGCCCGAACGGAGTATAGATAAATAATCCGAGTTGTCACTATGGTCGATAGATGGCGTTGGGATCGAAATAGATCGCGCTATGGTTTCGTTACACGCATTTGGTTGGACATAGGATAGTTTTTATCCCAAAAATCCTGCGGGAGAGGGAACTTCTCAAAAATCCCGCGAGATCGGGAACTATGTGAGTAAAACCAAAAATCTGCCGGAAGTCACTGTTCCACGCGAACGAAGTCGCGGGCAAAAGCTAGTATAATATAATAATAAAGCATTTATTAAAAAAAAAGAATACAAAAACGATTCGAATCGAATAAATAGTTGAGTTTCTCAAATATTTTGTCTGTGGTACAAATATTCTGACTTTTGTTGAAATTTCAACAGATTGTCTATGGAGACGATGCTGAGAGTAATTTTATGGACGTTTTTGTTTAATAATAACCGAAATATGTTTATTAAAGGACAAATTTAAATAACGATATCTAGTAACATTCGATTATTGATTACTGCTACTATTACGATGCCTTCTTCGCCTAATTATGAGCTAAATTGTTATATCAACGTGTAAAAATACCGGAGAAAAGTTACTCTTGGCGTGGATCATGGAATTTTAGTGGAATACGACACTTCACTAGAATTAAAATGGATGTTCACTGTGATTATGGTGAATCTACAAAGTCTATTCTGTCATACGATAACATAAATTGCTACAGCAGAGCGGAAGACAGCGGATACCACACATCGTTCACCCCAGGATCGTTGGAACGCTCGGACATATCAAGTGATTTTCTTGACGATCGGTCAGTAGTAACAACAACAGCGTTTATTGATGAGATCCAAGTTGATTACATTACGCCTGATGGTGTTTATAGATGTAATCAGCTCAAGCCGCGAAATGACATCGCCGAAACCCCACCTCAGAGACGAGCCGTCAAGCGACCTCATTCGAGTATTGAATCGGCTAAACATGTAACGACAATTCCTACTCCAACAACATGGATTGCTGGTAAAATACAAAGTTTAGAAGTCAATGAAGACAAGGAAAATGCTACAATTTCTATACCAACAGATAGTGCTCATAGCACCGAGAGGAATACAAGATTTATTTGCAGGTTAAACATTCGTGAAAAAACATACTCATATCCCATCACACCAGTGAAAAGAAATTGTATAAGCCCTTGTAAAAAATCTGGAAGAAAACTAGATTTTGTGATACATTCCCTTTCATGTGAGAAACGTGAACTACAGTCAGTTCCTGAACAAGTAGCGCAACCAGAAATAGTAGGAACTATTCTAGCCAGACCTGACCAAAAAATAGATATACTTAGGTTGTTAAATCAGAAAAGTGCCATACCACCTTTACAAAAAATATTTCAATATCTAAACAATGAAGATATCTGCAACTTCTGTTCTGTTAGCACTACATGGAGTGATATATGGAACTCACATAGTACTAATGAAAAGAAACAAGAGATTAAACAACATCTAAGAAGGGCTAAGGAAAACCAAGAAAATGTCTCTAAAGAAAGTAGAGTGAAAGCAAGAGGTACCAAGCTGTATGATGGTTGTCTAAAAGAAATACATAATGAGATTAATGACCATCATGTCAACAAAATCCCTCTAAGCCCACAATATTCACCTCGGACAAACAGATTCAGAAAGTTCTTGAAGGTATTTTACTAATTTGTTATGATATTTTTGTTTTTCCGTCCCATCATTTGTACGTGTTTTATTAAAATATTCATGATTTGTCACAACTTAAAATTACACTGGTGTTGATTTTGCATAGAAGTTGTTGTTAAGTCTTTTATTTATCTATTTCAGTGTGCATCACTGGACTCCCGCTTGCAGTTATCATGTGTGAGATGTTCACAACCTGCTAAGGTGACTGAGGAAGCATCAGGAGAGGAATGGGTTGAGTGCACAAGTGCTACATGCTCTTATCAATTCTGCAGATCTTGCAATTGTAGTAGACACCCAGGTAAGAGTTGTATTCAATATGATCTTAATGCTCCAAGTCCATCAAAAAGAAAGAAATGTGATTATGCTGTAGGAACGAGAAAAAGCAGAAAAAACTTGCGCAGGCTTCTGTGATCTATTCATAATAATACTTAGTTTTATACCAGTGTTTTTTGTGTTACATTCCATATGTAAAGATTGTAAGTTGTAGCTGCAGTAGATATAAATTTGACAGAACACTGCTAATTAAAGTAATATCTAATATTATTTTTAATGATATTTGAGATTACAGGGTGCAAACCCATGTCTGATTTTGTGCCATTATTTTAGCAATACATGCATTTATTTAAGTTTAACACAAAGTCAGTTTTGTTTGTTCGGCAGTTTAAAATAAGTCATGGTCATTATAAATTAGGAATCTTTACGGGTTTGCTTAGGTTTACCAACAGTTTATTTGTTGAATTACTAATTATTTGAAATTATTATAGACAGACAGATTATATTTTTGTAATAATACATACTCCAATATTACAATATCAAATACAGGTATTCAATAAAATTAAAAAAAAAATACTGAAAGATGGTACAATTCAAATCACTATTTTTAAGAGTTCAAAATGTAAGAACAAGAGTTGAAAAAGGGTCTGTCTAGAATTAAAATTTATTTTAATTTACTGACATTCGAATATAAATTACTCTGAAGTAAGACTGTTTTATACATCACTGTAAATTAGTAATTATTATTATAATATTTATCTGTAAGGTCATACCCCAGTAATGTTTAGTAGGTGCCTACTTATTCTAAGATCCACTCTGTGTTTTTCCTTTTTTTCTCATGGATGATACTGAGATTCATACAAGGAATCTCTCTATCAATTAATGATTTATGTAAGGACTTTTATTAAGTACAGAGAGATTGGTGGACACATTCTCTTACAGTAAGCTTTTAAATGCACTGTCAACAAATAGAAAGCTTTTTGTGTGTTGTGTGATTAAGTTTCGTAGATTTTAAATACTCAGCTTTACAGTTGGTTCCTCACTCACTATAGTGTGGCTATAACTGAGCTCTTTCATGATACATATTGGTTAATTTACTGAAGAATGTCTAGTAAGACGATATTATGTTCTTTTTTACTGAAAGGATATTGAGTCAGTTGTCATTGCATTGTTCCTCCATTCCTTACATCTATTAATATAATAATGGAAACACTAAAAGTAAAATCTATCTTTAGTGCTTTGTAAAAGATATTTTACCGATATTATCAATATGGAATGTCCTGTTTTAGAATACCTCCCCAAGACTATGTAGACTTTCTGTTTATGTTTCTATTACATAAATACACCACAATTTCTAGACCAGTATTGTAGTCAGTGTTTAAGCAACTGATAGCTATAATTTATGTTTAGAAAAGGCTTCGTTCTCACGGCCAATTTGGAAAAAAGGATGTAAACTGAGATATAACCATATATGATTTAAAAAATTTAAAAGTTGTATTAGTAATAGTTTAAACATTCCTACTCTTTTTAAATATTTAATTAAAATGTGTCACACAAATTTTGAAACAACTCATTTTCTATTAAAATATGATGTTTCTAACTTACCACCAATATTAACTTAGATGTTGTTCTGATTTTTAAATAGGTTGAGTATGCAGTGTTAAGCTTACATAATTTTTATGCATAAATCATACTTCGATAAATTGAAATAAAGATCGAATATCTTTGTCTAGTATGTTAAGCATATAATATTGTTCCTTAAAAAAAAGAGTGTTTTTAGAGTTTCTGCCTCAACCCATATTCTCCTAGAAATTCTAAGTAGGTGCCTAAGATAGTATAAAAAAAGATCTTGATGATTACTTACCGCCTTACCCGCCTTAAGTCTGACAATATCGCAAATATACCTACAAAATACAGAATATCCTGTTGTAAACATACTGCATGATGTTAGTACTTAAGCCACATAGATTTGTTTACTACATCCAATATTGGCTGGATTCAATATGATCATGTAATTAAATTGGCAGACTCTCCCAGTGCCCACCCATGTGAATAGCAGGTGGAATATGTTAGCTAGCTCACATTCGTTTATTGAAGTTTGCGGACTAGCCATTTTTGCTTGTAGCAAGTGATCTATAGTGGGTTATTTGTTCAGAGGGCGTACCACCGCTTCTTAAATCTTAAATTGCGAGTTTGGAAGCGAGATGGCAAACTACATACCGTAGACCGGTGTCTCTGTTTTACACCGATCAGAGCCCCGATTCTGCTATTTTACAATGGCTGATGTTTTAATTTATTTCATGGCGATGTAAACGATTCAATCGGCGAACACATATTGCAAGACAAACGCTCTCTGGTCGTTAGTTTATTTTCAATTTTGACAAAGTAATATTTCTATCAATTGCACAAAAAACTTATTACTTGTAAGTCTTGCTACCGATACATATCAATCAATTTATGCACTGTAAAAACGATGTTCTACAGAAAAGGTGTTATACTCTCACGTTGTCTTCTCATTCTCACACAATAAATTATATGAGTGTTATTTGTAAAATAATTTTGTATTTCTGTAGAAAAACTTACAGGTACTTACTAACTAACAAGTTTATTGTATTACATTGATGTCTTGTCATATTTGGTCGCAGTTTTCAATTTCCGATTTTAATTCTTTTTTTTATAAGTCAGGAAACAAGAATGTGTACAGTTGTAAATATATTAATTAGAATAATTTTAATCGAAACGTATTTGCGATGTTGTAAAAGATTGATATTTCTTACAATAAATAAAAGACAAAAATTTTGCTTCTAAATTTCCTAAAAAAAAATATTGTAAGAAGGGATGGGACCAAGAATGCACAAAATATTTTATAATTATGTGTTAGTAATACTCAAAATTTTAATAAATAATGACGATCTGTATTTCAAATGATACTGATTTTGTCGACCAATTAATTTTAAAATTCAAAATACATGACATGTAGGTATTATTTTAATTGCGTTTTTATTTTGTAAATAGTGTTATTTCAATTTATGTCTTTGATAATAAAAGTGTTTTGATAATATTATCTTTTCCTTATTTTGTGGCGTTGAACCGGACAAAAGATGTTCCCCGAAAAACTACATTACACTATATTTTTAGGAAATAGGTAGGGGATACCTACCTACCTACCTAAAAAGACGGCATGATAACAATGGTTCATGTAGTGATCAACCTATTGATTGGCAGTGTTTTATCCGTGTGTTAGTCTATACACTCTATACTGGCGAATGTTTTCACATTAACAAAACTACCGTGTATATAATAATAAAACAACGTTTAAATGTACTAATTTATTTTTACAATTATAATTAATATTTACAAAAACGATTTTATAGATCAGTACTAAAATGTAAGTTTATTAATGTGGTCTTGTAACTAAACACGAACATATTTTGATCGTAAACATATTCCTGAAAAAATGCGTAACGCATATCGTTTATTAGATATTTAGAGAATAAATAACTATTTTGGTTAAACTGAGGCAATCTTTGAAAACAAATAAGTTATCATGATTGAGCCCGGTGGTATGCTGCTTTTACACATTCTTGATTTAAAGGTTCTTCAGCCGAGTCCCATCACAAACTTTGGTATTTGATATGCCACTTGAGGTAATTGCATTATCATGGACACCCTGGAATTTTAAGTAATTTATAGAAATTGTAAAATAGACTGGTTCACACCACCACCTAAGAAGATTCATAAATTCTAATGGACTCAATGTATAAAATTTTGAACGCGTTCGTAGTGTCCATAAACACATCCACCTTTAGATTTGGCCACTAAAGATAGTTGACTATGTTGTACGGATACTCATATTGTCCTCTAGTGGCCTAATCCATGGGTAGATAAAATATTGAAAACGGCAATTAGAAAGTAAAAAAAAAAGATATAAAGAAAAAAAACATTTTTATGAAAGTCACACCAAAATAGGTAAGTAATTACGACACTCAAAATTAAAAATAATACAGAAAGTAAGCGTGTTTATCCTTATCCTCCATGCTAACCTGGAATAATTGTGTTTTTATTTAATCAAGAAAAAGTTATACTGACCTGTCTTTCGTGCCGGAAAATTAAGGCTAATTCCACCACCAGTTATACTTGCTGTACAGAAGGAGGCTCTCTGGATGTAACAAATATTTACAGGTAATATTTTAGATATATACATTTTATTAGTTATACATTGGAAATGTCTTCCCACAAGCTTGTCCTAGTGTGCTCAAATATGTCTACATTTCAGCCATCTGAGAACTTCACTTTTGCCAGGTGCCCCTATTTTTGCTAGAACAAGGCTAGCTCTGTAACTGCGCTTTCCTGGATCATATGCATTAAATAAGAAAAATAGCGCATGCAGATTCCATTAGCCCGTGCAAGACTATTAGAATTTTGAATTAATAAATCAAGATGCAACGAAGTAAGTACGCTACGCCCACGCCACGGGTAGGTAAAAGATTTTTTAAGTTGTTACATTGTGTGTCGTTTGTACTGTAATTTCAAGTGCGCATAATATTTACAAAGCTGTGCCTTGAGAGTTACGGTTAAGCAAGCGTGGTTAGAAACTTACGAAACGGATAAGCCATTGTAAAGCCAGGCGCGCCAAGTCTGGGGCGTCGGCGACGCTCCGTCAATGCGCGCCTCGATTTGGCCGCACAGCGCGCGTCGGTCGTGCGACCGACCCGACCGGGTGTCGCACACCAGCCGCTTGCGGCATTCACCATCGCAAGTCCCGCGGCGCGGGCTGTTTTTCCAGTAGTGCCTAAGAATGACAAAAACAATACTAAGATTTTTTTTATAGTATAGTGCCTAGGAATTAAAATATATATTAAGGTACATAAATATAGGGCAGGGCACCGTTGCATCCGATGCAGACTAAAATAGCATAGAACATTTATTTTTAGGGATGAATAATTTTCGCATTAGCTCTTGCAATCAGACAGCAAATTACTAATTAGCTGTTTACTAATCCAAACCCGTTAGTGATCTATCAATCAGTAAGTGTAAAGATTCATTATCTAGGCTCACTTATCGTAGCGCGTTAATGACTCCAGGCTTGGTATACTGGCTGTACAGTTAGACGAACTCTTGCCTGTAACTTTGAACAACTTGTTGACATCCTAGTGTCCAACCTACTTTCTGCTATGTCTAGTTTTATCTCGAAACACTTCTGTGAACGGTATACGGAATACTATAGCGGTACTTTAAATTAAAAAAAATGTTTACTTGTAATATAAGTTAAAGACGTCCTCTTTGGTGGTCATGTCGTCAATAAACTTGTCCCAATCCTGAGGTCGCAAAGCCGGCATCAAGTATGCAGATCGAGCTGAATATAGCTTGTACCAAATCGGGTACCCAAACAGATTAGCCTCTTTTAAGTTCATAATCCATGTCTCGTGATCAACTACTTGCTGTAAAGAAGAAAAACTATGTTAGTTATTTTGTTCAATTCAATGTTTATTGGATATGTTATAAACCTTTCAGTTACCCGAGTAGTTTGTTCATGGTCCCCATCGACATAATATATTCGATAACCCAAATTTAAATCGTAGTACGGAGTGACAGAGGGCCCTACATAAGCAATACTTGTAGCTCTACCTGCAAAAAAAAAAAATCAAATTAAGTTATCAAAAATGACTACTATTCGTGCACTATTCAACTTGACATGGTTCACTTACCAAGGTCATTGGTATCATAAAAAACTTCGAATTCATCGAAATGAGTATGTCCGAAAAATTGTGCTGTTATCGTTGATTCATATCGATTGACAATAGCGTAGTAATTTCGACTCCATACTTTCAAACAATCAGAATGGCCCGGTGGTGTGTGGCCTATTATGTGAACCTTTTCTCCGCTGAACTCCGCAGATTGTAATTCGTAGATCAACCACTGGAGCTCCGTCGCCGGATCTGTGCTGTTCATTAACAGCCACCTGAAATGAAAGCAGACTGGCCTGTTATAGGATGCTGAATAAATCAAAGGAATAAAATTTATGTTAGTTTTGAGTTTTTTTTTTCTAAAAATACATTATTTCTCAATTCCTTACCAGTTTTTATTATTACAGTAGTTCATATTAAGTGATATGATACGGA
The DNA here is from genome assembly GCF_003590095.1 of Trichoplusia ni. Classification (NCBI taxonomy): domain Eukaryota; kingdom Metazoa; phylum Arthropoda; class Insecta; order Lepidoptera; family Noctuidae; genus Trichoplusia; species Trichoplusia ni. The sequence goes on from NC_039485.1 coordinate 14,546,069, forward strand.
AGCCTGGGCGTACGAGGACCGAGTAGAAAGCGCCACGACGCACTGTGTGGGAGACCCCCGCCGGGAGCCAGCGTCGCCACTGAGCATCCAGCTCATCGTACAACCACTCAATGTTCAGCTCCGAAGATGCTATGAATGGTGGAGGGAAACTGAAAACGAAAGTATTCGGAAAGTTAGGTAAGAACACAAAGTAATCTATACTCTATATACAAATATATAAAGCTGAAGAGTTTGTTTGAATGCGCTAATCTCAGAAACTAATGGTCCAAATTGAAAAATTATTTTGTGTTGAATAGACCATTCATTGAGGAAGGCCTTCGGCTATAAACCATCACGCTGCGACTAATAGAAGCGAAGATATAATGGAAAATGTGAAAAAAACAGAGCAGGTATAAATCATAACTTATATCTTCTACCCACGGGGACGAAGTCGCGGGCAACAGCTAGTTTTATTATAAGTCTACAGCTCTAACATGAACGTCTGGAACTGAAGCCAGTCACTAATAGGCATGTCCGTGACAAGATATTGAACTGTCATATGTTATTTGAACCGGTTGGGAAATAAAAGTTGTATTGCAGTGAACACTTATGGCTATAAGGTTATTAATATCAGTGTGGCGTGTCCTTCCACTTACTTGATATTGATCGTAGTTTATTTTTCTCTTTGAATTACTTTTCTTTATATCTTCGCGGAAGGTTGGTGTTTTCATTTATATGTGCAAGATTAAGCAAAAATTCTCTATCAGTTTAGCAATGTTTTATATTTATAAGTATACATACAAATATTAATGGTAGTAGTAGATTTAATGCATTTGTGATCACTTAAAAATAAAATCCACTTACACTTATACATGAATAAATAACAGTAAAATCTATCAGCAAACATTTCCTTAAATTAAAATTTTTAGAATTGCAGAATTACATATATGAATCATCGTATCAACACTTGCCCAGTTGCACTTAACAAATTCTTCCTCTTGAAAGGGATTGTCAATTAAAATGGCCCTTATCTTAAATAATGCGCCGTAAAGAAACTTTAATTACCTATTTACTGGCGAAGATTCATGGTTCCCCAGCGCTGGGAATATAGGGACTCCAGGGAACATATCTGACATCTGTGCCACAGTTTCTTGAAGAACCTTCAAGTTTTCTTCTTTTGTTTGATTCCATACATCATGCGGTGGTAAATCTCCCGTCCACAAAATGTAATCTATATCCTGTAACAAGGTAAAATTACAGTAAGCGAAGTATGTAGGTAGGGTAATGGTGTAAATGTATTGTAGGCAATTTTTTAAGTAAAACTTTTTCTGTGGACTGAGGTAACATACCGTATGGGTATCTGCGATGTGCTTTAACATGTGGTCAATGGTCCGCTTCGGCGTGTCACACTTGCGGTAGTCTCCCCAGCGACCAGCACCTCCGCCCGGCGTCAATGCTGGCCCGCTAGACGCTCGACAGCAGAGAGGCTCGTTGCATTCAGCGTTAGCACCTACATAAAACAAATGTTAGCTGAAATTCTATAATACCATAATAACAATCCACAAAAAGCTCATTAGTCTTTAATGTAGGAGCGCACCTTCAGCGTAGTACGGGTCAAAGTGGGTATCAGATATCTGTAACACTTTGAATGTTGGTGCTTTATCGACAGGAGTGTCAAGTGACGCCCGCACAGTAGGCTTCGGAACCGGAGGGAATGCCACCTCCCACTCGTGATAAGGATTGTAGACGTCGCCACACGCATCTCCTATCACAAAACTACATATCTCATCAGGTCCTATTGTAATACGTTTCAGTACGTATACTACTTCGCTCTGAAAATAGGTAATGGGTAATTAGTATCTTAATAATATTCTGATTTGTTATCTTAGCACGTCTGCTTAGCTCGGCTTTACGATATCTTACCCCAAAAAGTCTTGTGATGCCTTCACATACTCGAGCTGATTGAATTTTTAGGGATACACAGAATTGATAGATCATCTTGTTGATTTCATCTTTGCTCTTACCAAGCCTGATATAATGCTGTAGTAATCCAGCCCCGGCTTTGCAAGCCGTGCATGATACCTTAGACATTACAGAGTGCTCTACTTCGTAATAAACTTGCTTTAAATTAAGAAGTTTGAGAGCTTTTTCTACAAAGACTGGTAGATTTGAGCTCTTGTCGTTATCCCATAAAAGGCGGGAGTAATTTCGTTTTAAAGCAGCCATATGTGCAATAAGTTCAGTCTCATTGGCAGACGGTGGTAGAGTATGATTATAATTGGAGGGAATTAAGAATGGTTCTTCATTTCGTGGGGTTAGGGTCCAATTCCAATCATCTGTTGGTGGCTTCCATTTTATCATAGGTCGATAATTTCTTCCTTTTTGTGGTAGAAATATTGGGTTACCTGTAATTAAAAACCAATACATATAATTTGCTTGTCTGCATTTGTAAAAATCATTTTAGCGTTGAACTTGTTATTAGGATTTTACCTGATATCATCAAAGTAATAGAAAGAATCACAGTCAATGGTATTAGCCATTGTATCCGTATAATCATAACTGTGAAGTGAAGAAGGAAGTATCTGAAACAACAAAAAATTGCGTGTTAATAATGATCACTTCTCGCTAAGTACAAGTAAGGTGTCAATCGTACGGGCTAAACAAGGTTTTTAATTGCTTCATGACTTAAATTAATGTCAATCCCTTTAAACATGATGATGTTAATAAGTTAAAGCTCAGGATGAAAACGACGTATTTCAAAGTAGATTCTGTTGAGGATGAGAGTTCTTTGTACTGCAGTTGGTAGAATGCCAGCGAAAATGCGAGAATTTCACTGGCATTCAAGAGTCAACACATGATAAATTTCACAAGAGGTGGAACTCATTGTACTAACATAGGCAGCAGAACCTGACAATAGTGTGTTAAACAAGCAGTTTGCAAGCCCAAGTGCCACAAATTACGACAGTTTGATCACTCAACATATTGCGTCACCCGAGTCCTGTGCCATATTACTTATGTAATTGAAAACGTACCTATATCACGTCGTTACAGTTTGTCATTTATGCAACTACTCTTAACAACCTTTGCACGTATTAATTATAGTAGACTTATGAATGTGTCATCATGGTCCACAGTCTACGACAAGAGAATATAATTTGAATAACTTTTTAATAGGGTCTTGACAGTTTATTAGGGTGAATGCTAATGTTAAGTTAATAATAACGATACCAGTCTTAGGAATCAAAGACTTTGCATACATATAAAGTGATATGACTCATGAAGTGTATTGTCCTTACGCGCTACTTCCTTTGTATTCTTAAGAGAAATCCAAGTTACATACAAACTATTCATTATTTACTTTACATAGTTGGCTATAAATAATGTAATTCCGAAATGTTTATTTAGATATTAATGTAATGCTAGTAGTAGTTGCAATAGATTAACTTTTTGTGCAAACAGACCCTGACCAGATTAAAACTTATGTCACATTTTAGTAGGTACAAATATGCAAGATCGTCTCCGAAAGGAAGGTCAACGACTGCCGCCAACCGGAGTCTTAAGTAGGGTCTTTATAGTGGCCAACTTCTTTTATATTTTACCAAGCTAGGGCTTGGAAAAATGACCGTATTTTTACATACATGCTAACGAGTTTTCTGTTAATATTGTATGAATGTAATATTGTTGAAATGATGCATCTCATATCTTAACAAATGATTTTTCTGTCATATCTAGCTATAATTCAATCGGCATTGCGGACTGGCTTTTGCCACAAGTAGTAAATCGAGTTTGTCACCATTGGCAGTAAAGAAAATTAGACAGCTTTCTTGACGTAGACTGGTACAGCCTAGTCTAGAGTTTTCTCGATACATTATAAAACTTTTTTTCAGTGGGTTCCGCGGTCCTTTTTGCCGAAACCAAAAGATAGCTTATAAGCACTTCGAGTCCTTGTACAAAATACACTCTTGCAGTTATATAATTGGAAATGAATTTGGAAATTATCAAATATGTTTAATTATACGTTTTGATGTTATTTGTATTTTATGGCAGCCTGTTCGATAACGTGCCGTGATGTGGTTGTATAAATATGTACCTATTAATTATACTCATTTACAACACTTATTAATAACTTACCTAACCTGCACCAACTTAGATTAGTGTAATTAATGTGAGTAAGGTCGATAAGAAAACAATTAGTACTTGGTAAAAAGAGATTATATTGAATAGATTTAGATTTTCATTATACTACCATTATATTAGGGATATAATATATTCATAATTACATGAATATGCCTTGAAATTGTTGTTGCCCGCATATTTTATCATTAGTTCTCTAAGCGCGGGTTATAAGTACATGTCAAGTACCTACCTATGTGTTAATTATTAGTGCAAACTGTGCAATGCCTACCCAACATAGTTCAATAAGTACTACCCAGTGCTTACCTACTAAAGTAGCACTTTTAATTTTATATCAATCGACTTCAAACAAGAAGTTTTAAATACGTTTGTATTTCTTCAACACAAATAATTTCGTCATAAAACTTCGTAATCTGAAAGTAAAATATACTAACATAGATGTTCCTATTAACTATGCAACTTACGCAATCAATTGATGACTAAATCTACTTTTTTGTCAGTTAATGACAAACAACAATATTTATAGAGCTTTGTCGAGTCAAAAGCGAGAACACGACATTCGAATAGTTTTATACAATTATTCTGCAGCTACTAATTAAAAATATGTTTTGTTCTTTTAAGCCTATAGTTAGCCACCTGATAAGATATTCATCAAATGACCTAGAGTTAAGCTTGCTATAAAGCCATTTTTACCTTAGTCCGTATTCTCAAGTACTGATCTACTATTTTATGGATTATAATAATATTCTACTACTAGCTGACCCAGCAAACGTTGTTATGTAAAATGAAAGAAAGTATTGATGTCCAATTCTCAAACTACCTAATATCTTCACGAAATTTCATCGGTCGAGCCGTTTCGGAGGATTTGAATCATCTTCACCGTGACCCGAGAATTATATATATTTGATGTGCATATAGTAAGTAGACAATGGGTAGGTAGAATAAATGACAAAAGCGTTCTTCGTTTAAATCGTGAAAGTCATAAAAGCGCTCTCTCTTTCTCAGCATACGATATCCTCTGTATAGTCGTCCGGTATCCATAAAGGTCCGTTATTCTATCCGTTTAGGTAGTAAATAACTTATAAACAAATTGAAGTTCTCGGTAATATTATATTATAATCCCAAGGAATTACAATTTTAAATTAAAATAGTAACAATAAACTAATAAAGTCGTAAATCCTAGACGGTAATCCTAGAGAAAGTAGGTCAACAATGACTTATCTTTTCGATAAGCTTATTTAAATATCTATTGAAAGATTTTATCAAAACTTGAATATACATCGATTTGATGATTATTCACACTAAAGTGACATTTGTATGGTATATGTACATACACACATACACACATTAAAGTTGTGTATGAATAACGATACTGTAAATTGTTGTTTATGTAACAAATCTTTATATTAAATTTACATTAATAATAAAGACATTCATAAGTTTCAATTAGGCACTGTTCATAAAATATGCAAAGTATCTAAGTCTCTTGTCATATTTTATAACGTCTCGCGCCATTAGTTTCCTTATGTAGTTATGACAGTGCGAAATTATAAGTACAAAAGATATAAACTAGCCTTACATGCTTACACAATAGGCCCATAACATAGGCACCTACTTGTACAACTCATACTTGCCAGACTAATGAGAGCTAGCTTTTAAATAATATAAAAAAGGCAATTCTATCTTTGAATTGGTATTAAATCTATGTAGTAAACAAAGAGTATTTATTCGATTTTATGAATAAATACTCTTTGTTATGTTGACACGTGTAATGCAATCGTAATAGTATTAAAGCAGGCTATTTCTGTAAAGCGTGAGGTGTGAATGTTACATGAGTCAGCGGATTTTACAGACGGCAGTAGTACGCGGACGTTGAGGTTGCCACTTTCTCCCCGCTTCATTGACTCTGTTGGAAAGTGACGGTCGTATCGCACGATGCGTTTGCTCACCTATCGTACCCGTAACTCCTCGACAACAATGCAATTGCTCAATACATATTGTTGTAGTAATCTGGTACATACATCTTGACTATTACGCCTTAGTCTTAGAACACATACAACGAGTCTGTTTGCAACGAGCCGTCTTGTACTGTAATCAGCTGACTGTACGGGGAATTTAATTTATTTACTTCGTTTCCTTGAATTACCTGTTGCTTGGAAAGCCAGTGCTAGTTATATTGTCTGCAGGCCCGAGTAAAGCTATATAATATATATATAACAACTATTAGCGCGTTTGGCGGTGTTTGTCTACTCCTCCCCGGAACTAAATGTCAAAAATAAAATGACAGCAGGTGAAGGTTGTCAGGAAATGGCGTCGGAAAATATTGTTTTTTACAAAACGAGTTTTATCTGCATAAAACACTATATTTGATTATTCTATAAACGAATAAAGATTAATAGATATATTTTCTATGTATCAGGAATCAAAAAACAAATAAAAACCGAAAAAGTATGTATATTCTACTAGTTGGAAGTTTTTAAACCCATCCTGTGAGTTTGATTACAAGAAATATACAAATATTGAAACCAAATATTGAGAACAAGGGCCTATGCTATCTAATTACGTAAACAATTAGATGAAAGACGTTGAGATGTTTATAATAAAACCACATAAACATTGACGTGGCAAAGCATTGAAACAACTAGTGATGTTCCATCACTTTTTGAAACTTTATCGATAATTGGTCTTTTTGTAAGGTATTTAGTATTTGTAAATAAAAATACAATATAATTAAAAAAAGTATATTTATTTACGATGAAACATGTAAAATAAAAGAAAAAATAAATAAATGCAAAAACATGAAGGCATTTTTATTGACAATTTATAATTAAGTTGTTCAGATGTGTACAAAAAACAATAATTCGTCTTTGCTGTTATGGAGAAGGGCGATGAAGTCTTGAGGAGCCTCGTAACTTGGACGCCAAGCTGACATTCTGTAAAACAAAACGGAGAAAATCATACCTTTCGACACACTTATCTATTCAAAACATTTTATTACTATAAGTAATTAAAAAAATATAACAACATACAATCATCACTAACAAATAAAAATAAATACTATATTACTATAATACGAAAACGTAAATTATTATGAGTAGGTATTAATAAAAATAATTAATAATAGATAATAAATTAAAATAAAATAATTAATTAAAATTTTTCATACTCATTACAATATATAATCATAACTATCGATAAAAAATACTATCTATTCAAAACGTAATATTATCATAAGTAATAAAAATAATTAATTAAAATTATATTAAAGCATTACAATTTTCAATCGACACGATCGATTAAAAAAAAAAATATCGTACATTTATCGACACACTTCATTCCCTAAGAAAAAAATAAAAAAAAATAAACAAAAAAAATTCACTCGGATTTAGACTTTATAACTAACGGGATAAAGACGAAAATCGACGGGCTGAACATTTGTCAACAAACCGCCATTTTTATATATTTTTTTTATAAATAACAACAAATTTAAGCTTACTATTATTTTACAAAAAATGGATAAATACATTAATAAATCGCCGTGAAACCTTGCACAAATTACTTAATAGCATATAAATAATGCATTTTACTGTATTTACTAAACAAAATCACAATAAATCACTCGGAATTCCTAAACATTCTTACGGATTTTATCTGGCTTTATCTAATTGTTATAACAATGTATTTCTTACAACTAATTACCTAAATAGCATAATTATAAACAAAATAATCACATTAGTAAGAAAAAACAGCACTAACCTCAGACAAATTTGTGAAATCCGCAAAAAACAACACTGCACCACACTGCGCAACGGCCCGCGCAAATGACAAATGTCTTGATCAAATTTTAAATAATGGCGCGTAGATTACGTTTCGTTTTTGGTTCACGACATAGAAAATGTCACTAACGACACATGTCACTCAACTTCTTTATACAAAAGTAGTTTGTAAACAGTGATTTCAAGTGTTAAAGTCGAGTGGACAGGCGCGGTGCCCGGGCACCGCGCGGGGCTATAGGGAAAAGTCGCGTTATGTCAAACGCGGTGCCCGGGCACCGCGCGGGGCTTTATGGACTATCACGTCGATACACGCTACAGACAACAAATTGTATTGAGGTATTATTCTCTATTACAGACATGCAATGATCCTTCTGCACGTGTAACGTGCTGTTGATTTATTAAACGCTTAGGTTTACTTAAAGCGGCCATAAAAAATATATAATGATGATATTAAAATATTAGTAGCAATATTCATACAGATAAAAAGGTTTTATTCAATGTTAAAAGACGTTGAAACTGACCAGATGCTGTTACACCATGGCATGGTTAAGTAACGAAATAGATTGTGATATTAAGATCATGGCATTTAGAAGGCGCATTGCTCTACATCCGAACGGTTTTCCGGCACTTATATAAACTTATATTATTCCTATTCATAAATGCTAAAACGCATGTAACTGTGTTAATATTAATTTGATGCTACCGTACATATATATTTCTTTGTTTATAATAACGAAGCTGAGTAATAATAATACGTTCAACCAAGGGTTTATCATGTTGACGTCTTTGAAAACAACTATTATATCAATTGTTTTGTTATACTAACACAGTTTAATGAAGATTGTGTTTGACTATTAAGGGACCATCCATTAATCACGTGAAGTTTGAGGGGGGGGGGGAGTTAGTGCCCTCTCTGTTCCCTTTCTGTCCTTCCATTGGCGCAATCTCTACAAAATTTTAAAATGCGCGCAACAAACGAAAAGTCGGTTCGGTTCTCGAAATTGAACTTTTCGTAGGTTTTACACACTATCAAATGTAGTAAAGTTTTATAGAAAACATTTTTTGCAATCTAACGCACGGTGAGTAGCAAGAGTTTAGAGATTAGGTGAGATGCCACAAACTTTGACTGTAAGAAATACTTTCTCGTCGCTGACATGTAATTATTATACTTGCGTGTCTTTGTATGTTTAAGCACTGCTTTCCTCACAAATTTGGCTGTTACGTCTGTAAATTCTCTCTATAGTTTGCCAGAGCCAAGAAATTACAAAAGAAATATACACGTAAACTTAAGAACGGTGCGGTTATCGAAAGACTATGTCCAGAGAATATTTAAACATGGGAACATTTTTTCCAACAAAGTCAAATGAAAGCGATTGATCGTTGAAGTCTGTAATAATGTAACAAACTGTTGTTGTCCGCATATTCCAAAAAAAAAAACTAAGTAGGTGTCCGCCCTAAATGCCACCTATCGGTTTAAAAATATAACTAACTAGCTTTTCGCTCGCGGCTTCGTCCGCGTCGAGGTCGGTTATATCGCGTTTCCAAGAGAACTCTTTAAAAATCTGGGATAAAAACTATCCTATGTTCTTTCTCAAGGACAATTCTATCTTTGTACCAAATTTCACTAAAATCAATTCAGTGGTTTAGACATGAACGCGTAACAGACAGACAGACAGAGTTACTTTCGCATTTATAATATTAGTAGGGATTAGTCCAGCTTTTGAGGAGATTATGTTAGTACTCACATAATTATACAGTTAGTAATAAAATAATCTTGCTGGTGTTAATAACTTCGGAAGCACATTAAATTCATGACAACCGCCTGTGTATCTGAATATGTATAAATTATTTTCTATAAAATTATGAATATTTCTACCTATTAATTTCTAAACTACGTCCTTTCACCAAGGTCCATAAAATTTTACTGTTTATGTTACTTTACAACTTTTTACCACACGAGTGTATCGAATTTTATTTAAAAGAAAAATACTGACTTTTTTTCTGTTCGTTTAATGGCGACTCTCACAGTAACAAAGTATCTGGTCATTGTACAGACACATCACTGCATCATAAGGTTACCTGAGGTTACAAGTGTCAGATATATTAACTTTATGTATCGACCATTTCCTCCGATCAAAATGCTTTTCATTTCTATACAGTTTGTATATCCATCTGATGCAGCAATCCGTATCACAGCACCACAGCATAGCACCCATCAAATAAACTTTATTGTTACGTAAGTTCTTCTTGGATGATACAATCGAATCAAGGATTATTCATCCAGGCCACTTTCTTTCGATTGCAACAGACCTGGTACAACCGGCGTCCACTTTCACTGATACACAATATACTCCATTTGTGGTTATGAGAATGATTTTGAAAATTGTTACGTAATATTATTACAATATTATTCATCTACTTTGCTATGGATGTGTTACAAATGGACAATTTCGTTCCTTAGGCTTAATCTGTGTCGCTCTTTGAATTTTAGATTAACTTTTAGATTATTCATTTATGTACATAACTAAATAAAGTATTATTTCTTACTACTTCATAGTAGCTAGGTTTTATTAATTTCAAGATCTTTCGTGAATAAATTAATTGATTTCGCTCTCGTCTCAATTACATCGGATTTTCACCATCGTTCACAAAAGTTGCTGAACATATAAGATATCCTAATTAATTTTCAATTCATCAAGTATCTAAGTAGTCTTTACCGAGGTCTCAAAATTTTCTATTACATCCTAGTTTCCTAAACCAGTCTAGATTTCTTGTTTTGTCATGGAAGTAAAACCTGTATGCAGGTTTTACTATCTTGGATGATGTTGGTACTGTGGTAGGGAGGCGCACAATCACCGTCTCACTCTGCTAAACCGTTATAGCACCTGTCACCACATCGCATACGGAACATTGCACTTGCGTAATGATTGCCTTCCGTAGCCTTTCAATTTTGAACCTGAAAGACTAACACCGGCTAGTCATTCTCTTTTTCAAAGAATAGGTCTTCTATCCAAACGGTACTTTTAAATATTTTCTATTCTTTTTTTTTGACCCAGTATGTACGTATTTACAATTTGAAAAAAATATTTCACATAAATAGATTGATATTGTAAATCGTTCCGATAACAACATGCGGGTTTATTATTATGCAACAGCATTCTACCCCGCATCATAAATTAAATTCCATTAGTTCACAATACATTGAGATATAAGTATAACAAGTTGAGCATCCTCTATCTATATCTTATCTAGGTTTCAGTACGTTCTAGTGCAATTTTTTTCTATATTGTTTTTATAGTCTCGTTGTATAGAAATCGATAGAATAAATTAATTGAGCCACGCGGAATCATAAAAAAAAAATGTTATTTTTGTAACAAAGGAACACTCTTATGGCGATTCGGAGATTGGACGTTAGATGCCTGATCGTTGACCGTAACTTTTATTAGCAATTTCAAAGGTTCTTACCTATTGTTTCAAACCACTTTTTTGCCGTGCAATGGTAATCAACATATTGTGATACTAAAAATATTTTCTATAATGCAAGGAAAAAGGCAATCGTGATATTCGCGCCTCTGGCATGCCAGCCTATTATTGTAAATGAATACTGTACAGTTAGTAGGTACTTCTACATAAGTTTTTGTTACTTGTATAAGGTTTATTCGTTGCGTATGTGTTGTCGCATGCCCTTTAAGCTGGAAAACAAAGCTAACTGTTTATTCGATATCTATATTGTCAATAGCCTTGATACAAGTAAATCGTGCAATGATAAATAGGACATCTTTGATAAAGTCTTAATACTACCGTTATAAGAACAACGCATTTTAATTATTTACCAGTCAAAACTAATAAGTTGTAATACTGTGCAACGAATTGAATTCACTGCATCAAACAATGTTTATGGAACCGCATCGTGCAAAATAAATTAAATTGTTTGCTATTTTAGCGTAAAAATTATATTTTCACGGGTGTCATAAAGGACCGGAACATAATACATAATAACAGAAAGGATGTTGATTTAATTATCTACGGTACAGCGAGTGGAAAATTAAAAAGAAAATAACTAAGAAATAACAAAATATATGTAGACGAGCATCTAAATATGAACGACGGCTACTAACCGATTTAAAGGACTATTAAGTAGGACTTTTGGGAAAGTTATTTTTGTTGAATATTAGCTCACCAGTAAAAATCAGAATGACAAACATGCATATGAGGCAGAGTATGGACAAGCTTAATGCTTTGGTTCCATTAGATACATATAAATTAACAATGGCAAAGTATATTAAATCTAATTGCAATTGTGCCGGTCGCAACAATGCCGGTCACAAATACCTAGTGACATGAACAACGGTTGCACTTTTTACTTTCTGGAGAGTGCGTTCACACGCACCGTCCCGACTGGCATCCAGAATCCCTTTGTAAAAACTTTCGTTTGGTTCATCGAACTTACTTTCACCTATTGTAAGCACATGCTCTCATCGGAATGCACTTCAATTATATTTGTTAGCACGTCCCGCGTCTTTGATATTAATATTGTTGGAATTTTTTGTATTCACTTTATGTACCCTTAACGCTCACTGGAAAATTAGTTTTCTTCTTAAATGTCTGGCTACATGATATTTTGACCGTGTACTTTTTAATTGTGTGTAATAAAAGAACATGAATTTGAAATATTAAATAAGATCATGAATCATATAATAGTTAAGTGTAGCAAATGTCCCGAATTGCTCTCATTGGCGAAATTTTCCTAATTCTTGGCACGCAACTCTCGTGTTTGAATGTGGAACGTTTCGTTTACTCTCCTTCTTAAATTCACTTAGGTGAGACGGTAGACAAAGAATTTAATGAACATTATTAAATTTAAATTAAGCAGAATTGAGCGAAGTTGGTGGAGGTTGAGGGCGCGACTGGTCATTGCTCAGATTTTTCTCATTTGCCATTCAGTGTCCGCGACGCGCTGCCCAAGCTATCTATAGTGAAGTATAAATAGTGTTAGTTGCCGGCCTGGACGCCGGAAAACGTGTACACACGTCTAAACAATTAAATTAACATAAATTCTCGGTGTTAATATAATTGTCATTAAGATAAATTGAAATCAGTTTTCTTTGTTTTTTGTACTCCTAAGGTGAGTAATGACAATTTATTGTCTCTCTATAGTTCATTCGAATAGCTGTGAACGATTCTTGGCCGTAACACGATCACAATTACACATCTTTTAGTTAATTAATCAAGAATCTAAATTGTTGCGTAGATAACTCGCATACGTCCGATGAATGTACTTGTTAATACAAAGACGGAACGCTGTTCTCACAATTATACAGTAATTATTGTATAATGCATGGAAAGTTACTTACCTTTTGTTAAGACTAGTTTTCGTTTACGTGCTAGAAAATATAACAACACTTTCCTAATTCTAACAAATTATTTATTTTTAAAACAAGTAAATTAATTAATTCCCCAAATTAATTTTACTTTTGTGTAGTTGTAACTAATAAAAAATAAACGAAATAATGTTAAAAAATAACGTTGTACGCTAGTAACGTTAATAAAGCACTTGTGAAAATCAGACGACAATTGACCCCAGCAATGTACGACGGCTATGATAAAAAGACTGACCTCTAGCGTCGATTTGAGTCTTACGATTACGCAGACATTGTTTTTAAATGCGACCTATAAGCAAATAGAACGATAAAACAATATTTATCGAATAACTGACCTTAATTTAAACTGTGCTTTGTGCTAGATACCAAGAAGATCGAAAGACGTATGTATGACACTTATCTTGAACTTGTTAGTTAAACATTCAATTTATTTTGATAATTACTAAATAATTAAATGAATAAAGATTTTTAAATTTATTTATCAAAACAGGTTATTCACCTTGTAGGTTTCCCACACTAATAAGTTGTATATACGATCATCCTTGCGTGAAGCAGTGCAGATCTCGAGCAGGAAACACATTATTAGTAAAACAAATAGTAAAGTCTTATTTATGCATTTTATATCGATTTGAAATGATTTATGAATTTGAACCGTTATTTAAATCTTATTACGGAAACAAATACAGTTAGTTGTCTTTTTACTTGACTACAATATCTAGGTCAGGGGTATACCGTAACTTCTTTGGATTGTTTTCCTACTCCATAGTAAAGTGGATCATTCTCACACCAATTAGGGCAATAGGTTATTTCGTATAGAAGATAGTAAAAGGACAAAGTGTGTCGGATGTCACAGCGGTGTAACAGACACAAGGAAGTGTGAAACCAATAGCCGTACGTAATCATGCTAGCATGCTCCTTCATGCGACACAGCAGTCGCGCGACGTTCACGTGTTTTGCCTTCAATACAAATGAACAAGATTCATCCATCAGCACAGTTAATTAAAAACAAAATTGAAATTGTTTTCCATCAGACAGAAACGAATCAGGAACTCTACAATCCGTATACATTTCGTATATACCTGTCTCCTTTGTTACATTGTGTAAACACGGTGATAAACTCAGCCACGGTTTTTGATTGAATTCTTTTATCGACACACATCTGCATTGCTATAAATGGCAATGAATTGAATACTACGGTTATTTGATGCGTCTATATATCAACTGTAACGATAAAGCAAGTTAAAAAATGGTTAAACTTACAAATAGATTTGATAGATATTCAATGCACACGAGAATATCTTGAATAACAGATGGCCTTCACACCAACAATATAAAATTTTCGGCCTAATTATAAGCTATTAGAGATTGATCATCAGTTATTGAAGGTTAAACGCACATAACGAATTTACGCAGTCACAATTCGCGAATGATTAAACATTTTAAACAAAATCGCAACGTGTGCCTACTAATTCCTTATTATTCATAACGTGGCCTAAATAACACATATCATGGCCATGACTGAAGAACTTGGTCGATATGTTGCATTAGTACTTATAATTATTAGTACTATCTAATAGATACGATGTTCTTATTGTAATTCTACGTTGTGTACATAGTTCATTTAATATTGCTGTAATTTCACTGCCTGAACTGAGCGCAGAAGTTCACTATTTTTTAATGCGTTTACCGATTACAAAAACAATTCGCGTCCATGTTTGTTCTCATGTAGCTATGCAGTCCTACATCACAGACCTAATATTATTATTTAAATTAAGTATGGTAATACTAGCTTTCACTCACGCCTTCGCCTGCGTGAATGTTGAAAACCGCGAAGGCCTTATTCATCCTTTAAGTCACAGATTTCTTTATATTTTTCAGTGTTTAACTTAGTTGAATGATGATCTAATTATAACTTCAAGACTCGGAGACACAGACACAGATTTTTTGCAAATAATTGTTAAAGGAAAATACAGACGGTTATTATGTTTTATCAAGTAGAGCTCTAATTCAATTCGACCTCTAGACAAACTGAACTGAAGTTAATCAAATTCGTTGGAGTGAAACTACTTTATAGTTTAGTTTTAATTTTACATCACAATCATACAAGACAATTTCTATGTAATCTAAACCATTATAAAGGTCTGTACTGCAATAAAGTCCTAGTCTATAATAATAATAAATGTTTATTTCACATAAAAAGCTACACCGTTTATATAAGACACTGGATCCCGCACTAGGATACCCTGTGTTGCAGGGTCCAGTCTCTTTCGATGAGTGCAGTTTCAAAAATACGAATACAAATGCAAAGGTAACAATATGAAAACATAAATTAATCTTAAGGTAACGGTGTGTGTGTGTGCGTTTGAGTATGTGTGTGGATGTGTGTTTGTGTGTGAGTGTGTTGGAGTATGTATTCATAATTGCAACAGCTTAAGTTATCCGAAAAGTAGAGACCGCCTTTATGAACATATTTTTTAGAAATGTTATATTTATCCAGCACTCCACAATATTATGTTTATTGAAATAATTATGACTACCTTATCGAAACAGTTATTTTCATTATTCGTCACAACGTTATATTACTCAATTACAATTTTAAATGATTACTCGAATTCATTTAAATGTTGACTTTGCACATTAATGTGAACTTTAGGAAAATATATGAAGTATTTATAGCCAATTTAATAAATTTTCCTTAAGGATGTTTTTAATAGATTAATTGAAATTTACCGATACTTTACGTTTTACGATAATTAAGCGCAAAACTCACTTTTCTTCCTAACGACATGTTGGGCGCGACTTGGTCCGCGTCGTTATGAAGATTAAAGTTATATATTTTTAAATTGGATGAATGGTTTTAGAGCGATCGCAACTGCCCTCCATTTGTAACATATTTTATAACTGCTCTGTTCCTATGAAATCGTATCGAGATGGTAAATATCGCAAGCCTTCTTTAATAAATGGGCTATCTTACGGCATAATTTTTAGATAGATAAGCAACCAAACAAGCTAAGGAACAAACTCTTCAGCTTAACAGTATGGGTATAGATTCAATGATTTCCAAAAAGATTACGTGAGAATTAAAACCTTATTCAACTACTATATTTTATCCCTTCTTATAGCTAAAGTATGCGATAAATAAAGTCCTTTTGTTGGTGTGCTCGGAAATGTCGCTGATAAACAGAATAAAACAATAAATTTCTTGTGAGACGGACACTTCGTATTCAATCCTTTGTTACGAAATAAGGATGCTTTGTTGTAGACCTTAATCGCTGTTAATTATTTTTAACACGAACCTATTGGCTAATATCGCCTTCATTGATTCCCTTGTCTTACGATCTGTGTAATTACTTAGTTTTAATAATACCATGTCTAGCAGTATTTAATTTTTTTAGAGGAACTCCTTGCTGTTTATCTAGGAAATAAAATATATATCTTTATTAAGTCCATTGCTGGAAATAGGCTACCCCCTAGTTTCTATAATAAAAAAAAACTGTAAATTACTAGCTCACGGCGAAAACCTTTGTTTTCATATCACTGTTTAATTAAAAAGTTTGAAATTGATTCCGGTAAGAACCCCTTTAAAATCTTCAAAGTAGACGTACATAAATGTAAATTTAAATATTTATTTAATTGCTATTATCAATATTTTACGACGATGCCTGATACAACATTATGCATTGAATGTTTTTCATTATCTCTTGAACCACGGCAAGCTTTCCATTTATGACGCAAACGCATCCTTACACAAACAACTTTCCGATGCTGTTACTCTTGCTAACTTCCATCTTAAATAGTAAGTTGATGTAACATTCTTTACTGCATCGAGATCATCGCTTTTTACGACGATGCGAAAGTGCGTTGATGCTTGTATTTAATAAGCAAGTAAATTATTATCTTCTAGGTTACAGGGTAGACTTATAAAGGGGATTTGTACGTTTTAAATAAAAATAAGCCAATTTACAGTAGTGTTAGTCCAATTGAATGTAAAAACCCTTTTGAAAGCAATTAATTTTGAGGTGATTATTTCTTATGTGGTAGCTGTAGGTTTAATTAGGAACGTAATAGATTTACGTATTAAGTATAATTAAGAGCATTGGTGTCGCAAAATACCCAATGTGGGTATTTGTAAATTAGCTCACAGGTGGTGAAAATAACCATGTATTAAAATTACATTAAAGCATGTCATGCGCGTTCCACATACGGGTTATCCATACAACAAGCGTTGTAAGTTGTTTGTCAATAAAACTATATTTTATTCTTGAAATTATTACAGCGATTTATATTCTATAGGGGTTTAAAACGTTCCATATCACTTAACAATTCTGAGCACAGCAAAAACCGCCGTTAACCTGCTTTGGCATGCCAGAAAGAAAGTAGTCGCTATCAAACTTTGGTTTGGTTGGAGCGATGCGCAAAAATAGTGAAATTATTTTGATATGTCTAAGTAATTTAATTCATTAGGATGTCTTTACGTTTATAATTTATGAGTAAGAATGTAATTGGACAACTTGTGTACTTTTTTTCGGAGTTTTAAAAGTTCGATAAGATTGTAAGTTCTGTTTTACCCTGTAAATGTAATAAAGTTATTTTAAAGCATGCAGTAGTACTGGCTAAACCAAAGTCTAGCACTTAGTTCTCCACATTCCAATACCAACGTCTTCGGTAAACAAAGTAGGACTCTACATTATCTGAAAGGAGATGACTGCGAGAAACGTTCGAAGCATTTGTAGTTGTGTACATAAAATATGCACAATTTGCTTTCTTTTCTCGAAATAATACTTCGGATATACAAGTAACTATTGAGTAAAGTTAAAAAAAACAATGTCACGACTTGTACTCTCTTTAAAATTAGGAATATTCTGTTTAGTTTTCCTTATTTAGTATCCAAATAAATATGAGCTTACGATGTATTCGAGTACTAGTATCACCAACCTTAGTATAACCATACCTTTACGGTTCACCGACTATTTAAATTATTGTGGGTAGAAAGAGTCAGCTGTTGTCACAGTATCTGCGTCCCCATTAAAGAATACATTATAAAGTTGCCCATTACAACGTTTTTGTTATTGCACATTCATTTATAAATTAAATAGTTTAATCAACACATTTGTGATAAAACTGGTAGTACCTATTATGTTTACTGTAGATTATAATTACGACGGCGTTTATTATAGAAACGTAGTAGCTATTTATAAATCGTAGCTGAAGCTCTAACAGCTGAAGTAAATTAGATTAGTAGCGAATATCGTAACCAATAAGCGGACAAAATAACAGTCCGCGACTTGGTAACTCGATGTCGTTTCGGTGAGAAGTGGGACATCTGACTTTCTGACCTACACACGTTATTCTTGGATATTTGGTTTGTGAACAAATCGAAGAATTTAAACAATATATTCGTATAACAAACTATGCGTGTAACTTTCTTCCCCGCATTGTGAAAGTTTCTTGTTATTTAATAAATAGACTCAAAGCAAATAATTTGCAACAATAAAATATTTTGTACAAACTTACCTTAATTGAAAAGATGCGGTCAGTCCCTTACATGAAGTCTATCCAGAGGCGAAACAAATGCGTGCTGATTAGTGAGCGAACAACATTTCACTCGTTTTCGTGTTGAACAAATAAAAACGTCGCATTCACATACTAATTAATTTTCGAGAGAAAATGCGCGACGTACGGTATAACGCGCATACGGATAGCTGTGTGACAGTACACTGAGGTGTGTGTCGGAGCCGCAACACGTCCGAGCGAACGAGGCGAGGAGGTGGGCGAATGACCACAACCGCACGCGGCGCGCGCAGTGAGAGTTGTGCCTTCCTCCACTTGCGTGTCGCAGGCACCACGCGGCGGGCCGAGCCTCGAAGGCCGCCGCCGCATCCGCGAGATGCTGCACAGCACTCTGCACATGCACCAGCGGCCCGGCACACTGTGCTCGTGTCAGTTCACGCCAGCCCCGGGTAAGCGATCGAAGACTGCCACCCGCTTTCACTTACAATTAAGTATGTTTGCGACTGGTTTAACTGTTTGTTTACATCGCTGTCAAACGAATCTATATTTTTAGCGAACAGTCTTAGAGTAGAGTAGGGCTCTTAGTTTTCTGTGTTTATCTAGAAGTTTTAACCTTTGAACTAAAAGTAGGTATCAGTCGGTTGCAAAACCGCAATTTCAGAGCCGAAACCTTATTCGGCCTTTTTCGAAATGTTTCATCAGTTCGTTTAATTGTAACTCTACAAATTGAGTATATAGGCAAAATATAAGTGGAATATTTTAGTGGAAAGTTTTTTTTATTAGAACATCTCAGACAAATACACGCTCATTCTAGGGAGAAGACTATTTTAAACTTTTATTAAATGATCATTATTCAAGTATTAACGAACACAACCCAAAAAATAAGGTTAAACATACCTAGAGGTATCTGTTATTTATTTAGAACACACAACACCTTAAAAACTCTAAAACACTAGAGAATATCAGAAAACTGACAAAATTGATTTTATGTGTACCAAAAGTAATTTAGCAAAGACTGCACTGCAAATAAATATGTACTTCGCTTTTGCCGCATTTAGCTCGGAGTCTCAACGTAACACTTTCGATTCTTTAAGTTAAGATTTAAGAACGACTTATGTAACCGATACAGTAAACAAAATATACTATGCCTTTGCTGCTTTAAAGCAGTTACAATACACGAAGAAATCGAGAAATAATAAATTGAATGCGTAGTCTACAATACAATAAATTAAAATAATTGTACCCTTGAACTTGCTTACATAATAATCAAGAACAGTTTATAGCTTCAATGTAGAGTTTCAGTATTATCTAACGAAATAATTTAAATATCGACGACAGCACGCAATTTTGCAAGGCACGTTATTTTTACTTATTGCTAAGATCCCTCATAAGGTTAAATCAAGACTTAAATAAGCTTACAAGCCATGCTCGGTTACCTAACAGTGCCTGCCGTTAAGTTATTGACAGTTTGAGGGAACAGATGTTCGTACAGTTGCAAACGTAGCACGTGTCACTCATGAACGAGCACGGACCTTGGCCACAGCTACTCCACATTACACCAACCCCATTATTTCATCCCTTTCTACCGGCCTTGCAGTTGTATTATTAATCCCTCTCGCACACTGGTACGATGTACGGGGTGCTGGTGTTGGTGTAAGGTTGTTAGACGTTGTCACCGGCAACGGTAGTCCGATACACAGCACGCGGCTGCACAGCGACCTGACGTGTTCAATAACCTGCACTCGACGAATTTGTTAAATCATTTACACTACATCAAGTGTTTTAAAAATCATGGACCCCATCACCGCATGTAAGTACTATTTATCAGTTAATTCCTCAAGTATTAATTTAAACGTATCAACGATATATCAGCTGAGCATGTTGTTTCAGACCTAGCTAGTGGAGAAATGTGTATTTGACCTAGAAATTGTTCTTGACCTACCGTTTATCTGTTACTTCTATGCTCATGTATTAATCATGCTGTAAACATTCATGTTTTTGTTATAATTTGAGTGTTATATTTGTTAGCAGTAACTTAATTAAATAAGAATCGTGTTAAATAAGTTATCTATAAAATTATACTAACCGTTTAGTGTTTTTAATTCATGCAGTACTACTATTGATAAATATTTATAGTTTTAATAACGTGATGTTTTCAGTTGCTGTTTAGAGCTTAAGTAATAATTAAATCGAGATTCGATTAATTATTAAAGTTTACGTAATTGCTTTTTTATGTAGAGAATCGCCTGATACAACTAATTCCTCCAGTTATTTATTTGGAGATCCAACATTTTTTTATCTCGAAGAATATTACATTTGTAGGTACAGTTCAAGTCGTTTTATTGCGTAAATTATAAAATTGTACTGTGATATTGAACTTGCCGCCATTTTCAATTAGTTAGAAATTTTCCCGCCGCACCGCTGCATTATGAGTATTATGATCACTATGCTAGTACGGTCTGACTCTACATAGCAGTTTATTGAGATTTTCGATTTCATGGAGTTTTTCAACGGCTAGTATAAATAGATACGTTTAAGTTTTAGATATAATCAACCTTTAAATATTCTAAACATAGTAATGGATACCTACTGTAACGAATTACACTTATAAATACGAAACGTCATTAATGTTGGTGTGAAGTAAGCTGATTTAAAATATATTATAGACTCCTTTTTATTCGACCTTATCTTAAGAGACTAACGTATTGCAACTTGCCTAACCTAATTCTCATTACGCGGAAGAAGCTGCGGGCAAAAGTTAGTCAAAGATCGTGTACAAATTTTATCGGTACAGCAGACCTCCTGAACAAAGAATTGAGAAAACTAGGTATCTGTTAAATATGTTTTTTTTCCGTTCACTGACCCGCCAAGTGATATCACTTACACGCTTCATTTGCCACGATTAAGTTACAAAATAATTACGCATCGCACTTTCCCCTTCTTGTCATATTAGTTTAGGGTACTCAAGACTGAAGCCAGAATAATTCCATGTAGAGTTACAAAACCGTAAAATAACAAGTCCTCCAACGATATCCGTAGTTTAATCCACAATAAATAACTCTTTCAGAACTTTGACTCCCTTTAAGTAACAAGATTTTATGATAATTGTTTTTTTATTTGGTCAGTAGTAGATATGGATTTAAACACATTACCGATTATAGCTGGTACATTTCTATAATGCGCCCTTCATTCTATTTTATACCCACATTAATAATTTCTCCACTTTTTCTTTTATTTCAGGTTTGCAGTAAAGTTCATTGTAAGCAAAGTGTAATGACAAGCAAGCCCTACATAAAACATGACATTGTCCGAAGCTTTCGATGACCCGTCAACCGCTATAGACAGCATTGAAAGTTCAGTCAATTTAAACTCTTTGTACTGTTCCCATCTATGGGCCAATAGTAATCTACGAAGTGCAATTATTACAGCTCCGTGTAGAGACCGAAACGTAATAACATATTGTTACACATGCAAAGGCAAAATAAGAAAATATGAACTTAAGTCAACAAGAAACTTTACGCCACATAATCATTCCACTCCTAACAAGGAGATTAAAATAGAAAAAGATGAAACATATGCAAATGAACAAGAAGAACATGCTATTGATAAAAATACACCTCAAACAGTTCGTTCATTCAACAACACCTTACAAGACTTAGAGTCCACAAATGTGGACAATAAACAACGCATTCCTTCCATATCCCAACAAATTGATTCCAGCTTTAGACAAAAATATACCTCTTATGAAATGGATCCTAATGATGATAGTCGGCGTAGACTTAGAAAAAGTTTGAGGGGTTTCGGATGTATCGTTAATTTTGCTTCGACTGATAGCTCTCTAAAGAAGAGAACGCAAATACAAGCCTGCTCAATAAGTGTGATGATTGTAGCGATCGTAATAATAAGTTTTATTTTGGTCAATTTTGCAAGCCCTAATTTTAAAGGTATGACCAACAAAATTAGTACAACTGTAGTGCCAACAAAGAATAAAGTCAATGAAACAACGTCTAATACAATAAATACACATTTAGAGGTTCCATCAAGAACAGAATTAAATGTAAGTAGTGTAGATTTCATGAGTACAGAATCCAGTCGCACTTATAATACAGAGAATTCTACATCAGTTAGTGCTATCTCTAAAATTCGTAAGAATATAGGAACATACCCAAAACTTTCAAGTAAGACAGATGAAAGTGAAAAGCCTAAAGACGTGAATAACAGAGATTTATCTCAAAGATTTTGTACGTGCCAAAAAAACGAAATCTGCATGTTAGACGAGAACAGTGGCACTTCGTTATGTAGAAAGCCAACGGATGACGATGATCCAACTGGTACGTTTAATTTATTTTCTTTTTTATTTCAAATGGTAAAATTTTAAACTGTTTGTCATGTAATACGTTGTTTCGCAGGTTGTGGAGGGCTGTGCGCCCTAGAGACTGAAGCTTGTCAACTAGTAGATAAAGCGCGAGGAGTGCGCGTGTGCCGGTTGCTGACACTTGTGACGTGTTCCCCCGACGAATGGAGATGTCGTAATGGACTCTGTGTTCCCGCGGATGCCCGCTGTAATGGCTCTATACAATGCTACGACCGTTCTGATGAAATGTATTGTGGTAAGGCGTCTTAGGTACATACCTACAAATCTTAACTACTTCGTACTACATAATATTAATAAAAATATGAACATGCGCTGTACCTTTACAGAGTGCGATTTAACGAAGCAGTTTCGTTGCGGCCATTCCATATCTTGCTTTTCACACACAAAGCTATGCGACGGTATTATTGATTGCTGGGATGGTTACGACGAAGTCAATTGCACGACTGGTAAGATTTTCGAAATACTTATGAATAACAGAATATATGTAGTTTGTACCTAAACTGTCCACATACATTATACTTAACCGATATTTGTATCTATTTTTGTAAGGTTTTTTTTTATTCACCAAATGATATTTAAGAAAACAAGAAAACCTCTGTCCGGCTATTAAAATAACTAGAAAATTATGCGTTAGCATCAAGCCAAACCGGGTTATATGAATGTGCTCATTCAGACCTAACGGGTCTTCCTCAACTAACTTCCTTGCGATGACATTATACTAAGGTATGACGATTTTAGGTACTAACTGCTGTACTAAGGTTTCAAACAAATAACATTTTTAGAATGTCCCGCTGACCAATTCACATGCACTGATGGCCAGTGTATAATGGCTTCAAGATTCTGCGACGGTCTAGCAGACTGCGCAGATGGAAGCGACGAACCAGATGGCTGTGGCGGGAATTGTGGAGCACATGAAATACGCTGCAAGAACCAACGTTGTGTACCCCGCACCGTGCATTGCGACGGCTACGACAACTGTGGCGATCTCACCGACGAGATGCAATGTTCTAAATAATAAAAGTAGGAAAAACTACGAGCGGGAAAATTATTTTTATTTATTTGTATTGTACCTTTTAAGTAGGTAATCGTCCTTGAGACCACAACGTATGCTTTCGAACCAAAGACTATAACTGAAATCCTCATGGGCAGCCACAATGTGTTTTCATTCCTAGAAATAAAATTATTTTTTTAGTATAACTTTGAGTGTAATATTTTTTTCTTTCCCAGATCTATTTTTGTTTAAACTTAATATCTGTAACATGTTAGTAGGGTTTTACAATAAAACTAAAGATATATTTTTGATAAATGCCTTGTCCTTTATTCTTTAAAATGAGGCTAGTTAGCTTTTTTTAAATGACCTCAGATGCACAATTTTTAAATGAATTGATACCTAATTATTCAAGATCTCTGACCCTGCAGGTATTGTGTGCACACTGATTCATACTACCTTTGTATTGCGCTCAAGGAATTTCAAGGAATTGTTTACCAAAGTTATAAAAAAGCAAAACAATACAAGCGATACGACCTTTCGAGTCATTTTGGATTGAACACAATTTACAGTTACTTCTTTTTTCGTCATTGCAATAAATTGACATGTTAATATTGCGCAGCTTTTATATTTTTTATGGATTTTAATATCTGAAATAAACAACTACCATTATTTTCAATTATAAAATACATTGTCTTTTTGTGACAAACAATGTAAGCTCTTTATCTTTAAAAGAAAAATAATTTATTAGTGATGAGGGCTTCTAAAAAATATAATTATCACAACATTAGGCAGTTGTTCTTTCAATTTCATTTAAGTGTTACCCGCGACAAGCCCGGACGCAATTCAAACATTGCAAATCGTTTTTTGAGTCTGTGGTTGATTCTCGACGCTTCTTTATGTTTCATTCACTTTGGTTAGTTTGGTTTATGGTTTGATTTTCTTCATGATTCGTCGACACGATTGATGATTGATGAATGAATAGTGATGACTTTATCTGAGTTTGCATTCAGTTGATTTTCGGAATTTGTAAAATAGGAAAGTAATTTTCTTGTCATATAAATATGGCTGATAGTGATGATGAATATGATCGTAAAAGACGAGACAAGTTTCGGGGAGAACGAGGTGCCGCTGAAGGCAGCAGTTACCGAAACAGCGACCGACGCGAGGACAGGAGTCGTGGTAGAGAAGAGTGGTCGGAAAGGTAAAAAGAAAGTTTTCTTTTTTATGATTATTACCGCTGATTTCGCCAAGCATGCTCAATGTGTTATAAAATTTCTTGCAGATCCCAACCTCAATCCTTTGAACCGCCAAAAATCCCCATCCAAGTTCCTAAACCTACTAAAAGATCAGTAGCTCTTATAATCAGGTAAAAACTTGTAATGTAGGTCATAAAACGATGCCAGACCAAATTTTAGATCAGTTATTATTTGTAAATTATATAATGTTCTAATTTGTGATATTTTTAGATTAGTAATAAAATTCTAACTGGGTGTGTAAAAAAAAATATCAACCTAAAAGAATGAACTCGAGTAGTTCTTATCTTGATGCAGTATTGTATAAGATTCAATTCTTGAGTTCTGAGTTATTCATTACTTTATGATATTGTATCATCTTTCACTGCTCTGATTTCCTCAGTGACATTATTATAATTCTTGCTGAATAATCTATCAATGTCATAGTAGGAAAATGCAGTGAATCAGAAACATAAACTTAACTTGTTTTCATTGGAAGGTCCCGTGGAGGTCGCTCTGGCCCTGACTATAGAGATTATCGAGGAGGAGCAAGTGCTAGCCGAGGATACTCTCCTGTCAGAGGAGAAGGTCCTCCTAGCAAGCGCATCAGACCAGACTGGCCTATAGATGAAAGAAGATATGGTGGGATGCCTCATGATTCTTATGGCTATGGCTGGCCTCATGATCACTTCGGGCCCCATCCTGCACACCAAGGCTATGGGCAACCTATGCCCCCTGTACCAGCTAGGTAAGATAGATTAATTTTTTATTTATTTATTTATATAGGTTTACCAACAGCTTCTGTGTACAGTAATGCTTATGTGCAGTTATGCTTTTTTGAATGCTGGTTAACCAGCATTCAAAAAAGAAGTGATAAGTGCTAGAAAGAATCTAAAACTAAATTAACTAAGTTACATGAGCTTGAAGCTAAAACCATACTAGAGCAATAAACTTAAAACATACTTATAAACAAAACCAGTATTGTCTCTTTGCGACAGGAGAGCAGGAAAGGATAAATTGATTTTGATAAATATTTTACTGTAAAAAGGAAATTTTTATGAGTAAATAAGTTCCTTACATTTAAACAACTACATTTTATTTGTCATTTAGAGACACAGTGTTGCCATTGGGCGCTACCGATGGGCCACCCACCATGATGTCGTTCAAAGCATTCCTGGCGGCTCAAGACGATTCCATCACCGTTGATGATGCCATCCAGAAGTACAATGAATACAAGCTCGAGTTTAGGAGACAACAGCTTAATGAGTTTTTCGTTGCTCACAAAGATGAAGAATGGTATGTATTTCTTGACTGACAATAGAGCTAATCTGTCCATAATATTAAATCTTCAAAATTATTGGGAAATCAAATTTTTGGCTCTTTATGCATGATAAAATAAATTGGGAATTGGCCTTTCAAGTAAAACTTTAGGAACCAATAACTTGCTCTTTGTATGTTTGCTGGTTATCGAGAAATTCTAAGCATACATTTTGTCACATGTTTGCAGTTGTAGATACTATGAAATCTGGTTATGCTTAGAATTTTTCAACGATGCTATGCAAATGTTAACAGTTACCTTTTTTCCTACAGTCTACAGTGTATTCGCGTGGATTGCTGGACATCGTTAAGAAAACTTAATTTCAACTTAATGCAAATGATTAAATGCTGTGTGTAGCTAGAATATTTCGCGTTGACCCGTAGCGCGCAATGCTACAGGTTTCGTTTCTGTTAGGGGTAGGGCTAAAATATTCCACATATGTGGAACAGGTGAGATTATGAAGATTTTTTAAATATATGTATTCTAAGCAATTTTAGTTTTCTGTGACATGAAGTTCAACCAATCTGGATGTGTTACGAAAGGTCGTTTATTTCCTTACGTATTTAGTTACTGAGGCCGATTTTTAAACATAATACCTGCTAAGAGTTTTAGGGTTATGTTTTTTATTTATGTTTTCACTGTCTTTTTTTACCATGTAGGCTGCGCAAAAAGACATGCATCAATTTTTATTTGCTGTGTTTAGTTTCTTGTGTAAAAATCGGTCTAATTACTTCAGTTTATTAGTGTTTTATGGACTCTTTCATCTATAACAATACCATCAGCTAATATATCTCCTTTTTCTTAGGTTCAAGATCAAATACCATCCTGAAGAATCTGTGAAAAGAAAAGAAGAACAGTTGGGTGCCTTGAAGGTAAACACAATTTAATTTAATTCAATTCAATTTATTTTATTTTCAGGCAACATGGCCCATAGATAATATATACCTTACAGACTAACATACATATAAATTATAAGTAGAGTATAAGTGCTAACGTGGCAATTAATGTACATATGGGGCAATATGTTTGACGTAATTATATGATATAAGATTTCGCAAGTAATTTTTGGATCCAACTAAAGTCCTTCGTCATTAAGGTATATCGATGGTGATGCCCTGGTCGCCAGTCGGAACTGTTACCGTAGTTATAATAAAAATATTGGCTAACATGTTGTTTTTACAGAATCGACTAAACGTATTCCTGGAGTTGCTGGAGAAAGGGGAACTTGATAAGGTTTCTGTTGATATTGACAAGTCTGACAAGTTGATTAGACTGCTGGATACAGTGGTCATAAAACTTGAGGGTGGGACCGAAGAGGACTTGAAGGAACTGGATGAGCCTCCACAACAAGAAGTTGTTAATTCGAATGATAAAGCAGGTACTTACACTTATAATATAATATTATATTTATATAACTCTAATGTAGATACATTAGTGATTAGACCATTTACCATTGACCTAAATATTAAGTGGTCTTGCTTTATTGTACATTGCTGTCTTCTAATATTTTATGGTCTTTGTAGATAAGATTGATGCAGACAAGCCTGTTGTCATTGATGTAGATGATGTGAATGTAAAAGAAGAAAAAGAGGAGGAGGACAAAAAGGTTTGTTCTTTGAATAGTATTTTTACTACAATAACATATCGTAGTTTATGTACTTGCCTTTTCATAGTCTTATTATTTATATTACAAGTTTTCTTGGTACTCATTGATATTTCTTACCTAGGAGAAAAAATCCGAGTCCCCAAAACCGACTGCGCCTCTTACTATGGAGATTGATCCCCATTTACGACAACTCCAAGAGCAGGCAAAATTGTTCTCCCGGTTCAACTCGACTGGAACTGAGTCTGGCGAGCAGGGAGAGGTAGAAGAAAAGGAACCCCGTAAGTGTTATTCACCTTCATTGATATAAAACTACTTGGAACATTGCACTGCCAGTTAATTTTCGCCGATACTACAAATATCAGAATTGTCATCAA
Source organism: Trichoplusia ni (assembly GCF_003590095.1). Classification (NCBI taxonomy): domain Eukaryota; kingdom Metazoa; phylum Arthropoda; class Insecta; order Lepidoptera; family Noctuidae; genus Trichoplusia; species Trichoplusia ni. The sequence continues at coordinate 14,574,746 of NC_039485.1, forward strand.
GTTAGCCAATTGATCGTTCAGGATTTTTTGCGGGAAACCAAAACCAAACTACCCGCATCGCCGCATCGGCGATTGGTTTTACCATAATTATATTATGTATTCGAGAAATTAATAACAAAGTTAAACTTAACAGCGCCGCCAGGGTCGTCGTCAAGTTCATCATCTTCCAGTTCCTCTTCATCCAGTTCAGAAGACGAGGGAGAAGTAAACAATCGGCGCAAGTCCAAATCTAAGTCCAAAACTCCACCACCAGACAAGTCACCTAAGAATAAAGAGAAATCCAAGTCCCCGAGTGTTGAGAAAACTGTTGAGAAGACCAACGATAAAGAAAAGGATAAAAGTGGTGATGAGAAAGCCGAATCGGTCAGCGATGTGGTAATCGAGAAGAAACAATGTCGCGCGTTGCACAAAACTACTTCCATATTCTTAAGAAACTTAGCTCCTACCATCACGAAGGCCGAAGTTGAAGCTGTAAGTACAGTACCTGAATGGAGTATTTAATAGTCTCTTGCTGTGAAAGTCACAATTTTTTTTCAACATTTTTATTAAAGTTGGGTACATCAAAAATAAACAGGCTAATAATTTTCTCGCAGATGTGCAAACGCTACGGAGGTTTTCTTCGTGTTGCTCTTGCCGACCCGCTACCAGAACGTCGTTGGTTTCGCCGTGGCTGGGTCACCTTCCGTCGTGACGTCAACATTAAAGATATTTGTTGGAATCTTAACAATATTAGGGTAAGTTACCAATTTTTCTCCATATAATTAGTAAATAAATAATGCACATCGTGTTTATTTTAAAGCGAGCATGAAGCTCATATAATCTTTGAATTATTATTATGATTTATTAAAATAAATCGTTCCTAAACCAATGCATTTCTTATATTGTTTTTGTTAAAATCTCTTGCATTTTAATGCTTCTAAAGTGAAAACAATCTATTTAAAGCATGCTATGACATAACTATGGGCGTATGTTCCCCGCTAGCTGCGCGAGTGCGAGCTGGGCGCCATAGTGAACCGCGACCTGAACCGGCGCATCCGGCCGGTGTCGGGCATCACGCTGGAGCGCGGCGTGCTGCGCGCGGACGCGCGGCTGGCGGCGCGCCTGGCGCACCTGCTCGACACGCGCTCCCGTCTGTGGCAGCAGGACGCGCCCGCGCCCGGGGACGAGGTACTCATTCAATAAGCGATGCAATAACTGACACTAACCGTCATATACTGAAGCAAGTAACTGTTGACACTTTTGCTCTGGCAATTATAGTTCATAAGATTTGAAATTAAAATGACTGATTGTTTAATTATGACCCAAAACTTTTTTCTATAAAAGCTTAGTACTTTCTTTAATATGTATTTAAAACACTAATTATTTTTTCTTATACAGAACTTTAGCCTGAACTCGAAGAACCCAGTGCTGCACAAGATCACAGAGCATTTAATAGAAGAAGCTTCAACTGAAGAGGAAGAGTTGCTAGGACTAGAAGCATCGTCCGAGTCACAACAGGCTTCTGAGCAACCAGATCCCGAACTTATCCGCGTTCTAGACCGCCTAGTTCTATACTTACGTATAGTACACTCCGTTGATTATTACAATCATTGCGAGTATCCTTACGAGGATGAAATGCCTAACCGCTGCGGTATTATGCACGCCAGGTCTGGACCACCAGCGAATAAGGTGAATAATTTATTAATTATTACAAAAAATATTTTTTTAATTTTGTTACATAGAGCTTTGAAGAATATTCGAGCCTGTATTACTCTGATATTTTTTAAAGTTGTATACATTATATTACTGTAGCTTGTGAACTGATTTACAGCCGACCCAGCAGGAGATACAAGACTATGTGAAAACATTTGAAGGAAAAATGTCTGCCTTCTTACAAGACGTCAAGCCTCTTTCTGACGAAGAGCTGCACAAGCTCGGAATAAAGGTAACAAAAAGTTTATTTTCAATGCAAGTTAACATTAAGTTATTTTAAACATTATCTTCTTATTCTTTATTTCTTTCTCAGGATACTGATGCAGAAGTGGAAAAGTTCATCCTTGCTAATACTCAAGAGCTTGCCAAAGATAAATGGTTGTGCCCTCTGAGTGGCAAGAAGTTTAAGGGACCAGACTTTATACGAAAGCACATTTTTAACAAACATGGTGAAAAGGTTAGTTTTCAATATCCATATTTTTAATATCATTATCTACCAGGTTTATCTGGTCCATATGGTAACATATCAAAACGTACTTTAAGTATTCTTAAAAAACGATTTGTTTCCCGATTATAAACGACGTTCCTTTGTGAAAAAGTGATTTTCTATACATTAGATAATAATGACAATAATAAAGATTTTGCCTCAGCAAAGTTATTATAACTCTATAGACAATTTACATGATTCTTCAGAGATAAATGAAATTCGCACATAAAATAAGTCTATTATTTAGACACAATGTTATAACACATGAAACCCCGACACGGAATACGAACACGGTTACTGATACCACTAGAGTCAGGCCTTTCAGCTTGTGTATAAAGAGGCATTGAGTTTTGCATTGTCAGCGTGTTTGTTACATAGTAGTTGGCACAATACCCATGTGAATGCTTGTGTCGTGTGTGCAGGTGGACGAGGTCCGGCGCGAGGTGTCGTACTTCAACGCGTACGTGCGCGACGTGCGGCGGCCGCAGCAGCCCGAGCCCGCCGCGCGCGCGCAGCCGCCGCCGCACGCGCCGCCGCCCGCGCCGTGCGTACACATACATACCAAGCGGCTACAAGTCTAGGGCTGCCATGGCCAAACTTACTGAAATTGACAAAAATATACACAAAGGGATATGCTAAATTTGCAATCATGGATCTATTTTTAAAATCTAATTTTGTATATATATTGTTTATTGTTTTCTCCGAGCGCTTATGCCATTCAATTGTTTAGAGACAGTGAGAAACAGACGGAAACGAGGAATAAGCAAAGCAGACTTTGAAATGATGATTCTTAACAGCCCACACAAAAGCCTTTACAATGATAAACATTGTTTTTTTGACTTAAAGTATTCTATGTATAAATTTATATTATACTAGCTGTTGCCCGCGACTTCGTCCGCGAGGTTAGAAGATATAAGTTATGATTTATACCTGCCCTGTTTTTTTCACACTTTCCATTGTATCTTCGCTCCTATTAGTCGCAGCGTGATGATATATAGCCTATAACCTTCATTGACGAATGGTCTATTCAACACAAAAAGAATTTTTCGATTTGGACTAGTAGTTCCTAAGATTATCGCGTTGAAACAAACAAGCAAACTCTTCAGCTTTATATATTAGTATAAATATTAATTTAGTGTAAGTTGTAGTATTATGACTGTATTAGATACGTTGTCCCGTTAGCAGGTACGGAGGCGGGCCGGGCGGCGGCGCGGGCGGCGCTCGCGGCTGGGGCTGGGGCGGCTGGGCCCCGCCCGCATACGCGCCCAGGCATCCGCGCTTCACACGGCCCAGGTAACACCACACTACTGCTTACATTCATTATCAAAATCATTCCATCATCTAACACGAAACTTGTTTTTAGTAAGCTAAAGCCAAATTTTCCGCATATCGTCCTGAGAAATACTAGCTTAAAACCTAATCCTTTTAATTACTGTTGCCATAATGCAGATACAACAAATAAATTCTGCATAACATAGGTTACAACTAATTGATACAGCAACATGTATTGGTTAGTACTAAATGGAACGTCGTAAACTTGGCTTTATTGTACATGGAGAGTATGTAGTAATCGTTACCGCATTACCTTCAAAACTGATGTGACTATGGACAAAATAATATCCTAATTTTGTATATAAAAAAAATTTGCTTGTACTGTACATAAATCGTTACAACATTTCAAATTCTATCATCTTATGAAAAGTGAAAAATATTATTTTGAATCTTTCTACACTACATTGATTTAGTTTTTCTAGTTTTGAACACTTGGTTTTTTGCATGAAAGATGGGTTCTTTCTAAGCATGATTTAGTCGGTCTGGTGTCTCGCGCTTTTCTTGACAGTTGATAATTAGGGACATCATCCGTAAATTATTCCGAACAATTTTAGCTGTTATATTGTTTCGATCGTCTGAAGAAGTGTCCTCACAGATCCTCTTGTCTTGTTAACTCATTCTCGATATTTTTAAACCTTTTTCGTAAAAGAGTGTTAAACTAGATTTATATTCATGCTGCATATATGTATGCAATTGCATGTAACAACTCACAATATAGAATTACAATGAGGTATTAGATCACTATGTCACAGCTTGCCAGTATTCACTAGTAACTCATTTGACTGTCTGATTTCTTCTAAACCTCTAGACTAATATTTGCATCTCATTTCACTTACCGCTCACATGCAAGCTACATTAAAATGCCTTTCGTTATGTGTAATAGGTACATACATACATTTAACATCAAAAGAGCATGAATTAACATTACTGGCAATCTAAATATGAATCATCGTAAAGCTTCCGACAATTTTGCATGGCCTTAACATTTTGACTCTCAATTCTGCTAACTTATATATATATTCTCATAAAACGTCATATTGCTTCATTATTAATACTGGCGACAACTGGGTATAATATGTATAGTTATATTTCAAATATCTGTTGCTTGGCATCCTGCTACATTGCGTTACAAATTGCTTACTATAATTTCAGAACTATTCTAAATTGTAGGAAATAATTTCCAGGGAAAATGTGGACCGCTCCCGGCCTATTATTGCATACAACGATCTTGACTTCCCGGACAGCGGTGACATATTCTAAAAGTGTGTAAATGACAAAATATATCATTTCTATTGTTATAGTAAGCATTCCGTTGTACCTATTTAAAGAATAATGTTAAATAAACTGAAACAATACTTGTGTAGTGTTCATAGCAGATGAGGTGCTAAGTATAATGTGTTCACTTAATTATTTTGTCGATATGTAATAACTAGCAGAATTACTTTACCAGTCATAAATCATTTTTGTGATAATTATAGGATGTATCCTATATTATTTCTATATTATTTCATCCTATATTATTTCAAATTACCTATATCTCCTGCCGTCAACTATCGGCCAGATAATTATTTTTCATTATACATATTTTAATACACTCCTAGACCAGCTTCTCGCTACAATACTAAATAAAATAATATGATAATAAATGAATTCCTTAACTTTTTACACTTGTATTCTATTTTTATAAACAATACAGTTATGTATCCTTGATAAAATTGGAGGGAATAACAATTATGGATTGGTATACAATATTGTCTTCTATCATTATTTGTTGTATGATTTATAATAAATAGTCTTAAATTTTGACGTGCCATCATTTTATTCCTAAATCCTCATAAACATTCTCCCGGGAAGCTAATTTCTTACAAAACCGCTTATGTAATGATGCAGTGTGACATTTGATTAGTCAGAGTTGTAGTGTTTTGAGTGGTCTTCCAATTGTGTTGTGTGAGTTTCCGCTAACGTAGCTAATGTGGTTGATTGTTAAAGGGGCGGCGGCGGCGGCGCCGAATTCCGTCCGATGATACACTACCGCGACTTGGATGCCCCACGCGAACCTGACGAGTTCGTTTAACGTGGACCCTTGCAACAACAACTTGCCAAAGGATACACTAGATTTATAACCACCAATATACAGACCCCCAGACTCATGATCGCTGTATATAGATCTATGTTATAATAGTAAGGTTCACAAAAAAACTATTTCTCGAATTAGATGTAAGCTTATTCTTAAAAAAGCATTTCTCATATTTTACTGTATTTTACGAATACATAAATTATTTCTTAAAAATGATATTTTATTTAGATAGAACTATTACATCATATCCATATAATATCTGTAGTTTCACGTATTAAAGACACATTAGGTCCACAATAGGAACTTACAACTTTTGATACAAAACAAAAATGTGAATAACAAAAATTTTAAATAAACTTTAAAAGCTTAAAAAATATTACTTATTATAATAGAAATTAACATATTAAATGAGCACACAAAAATTAAACTGTCTTCAATTTTTTTTATAAATGTTACATTTGGTGTTTGTTCAAATCATATTATTTAAAAGAGATGCTACTATTAGCTAAAAAAAAAGGCCTAAAAGCAATCAAATTACCTTTTGATGATGTGAAAAAACGTGCATTCATTCATTCGTCGAATTCTTGTAGCACCTAAGTTGTAGCATTGCCATTGTTTCATGACGTATTTAAATTATGATCTCATAGCCGTCACGGATATCGAAGGAGTATCATTCTCTTGGAGATCTTTCTAATAGCATTGAAATACATTACTGGTTCCAGTATAATGACCTTCTTGCATGGTTCTACGAAATTCGTAAACAAACAGGAAAATGTTGGCAGTTAGTTATATTTTGGATAACCATAATGAATGTTACTAAGTTGAAATCATCACAAAATTAAACTAGTGAACTTCGCAGGTCAACCTTTAAGTCGAGCTGTAAACCTTGACCCCTAAAATTACCTTCGGCCGTATATTAAGCACGTTGACACATTATCGTCATATTTGATATTCCCACAATAGTGATCTTATGACAATATTATATCAAATTATTAACATAAATCTAGCACATCTTATAAATGAATAAAATCAATCCATAAAAGTACTTGTTTATTACGTGATTGGTATTCCATATTACCTGTAAGTCAATGTTGAGAGCACGACTTGCTTGTATGTATGACTGGTACATGCCTATATAGTACCTGAGTATGTGTGGAGAATTTGTGGTGAGTACATTATGTATATGCGACGCGTCACCCGGATGTGTGGTTTATGCACGCTTGCGGTCACACGACAGAAGCGACGCACGTGAAGGGAGTGGACTATCACTGGAACTTACAGGTAATATAAGGCGTAAGTTTAAAATATAGGTAATATATGACGACCTCCGTGGTCGAGTGGCGTATGCACCGGTTTCAAGGTGTCGCTAGCTCTGAGGTCCCGGGTTCGATCCCGGGTCGGGTCAATGTAAAAATTCACATTTCTACATTGTCTCGGGTCAGGGTGTTTGTGGTACCTTCGTTATATCTGAATTCCATACCACAAGTGCTTTAGCAACTAACTTTGGGTTCAGAACAATGTGATGTTGTCCGCATTTATTAATTATATAGTTTTAAACAATGAAGTATAACAAAAATATAAACTCAGCTTGGCCGCGATGTGCTGATACACAAGACACACCCAATAATTAAGTAACTCAAAAAAGCTTACAAATGGAGTACATGCTTAGTTTATTCTGTAACTCAAATGAAAGATGAACAATGGCTCGCATATAAACCGGGCCATCCGTTACCATGCAACTCAAGTTCAATTCGATCCTAAAAAGTATAAATCCTATACCTATACACGTTATAACAATGACCTGTTTAGAACATATAATTTGCTATGTACATACAACAACAGAAGAATTTGATGACGTACCTGCAGTACTTATGTAGTCGGGAAATGGTAAAACACCCTATTAGGAAAAGCGGGTTCAACTCAGCTGAAGATAAAAATCATTTTTATAGCGATGTGTTATAAAAATGTCAAGCTCATAAAATCTTCATAAATTAAAAAGGGATGTCTTAACAATTTCTTTAAAGAATAATGTGCTTTATGATGCAAATGCCAGAAGCATATGCTCAGGATTCCTGGTTCGCAGTACTTTGATGGATATACAATGGCAAACGTCGCTTCCCTTGAAGATTTGATTTAAAAAATTGCGCCCAACTGACGTCTATGCTATGTTAGGTAGCGAGTAAGGTCGCAGGGACTTATAACTACGGAAATTATTTTCATTCATAGATTGTAGCAAGTAGAGCTTTTGAAGTGTACACAAGCAATTTGCGGTATATTTTCGTGTAACCCACTGCTGCATAAAGGCTTTATTTTTAGCTCCTGCATTGTATCCTTACAAAATAGAAGTTATGGATCATCGCCAGGCTTGTTACGAGTATAAAATTCCACTAACGGCCAGCCATTTCAACCTGAGCTCAAACTGAACCACTAATCTCCAAGGAAATATGTATCTCAAGGCCAGTTTCATCATTCAATACTCAATGCTCAATCATTTATTCTTCTCAATTTGGTGTTATAAGTAGGTACCTGCCGTACATATTACGCTAAATTGAACTAGGGTTCCTCAACCTTAAAAGATAAGAGTGCGCCGATAGCCGACAGCTCCTATGTTCTATGTGCTCGAGATGCTCGGGTTCGATTCCCGCATGAAGAAAAAAAGTAGAATGCTTGTTCCTAGTCCTTCTCTTATCCCGTATCTTCCAGTCTTAATTTTGAGTCTGGAGTACTTAATAGTTAATTAAACAAGTACTTACCTACCTCTCAAAATTTATTCGTAAATGTCCTTCATCTTGTTTATTTGTGTTATGTTAATTTCGGATTAAAATTGGTTAATAGGAACGCTGATAATGCCGTTATTTACTTTAAATTAAACTAATGTCTATAATTATGATAGACTTGCCTTCTACTCGGGTAAATTGATTTATTATTCAATTAAGCTTCGAGGTGGCATTTGCATACCTCTTAGGTTTCATCCTATACCTATCTAAGGTAAAGCTTCTAATTTTTTTTTAGGTCGTATTAAACCCACTAGTAAATAATAAGGTATGTATATACAGTCTTCAAGTCAAAAAATTAACCGCTTAAAAATTGGCTTGCAGCTCACATAACGAATACAAACAACAATAAAAATTCCAAGCCGGCTACAAAACGTAAAGTTATGTCAACGTATTTTCCCAGCTGTCTTTAGATTTTTGAATGACATATGACTAGCTGAGTATTACATTTTGTTTGGTAGCTACATACGTCGCTATATGTACTACTACAATGTTATGTATAGAACAGTTTAAGAGCACGGGAAACAATACCTTCCTACGCTAACTCAGCCTCCGATTCGCGGTATCACCAACTGGTTTTTTGCTATAATACACAAGCGTCTATTTGTGTATCGCTTTATAAAAGCAAGCGGCATCGGAACAAAAACATTGTGACTGAGAAGCTTCACAATGATGGAGCTCACGTGTGCATTCATTTTAATATTTGCGAGCTTAGTGTCTGCTACTCCGTATGGATACGGTGTCAAAGGCGGTGCATCCGCGAAAGGTACGTAATATGATTTGTTTACCTTTTAATCTCACTACTTAATTCATGTTTTGATTTTCGAAACTTAGTGCTGTACCTTATTAAAGTAATACAAATATTTTAATGATCAGTTTTTACTTTGACGCTCACTTTGATATTTTACGTACTTTATCTTTCACAAGGAATGAATGAAGGCATCAACGGCAACCCGTTCATGAATTAGTTGAAATCACCTACATATTTTTTACGTACCTACATAGGTATTACCACTTGGAGTCTGGCAAATGAAATGCATTTAACTAATTGGATCAATGTGTATTTGATAGATGACTTGATACCTTGAATTTAAATTAAGTTCTAGTTTTATATTATTATTGGTGCATAGTATAATACCCATCATTTACGTGCTGGGTAAAGGCGGTGCACAGCGAAAAAAAAAATTGGATTTATTTTGTCTAGGCGATCTAAAGCGATAGGCGTAATTGGGTTTTTCGGGATTTCTGAACAGTGTTGGATGCGTGTTTTTCGTCGTACAAAATCAATAACAATACGAAGATAAAACGGATCAAATATGTTTTTTTTTAATTAGATTTTATTAGTCAAATACTACCCAAGTATTATTTCTGATTATTCCTCTTATCAGTCGTGATGTTTTAATAAAAATATTTTTATAATTTCAGCGGAATCAAGCGCCTCTGCTGGAGCCTTTGGAGGCGTAGGCGATGTACCTGCTCTTCCTCTTGGAGTTGGCTATTCAGGCAGTTTCTCAAAGTCCTCTGCATCCAGTTCTTCATCTTCGAGTGCCAGCTCGAGTTCAAGCTCTAGCTCTTTTAGCTACAGCGGTTCTGGGGCTCCGAGTGCTTTGGGATTCGGAGCGAACCATGGAGCTCAAGGCAACGTAGGATGTGCATCAGGAAACTGCCAAAACGCTGGTCCACACGGTATACATGGCAGCTCTGCTAATGCTGCAGCTGTAGCGGGTGCCAGCGCTGGCGCGATATCAGGAACTGGTTGTCAAGGAGAAGGAAAAGGGTGCGATCTTGATTCAAAAAAATGTCCCACGGGACGTTGCTCACCTAAAATAGTGACTGGTCTCCCTTCAACTGATTCTGACGAAACAAAATGTCCAGGAGGCAACTGTGGATACGATACAGAGAATAGCGCATCTCCAGACAATGATATCCGTGTTGTCCCGGATGGATCAGGGTCCACTTATAATTCAGGAGATAAAACAGCACCTGAGTACAATAAAGATGGAAGTGCGTGCAATTACGGCAATTGCGGAGCTAATGCTTCCGGAAAGCAACCTTCATCCAACACACCGTCGACACATTTAGAAACTCCTAAATTAGGTTCAAAATGTAATTCTGGAAATTGTGAATCTACACCGGACAAAACTGGCCAAGATACGCCACCATCTAGTTACAATGTGCCCATTCACGGCACATACGATAGCGAAGGTGGACAGAAGCCCGCTTGTGATGGTGTTAAATGTGAGAATCAACCGAAAAGAGGATATTCTTCTTCACAGACCAATTCTTTGTCTACAAACTATCTAAAACCTCAACTTTCCACTGATCATTATGATACAAATGGACAGTCATCGGCCGATAAACAAAACCCCAAAAATTGTGGAGGATCAAACTGTGCTGGAGAACCTGGCCAAAACTTGGGTTCTCCATCTACATCTAAGCCCGATAATGGTAATTATGGAAATCATCCGGCTGACTCGCCATTACATTCAAACGGTTGTAAGACCCTAAATTGCAGTCCGTACCCTACAATTCCAGGCGCTTCATATGTGACACCTGGACTCATTGGTGCGGGACCAACACATAATTTGAACCCATCAGATAATAAGCTTCCTGCGTACACAGGAGGATTCGGAGGCCCTGCTGGACTATTTAAACCCAATGAGAATAACGTTGGTGCTATCCCATCAGGCTATCCGAGCCATTCACATCCTAGCTCATCCCCACATGTACCCTCATACGGAAGCTCGTCCGTTGGGTGCAATGGACCAAACTGTGCAGACAATTCTTTAACTTCCCCTGGAAAGCCTGCTCAACCATCATTTGGTGTTAACCAACCTGCCGAAGTTAGCCATCCTAGTGAAAAGCTACCGCCGTACACAGGTGGATTCGGTGGCCCTCCTGGAATGCTCAAACCGAATGACTACAATATTCATACTTCAGTCCCAAATAATCCAAACTATGCTCATCCCACAAGCACATCATACAATAAACAACCATCGTCATCGAATTATCCTGCTGCAGGTTGCAACACTCCAAACTGCGATGGACATTACCCTACGCCGGCAGCGGGCGCTCCATTCCATCCTAGCACAGCACCGGGACAGTTTGCAACGACGAAACCTACTGCCGGATATAATTCACCAAACGAAAAGCTGCCAGCCTACACCGGTGGGTTTGGTGCGCCTTCAGGAGTATTGAAACCAAGTCAATATTTCACTCCAACGGCTGGAACAGGCTCAGGATCCTATAATTCGCCTTCAATAAGTGGACATGGGGCAGGCTGCAACACGCCAAACTGTTATCCAGTAACTGGCACTACTGGTGCGACAGGAAATGCTCAGCCAGACGTCACGAGTGCTAACAAACCTTATAGTGGCTATCCTACTGGCGCACCGTCGTATTCAGGTGGTTATAATAAACCATCTGTGGAAATAACTCCTCCTGCTGTATCACCAAGTTACACAAATAATCAGTCACCACCTTCGCCTGGTAGTTACACAACAGGGTGTAAAACTGGTAACTGTGCTACTTATCCTACCAGTAGCGCAGCAGCTGATGCTAATGCCCAGGCCGGAGCTTTTGGTAAACCGAGTTCTGAACCATCTACAGGAAAATTACCTCAATACACAGGTAGTTTCGGTGGGCCTTCGGGCACGTTAAAACCAAATGAAAATGTATATCACACGCCTACGTCAAGTATCCCAAGCAGTAGTTGTAAAACTCCAAACTGTGGTTCCACGCCGCCATTAACGTCTGACATCCATGCTGGTTCTCATGGAAATGTTAAACCTAGTGAACTTCCTCCTTATACTGGTGGCTTTGGAGGGGCTTCCGGATTCCTAAGGCCGAATGAATACACTAAACCTAGTGGACACCCCGCTCCTTACGATACTCATAAGCCGTTGGCTCCGAATGACGCAGGAAAACCCGGTGTCGCCTGCACTTCTGGGGCTTGTAACACTCTCGGGAGTCAAGGCTCTGCAGCACATAACGATGCACAAGGCCATAACAGTGTACACGGAGCGCAAGCTACCGCATCAGCTTCTGACGATACGAAGTCAATTCCATACACTGGAGGGTTTGGTGGACCACCTGGTGTATTGAAGCCATATGATAATGGCGAAATACCTTCACCAAAGGGTAATGGACAGCATCCTGGATCTTCAACCGGTGGAAACTACAACTCTCCTAGTTCTAATGTTCATTTACCACATAAAACAAATGATGATAGTACAAACGGGCCTGCAGGCACTGCAGGACAAAGTGGAGAGCACCCAGCAGGTTCTCAAGCCGGTAGTGCAGCTGGCTCATATTCGGGGGCTGCAGCTGGAGCTGCCGCTGGTGGGTTGTATAATAAACCCGGTTCAAACTACAACGGAGCAGGAAATGTGAAGGGTGGCAGTCCCTGTGGAGGTGGCTGTGGTGGTGATGGACTGCACGGAGGTAAAAGCTTAGCTGGTGCCGCTGCCGCAGCAAAGAGTCAGGCAAGCGCTGGTGCCTACGGAGGTAGCTTTGCCAGTAGCTCAGCATCTGCACATGCTTCTGCTGGAGCCTACACTAAAGGAGGTTAGAAATATTGTATGATTCCATTAAGAAAATAACATCAAAAAATAACGGATGTCATATCTTGTTCATCAATTTATTGATTCAAATTCAGATATAGTGAAAAGGGGCTAAGACGATTTTAAAAATGTTTTCGTTTTGTTTCAGGATATGGAAAACGATAAATAACGATGCCGATATGAAAGAAAACGTACCTTGCATTGTTATCAAACGAAGACTTATTTAATGTTATAACTACTTGTAGGAACTATAGTCAAAAGATATTGTGATATCACCGAAGTAGACACTCTCAGCTTAATGTCTAAAATTACTTCTTCTAGTATATAATATCTTAGTTAGTGCCATATTATAGATCACTAATGACCAAGCTCGGTATTAATATCAATGCCAAGCACATTATGTAGCTGTTAAAATTAGAGTTAAATAAAGATAACACCTACCTGCGACCCAAACCAGACGATTATTTTTTTATAATTAAAACGATTTAAATCAATATCGCTATTGTAAAAAGCCAATAAAAATGTACAAAACTGAAGTGACGTTTTATTATCTTTATCATATTTGATTGTTCAATAAATATGTCGCAAAAATCAATTCTTGATGAATATACATTATGTCCTAATTACCAACATCTTAGTGAGATGATTAGGTATCTACGCATTTTTATCAAAATCAGGAAAAGTGACTAAGCAATAAAAACAGACAAAATCTTGAATGGAATCAGACTAGCTTCCGTATCTTATTCAGTTGTTCATTCAATAATTGATCACCTATAAGCAAAAGCCTTGATGCGATCAAATTGTTTGGATTTTCCCTTGTTCCGGATATGAGAAAAGGGTTGCATCATTACCTATCATACAAAAAAACTTTTAAGGGAATTCCTGTTAAAGTCAAGTCATTATTTCGAGTTGGTAGGTATAAATATTATAATCGTTTTTAAGAAGCAGACAACAAAAAAGATGATGCAAAAGGTTAAAGATACGTAATCGCGGCGCGGTTGACTCGGTGTTGAATCGAACAATAGGTACGCTTTATCCTGTTCCAGAACCTATTTATTTAAATTAGTACGCCTATCTTTTTTTTGTAAACCCAAGGCATACAAAATGTCGAAACGTCCCAGTCACGAAGTCTCCATTTTAACATAAACACTTAAATAAATATTGAACAGATCTCACTGAATCTAAATCAAAGTTAATAACAACCATTTGTTGGAAAATAAATAATGACGTGATATTGAAACCATAAATGCTATTTTATCTCATACCCATTAGACACTATTATACAAGAGAATAACAATAATTGCAATCATTATGCGTTAGCCTTCTAAAGACTTAAACGGAGGACTCATCTCGACCCGTACATAAATCATTCGAACCGTGTCATATGTTTGCTGATATAATCATCCACTTCTCTCGTCTATTGTTCTGGTAGGTTCGCCTAACTCGCGGATGCTGTGCAAATAAATTATTCATAAACGTTCGACAGTCGTAGTAGACCGTACATCACCTGCCATCGGCACCCACTTAACTGACATTCGTATGATATAAGAAGTATATCTTTTTATAAGGATGTTCTCATTGTCGATTTAAATCATCGGTTTGTCACTCTAAGCAGTCTATACGAAGCCCTGCAATTGTTTTGTAAACAATCTTCACGCTTCCATAAATGGTTAGCTTCAAACTTGTAGCGATAGAATAGGCACTACAAAATATTTTGTTCTAACCCCAAAATATCACTGGCGGGGTGCTGGTGACATGAAAAATTGTTTTTTGGCCCGTCATTGAACAAAACCTTGTTATTTAGTTGTTATGGGAAATAAAATAGTTAAGATTCAATAACAAACATTTGACATACCTTTCGTAAACAATACTGTACTTCGTTGTACATAAATCCATGCAAATGCACCGCTGATTCCCATTCGACATCCAGATTATAGTTACATTACTGCCGTCTTGTAAATATTTTTGATTAAAAAACTACCAACATGTCTCAAAAACATTATTGCTTGCGCAGATTTTTTTCCCTTACCGTCCATGTTCGAGGAGATATACATTAAGTATATATTATGAATGATTTAAATAAAGAAACATTTTTTTGCATCAATGTACTAGTGACTGTAGTTAGAATACTACTACCGTGGGCGGTATGCGTGACGTGTTGACCCTGATTAGTAAAAACAATTCCTCGTTACTCGTAAATACTTGCCGGCAATCGTAAGTCTAAGTGCTTTGTACTTCATCACGACCATTACCTACAGTCTACGCATTAAAATAAAACGTTTCAAACAGATTTAATATCGGATCATATGCAAATCGACTATAATCTTTTTTACACCAACTACATTCGTATTTTTAAGGTAAAGTTTTAATGACACAGTATACGTAAAGAGACACTAGTAGCAACAGGGAATCTGCGAACAAGCGACCAAGTAGAGGGTAGCCCTATCCCTTACAAAATTTGTAAAATACGAAAAAAATACTTAGAGACCTCTAAATACATAATATAGATAAATTACACCCAGACGCAAAACAAAAGATAGTGCTTATCACACAAGGATATTCGCTGGGAATCAAACATGCGACCTCCGGTATAGGGGACTCAGGTCACTTACCACTAGGCCAGGAGGCATTAAATAGCAAATACTCGTAGCATACTATATTTAACTTATAAATTAACTTTTTTTTGTTTTGTTTTGATTAACCAATAAAAGTAACGCGCTAGAAATAGCTCCACCAATAAAACTACATAATATCAAATTTATTTGTGGATTATTGCGGAGGCTTTAAGTGTTTACTTGACTGGAAATATGGTAGGCGTAAAATCACGCCTCTATCTAATCTTTTAATGAATCGCTTGACCGAACATAATATACCTAGATATGCATATGTATATTTGAAGAGGATAATTGTATTGCCTAAATGTTTTTGCATCTGAAGATCCGGTTCATAAAAATAGAAAAAAATGATAATAAAATTAAATAGTTAACTGACCTTTGCGCAACCGTTTATCTACGCTTTATTATAAAATGAATCAAACCTTTTCCCCGGCACATAGAGGGCTAATAAATTAGCTCATAATAATACCTTTGCATTAAGTTTTAAGCGAAACGATTGTTCCAAAACCAAGTTCAAAAAATCTTCGCTTAGATAAAGGTTCGCAAAAAAAAAACGGACAAAAACGTTCAAAGATTAAAAACTCTGATACACTTAATTATGCCTTAGTCTTCCTTAGAGTTAAGGAAATCCCAATCCCATTACTTAAGTACTATCACGAAATAAAATAAATCGTTCCATCTTAAAAGTGGTGCACGATTATGGCATAATTTACCTTAGGCAAAACACACATACGTATACAGTATACTTAAAGATTGCTATTTTTAACCTAAAAATAGCAATCTCGTAATATTTTTAACACCTAGGTGTGACTTTGTCGTACTGGCTTACGTCTAGACTCTAGACTATAACTTTGTTACAACAAACAGAAAATACTTAGATGTACTTAGATAGTTATGAAAATATTACTTCTACAAAACTCTTCCTAAATTCTTAGTCTCGTCAAATAATAATCCTGTAACATAGTCTTAGCCTACACTCAAAATAACAGCAAAGGTCTTCGAGAAAAAGGTAGAGTTTACAAATATGAAATATTTGCCTATAAAGTGATTTATGGACAAAACAAAGGTCAGATACCTACCTACTTTGTCTAAAAGTAAAATTATGAAGGAAATTTGATAAAAAAAAACAGTTTAGATCATAAAACGAAGGGGATACAGTGATCTAAAATCTCGTGTGACGTCACTTACCTTCGTACGTCAGTACGCTTTTTACTAGCAAATGATGTTATTGCCTTAATTAAGTGCTTTTTATATTCCTTACTTTTTAAAGATCTAATAAAATGAAAACTACGTAGGTATTTTTTTTGGAAATCTGTTTGACGGACTAAACAGTTCAGATTTAGACAAACACCCTATTCAATTCAGTATACAAATGAACGAATAATTATAGAATAAGATTGGTATGTATGCAGCAGGCCACCTGCAACATTCCTCGCAGTAGAATTTAAGCGAATACCTTCACTGGAAATGTAGAGTTTATATAGTTCGTTGTTCCACACCCACTCGGTATCGACAAAGGTTGGTCAGGGCCATATCCTGTCATACAACAAACCCATAAAAGGTACTGTATGTATCAGTAGATAAACATTACGCATTTACGCATCAAGTCTTAATTTTTTTGTTGAGCTTTTTACTCTATGTATTTTCTACGCCAAGACAACGAGACTTAAAAAATGCGAGTCGACTCGGTAATTGTAGATGTAAACTACGCAGAAACAAGTATGTCTCGAATGTAATTTGAAGTTGTAAATATTACAGTTTTTACTGAGTTTGTCATTGGATTACACATTTAAATAAATATTTTATGTACTTAAAACGAATTGTTGCTGCATGCTAACGCTCAGTTGCAACTTGCCAGAGGTTTGTTTATAAGATGGTCCCTCTTTTAACTCCTATTTTTTTCTTATTAAAACTAAGATAAGACTATTGCATTTCAATATGTAGTTGTCAAAGGTATTATTATAAATTCTTTTTTATCCATTAAAACTCGGTCGTCGTACTTTTCGAAAATCGTTAAAGTCGATCGTAAATATTAAATTAGGATTAATCGATACGATTGATTTTGACACTAAAAATACTGATACAATAAAAGATATGGCTCATAAATGGCCTTTTAAATTCGAAATCTTATTCGGAAAAGAAATTAATTGTTCATCGTGTGCAAAACAAACTGCCTAAACTTCAGAAAACGTGCCGGTAAAATTGCTAAGGAGTTTTTTTACCATGCATGCGTCATCTTATAATACTTATAGTGTTCAGAAAAAGTACCGTGGCGTTCATCTTAGCAAGTCACCTTGTGTCACTAAACGACAACCGCTAATATTTCAACTTAGAATAAACGTTGTTAAGGGATGTCCCCTTCTTAATATAACTCTGATTAAGTATTAAAAAACGGTCAAGTGCGAGTCTGACTCGCGACATAAAGGATTTCGTACAAATCCAAAAAACAATTATATAAACAAAACCGAACGCCAATCAAATGAATGACCGTAACAACCGTTGCCAACCTCGACTTAATTTAAAACTTGTTGTTACAGCGGCAACAAAAATACGTAATTTGTGAAAATTATCACTGCCTAACTAGGTAGCTCAGTTCATGAGATGCAGATTGGAGACAGACGGATGGACAGACAGTGGAACTTAACTTAGGGTTCTTGTTTAATTATTTTTTGGGGAACGGAAGTCTAAAAATTTTACCAAAAGAAGTTTCGCAAGTTGCGATAAATGTAGAGTTAATTGAAACATGTCAAACTTTCACGTAGTAGCAAACAAGGTACTTCATAAAATGGCGAACCCGGATTGTCGATTATATATGGAAGACTGATAGTATGGCTAGTGCTGGTACAATAAATATTATGAAGTATAGAAACTTTATCTTTGATGTCAATTATAACCGGAAAAACAAATAGAAAGTTACTGCGTTAAAGTTTTAATGTAACGCGTGACTTGACAGCCCTATAGTTTTTATAACGTCACGATATCTTAAATGATCAATTACTGAGGTCAATGAATGTTTATTGTTAACACATTGCGTACGTACCTGGACCTCGCCAACAACGCCAATGTACCTATTTGGGTGTCTAAACTGTCTGATACTACTGGGCAATGTCTAATACTACTAAATGGCAATCCGATTAAATTTGAAACTATTCCTTCTGTTAAGCATTTTGCCAACACAATAATTGGAAATTCATTGGATTGACCGTGAGTGTTCCGCCCCATGCTGAATTTCAAATTAAGGTGTTGACAAAATCCTTAGAATAATACGAATATTGCCAATGTAATCCAATTTTCATTCATTCATCGGCCATTGTAAATAGCAGAATTGGGGTCCTGTACCTCGCCAACGACGCCAACATACCCATTTGGATGTCTAAGCTGTCTAATACTACTGATCTTTAAGCTAACAAGAGGAGCCATTCATAGGCACTTTTGGCATCAAGTGGTTGTTAAATAACACCTCCACGGTTTGTTTTTGCTTCACTCATATTTATGACGTTCTATCTACTCAACCCAGATGCCAGTCATCCGGTTGAAATAAAAAAACTTAGCAAGCCTTTTAGAATCAAACACCAGTTGCTCTACCAACGACTAAGCTAAAGTTTAAAGAAGGGCTTAATTCTGTGCAAAACTTAATTAAGACTTTGTAAAAATAAAATAAACAAATATAGTACCTACAATACACAAAAAGCACAAATTTAATCATCTAGGAAGTACATAAAGCTTTTCCGATAATATACTTACTTGCTAGAAAAAATCAACCTTACAATAATTTAATAGGAATAAGAGGCTACATTAAGTATAGCTTATCTTGTGGAAAACCAATTACGACAAAGTGATAGTCAATATTGATCTATAGTTTGTGTATTATAAATTTCAAAATCAGTTATCGTAATACCAGTAGGTTAATCTGTGTCAACAATAACACGAGCGACGCACACGCAGCGACCGCACGCGGCTCGCGAAACTGGGGTCAGCTTTACCACTTTCCCTAATGCCCTCACTGAACTTTAAGCTGTTCAGATTTTAAGATAAGATTAATTATGACAAATGAACCTAATTTAAAATAAATATTTTGACACTTCTCATACAATAATTTATGTAGCCGCCTTTTAAATTCTGATGTAAGCCTACCTCTTAGAATTTATCGAACTATTAATGTAAATAAAAGTGTTACGAACAACGTATATTATATTTTGTATTGTATTGTCAAATATTTTTGTACAATTTTTCATATAATTCTTAAACTTCTATTTACCTAAGTAAACAAAGAGCGCCTTACAAACACCAACGGATTGTATGTTATTAAGTCTTCGAGTCATAGTTATATTTCACCAGGCGCTGAAACTTAACTTAATTTCTTGCACCAAATCCTGGATTTCTATAACTTTAGATCAAAAATACCGGTTATAAGCAAATGTAATTTACTCGAAGGCAAAATACCCAAAATAGATGATATGTATTTAAACATTGAACATTTTTGCCAAAGCAATAAAACTTGGTCAAACAGAATAATTGAAGTATGTTAAACTAACAATACAGCGGAAACTGTAACAGATACATCGAATTTCATGGACGTGGATAGTGTCGTGAGGTGCGACCGTGTAAACATAGTTATCTACCGTATGAAGTATTTGTGAAGCTCCGCATTGAGCAACGTTTCGCAAAACGCTTCTGCGGGCGACAATACCATGACAAGAGGCGAAGACAAATACCCAACTTGTTATCTTATGAATAATGCCGATTATGTTGGGTAAACACACGCACACGCGACCGAGTGCATTTTTCACGATTCTTTATCGTATACAGCATGTTTAAATCTTATTCAATATTACATAAATCCTCGCAATTTATGCGAGATGAGTTAACGAGAAACCAGTCTCCCATTGTTAAAGGGAACCTTTGAGGCAACAAACAAAAATATTCACAGAAAGTAAAAGTAGCGAAAATATTTGTCGATCTATTGACAGTACCGAGATACCTATTAAAAGTTAAAATGTGTGTAAAAGTAGTAAGTTTCAATAATGTCTTGAAACCACGGTCAGTCAGGCTAAGCTCTACTAATTCAATTTTTGTAGTTCTAAAATAATTGTCAAAAATATGTTCTTATAAGGATTTAATAGAAATCTTTGAAATTGTTATAATTATTAGTTTAATCTAGGAAAAAGCTGTAGAGACATGTAAAAGCTCATCTTGCCACCAGTCACAAAACTACTGTTTATTTTCTGTCGTACTTTCGTTCGGAGCTTATTTATAAGTCTTTTGGTAAGTCAAGCCTTTTACCATAATTACGAAATGTCCATTGTTGTCATTCAGCGACGCATGTGGCATGATTTAGATACAACCTGTGCGTGCTGGCGGCGGGCGGCGGCGCACGAGTCACCTAGATGTACCACCTATTGTCCACACCGCATGTGGCCAACGCAGGGTGAGCCGCCGACAAAACCATTACCTCATACTTTCAATACTGGGTTACGAGAATTTTACTTCAAGGTCCTCGTTTAGAAGCAAATAGAGGAGGTATAAATGCAAAGACGAGCAACAATAACACACAGTTGGAATTCAGCAACTCGTCCGAAAATGTATGCGAGCGTCGGTTTTATTTTATGCCTCTTTATCGGTACGTGCAGTGAAAAGTATTGATTGTTAATTTTGGTTTATGTGGTTTTTAAGATACTTTCACAATGTTTATTTCTGTTTATAGGGAGTAGTGTGTCATACTACCCGCAAAGAGAGGCACCGTACTACACTGGGCCCAGCGACCCCTACTCAGCAGCTTTCTACCAGAACTCATTACAGGAGCCGTCACAGAAACTGTTTTGGGGAAACCAGGGAAGTAACCAGGTGGGCGGCACAGGACTATGGGCCACTTTGACTAACAAGTTTCCATTCCTTGGAAACATGTTCGGCCGGATGGAGCTGCCTACACAGTACGGTGCACCGAACCAATACAACGTGCCGACGGTGTACGGTGCTCCCGGAGTATACCAGCCCCAGTACTATCCTGGACAGCAATTCTACCAACAAGTGCCGCCACAGTTTCGCAACAGATTTGTTCCGTCGGGTCGCGATGTGAGCATCACCGACGATGCTGTGATAGTGACGCCGCCGTTCGTGCCGTCCATGGAGCCAGCGCCTGCGCCTGCGCCGGTCCCTGCGCCAGCACCAGCGCCTGCGCCGGTGCCAGCACCGGAGCCCACGCAGGACTTTGGATATTCCTACAATAGACCCCAGTACCGGTTGGAATTACCACACAAATAAGGTATTACACAACTTTCGCAGTCATATATCGTAGATATTAATATGTACTGTCTTAAATTTTACTTTTCTTTGTACGCCAAAAAGTAGTTGTCTATAAAGTGTTAAATGTGCCATTTATAAGATAATATAGATTCTTACGGTTTTTACAGTTATTAAAAGTTCGGGGTGCCTAGACATAATCACTGTTTGCCAATATAATGCTCTCTTTTTTGTTAAACCATGATCATTTATTACTAACGTTTGATGTTCTGGTATGTAGAACATCTTATGCAGATTTTATAAACAATATTTTGAAACAAATAGCATTGTTAAAAATAACCAATACTTACAAAAAAAATAGCAGGGAGATCTTAAAAAAGTTAACTTGTTTAAATTAACTGGTAATTTTATTCATGCTCGTTGCTTGTGTACGGTACGGTCTTAACACCGTTCAGTATTTTCTCACATATTTTTTCTAATAATATAAAACATAGTTACTCTAGTAATTCAATAATAAAGCATCATCTTGCCGACAAATAATTTTATTGCACAATCGACTACGGGTATTATAAGTAATTCACATCCCTTTTGTAACAAATTCCATTGATTTAAACGAATAAAGCAATAAAACATTCATTATAATATATTTATTAATTTAATTAATCCTTTTCCTATCCTGAGTTTTATTCCTGATTATTGAATGAAATTATAAAAAAAACAATTAAATCACATTTGAAAATTAGTAAAAGAAATAAAGTATTCACCATAAAGAAAGAATTAATAAACACTTTGGTATAATTAAATAACTATATTACGTACATACTTATGAGATGAAATTACCTATACTTACTACGAATTTAGAATTTCACGACGATCGAATCAGATCATACATCAATGCGTTGAATTAAAAAAAATCCTTATTAATTAATTCACCAGTATTTGCTAATTTATTTTTCGGAGAATGTAGTTTGTTGGTAAGGATCTCTTTAGTTAACGCTAGTTTTTTGGTCGTAATATCCATGACCTGACGAGTCTAGTCCTACCGAAGTACTGGCGCTAATGGATTGACCTAGCGCTGGTCCATACTGGTGACTTGTCATTCCAGCACTGAAAATAAAAGTAAATGTCTTGGTGCATCTAACTAGATAACCAGAGAATGAAGTAAAGTAGACAATATTCCGGTAATGCATAAAATAGCGATGGGAATACTGTAATGACACAATCCTGTCTTGTAAGGCTTAGGCTGCGTAACGGGCCATGATTGAAACAGTAAATGTGGATTTCAAAGAGAGTCGTTGTGTTTTGCACGCATAAACAGTAAACGTAACTATTTTTTAAAATATTTTAATTAATTAAATACTTTGTAAGTAACTGTCGTGAGAATGATTCATTATTAAATGATGTAACGGTTTACTCACGCGTATTTATCGGGGTAGCCCGACTAGTTTCGGACCCACCCGGTTGGGTCCGAAACTAGTCGGACGGTAGACGGAATACGCGTGAGTAAACCGTTACATCATTTAATAATTAAATACTACCGATACACTAGCCAAGATTTAAAAAAAATGTAATAGGTTTACAATTGTTTTTTAAACCAGTCAACAAATTTCATATGCCTAATAACTCTTGTCTTAACTTAATTTGTTTTCACTTGCGAGGTCAAATAAAAACAATGGCAAAATGAAGGACTCCCATTTGAAATTAAATACCAAAGAGATGTATATCAATTATTTCGCAATAAAAAAATAATTGAAGTATGATGACAAGGAGAGGTAAAGTAAGGGTGGGTGAAAATATTAATTAAGTAACTAATTCACTGCGCGTTGATGTCCTTTGCACTGTTTCTTTTTTACTATTGTTTTTTATTTATGTATGTGCTACAATTGCATTATTATATCAGCGCAAATTTCACATTAAAGGGTTATTACAATAATGTGCTATTTCGGTATTTAGTTGAGTCTAAGTAAATATGTTAAGTGGCGTAGAATGTGTGATATTACCAATATTCACATATGTAAATATCAATATGCAGGTTATAATTAAAAATGATGTAAACAGACAACATATATCGCTAAGAGCATTTATTAAAGTATTAATTACAATAAATAGGAATAGAATCTTCCGGCAGTTGCACAGCAAGTGCGCAGGCGCAACGCGCGGCGCAGGCGTGCAACTGGTGGAAAATACGCGCTCAGGGTGCCGACACCATGGAGTTAGTCAAGTTAGCTGCCGCCATACTAAGTCCTAAAACACATAAAACGTGTATTTAGTAATTACTTTATAAACACACTTAAAATAAACAACATTTTCGGAGGATATATGGTGAAAGACAAGAAAGAAACGTTAACGTTGTCAGATGTTTAATTGTTTGTCTGTCCAAGAAGGATACTGAAAAAGTTATCAAATCGTCTTTGTCACTTCCGGAAAGCAGTGATTCGTTTAACAAAAAGTCGTGCTTGAATATGGCTTTAACTGCTTTAAGCACAGGAAATATTTCTGTCCACGTTAACTATTGTAATAACAATGTCACTGCAACATGTTTCACCAAATGTAATCTGACAAGAGAGATAATCAATATCTATACTAATATATAAAGCTGAAGTTTGTTTGTTTGTTTGCGCCCTAATCTCAGGAACTACTGGTCCAAATTGAAAAATTCTTTTTGTGTTGAATAGACCATTAATCGAGGAAGGTTTTAGACTATAAACCATCACGCTGCAACTAATAGGAGCTAAGATACAATGGAAAATGTAAAAAAAAACAGGGCAGGTATACCTAAATCATAACTTATATCTTCTAACCACGGGGACGAAGTCGCGGGCAACAGCTAGTTCAAATTATAAAAATGAGTTTCATAGTACAACATGCTTAGTCATTTTTCGGGTAACGCCTAATTGTGTATTGAAAGGTTAGCAGTGCTCAGGGTAATACAGGTACATATATATTGTGCTAAAGTTTTTGAGTTATTGACAGTCGATGAACACAAACGAATGTGATGAGTGTAATGGTGTTTTATAGAGTTTCATTTGACAGACATCAGATACGTTTTTTGTTTGAGGATGTCATATTAGTACAGTAGCGATTGAGAGTTCGAAGGTTCTATAATATCTATTATCACTTCTTGAAATAGTTTACTCATATGAACCTTTCTTGCTGCTTACGACTTTCTGTAGGTACCTTTACCTAAATTCTTGAAGTAGACTTTTGACAGTACAAGGCAAGTATAGCGCAGTCTTACTTCCAAATCAACAAGATTGCTTAAAGAGCTCAAAGTAAGCACATAGGTGAACGAAGACTGGTCTGTATGCAGTCTATTAGTGCCTATGTTGATTTAGTGTTAGATTCATCACTATCCGTGAATCCTAAATCGTTTACCTTAAAGCATTAGGGTTGGCTGAGCCATATTGGCCTGTAGGCAGTGCCCAGCCGCCGTAGCCGCCCCAGCCGCCCCAGCCTCCCGCGTTAGCTTGGGCATTGGCATTAGCAGCCGCAGAACCTCCGTTAACTGAAATCAATGAAGCAGAAATAATGAAGAAAATCGCATATTACCGAAAACTAAGGCAAACGCCATAGAACGAGGTACAAACGTCTTTAATCCATTGAATATATTACTGTCCAATAGAAACTATTTGTATTCTTATCCTTTTATTACTCTCCACGTATTATTTTACTTTAATCGTCCCATCTTCACTTATGTATTATCTTATTTGGAAAGAATTAATCTTCAGCAAAAATAATAATGATTGAATGTCAATTTTATTCAATGGTTAAATTGAATATCAACGAATTAGATCGTCATTAAATAATATACCATATCTCAGTAACAGTATAGTACACGTACATAATTAAATTGACACTTAAATTGAAAATTGTGAAAGTTCAAACAAGCTCAAAACAATAGCTATAGTCTAGATTTCTAGATTGACCCGAATAAGTTATATTCATAGGTTTAAATTATTTAAATCGATAACTGTAATACACTTAATTCCAAAAAGGCGTGTACCACAAACCTGTTAGCAAACGCTAAGACTAGTCATTATACTCTATGTAGGTCGAATAATAAACAAAAAGAATAAGTGGCCTACTCTCTATACTCTAGTTACCTGATCTCAGGCCTCAGAGAATGATGTTTATCGATCACTTTTTCTACGTGTAACTACTTAGATGGCCGCTTGACCGGCACTTCAAGAATTTCGAGACCGTTAGACGAACGGCGACTCTCAGTCGGCGCAGGCGCAGCGCTTTTAAGCTTACTTTACACGTCCCTGTTCCACATTCAAACAATTATTTACTAAGAAGTATTAGTAAAGTATTATGTAGTTATGCAAAACGTGTCGGGAAATGCAGTTAGTGCATAACAATTAGCTATTTGAAATTCGTCCTGAAATACTAAATAAAGTTTTTTATTCTGCGCCGTGTTCGAGCATCTAACTATGTATAACTATCTACTTTTGTAAATACAATCCTGAATAATATTATTCTCAAATCAATGTTTTAATTTATAAATGCATGTAAACAGATTTATATACATCATATATTTACGGATATAAACGATTATTTAATTCCATTTTTACAATTCATCAAAGTTTCGAAAAGTCGTGACTTGATTTAAACTACGTAGTTATCCAAATTCAAGGATCAGATTCAGACATCAAACATATTCTATTCGCACTAACAATTCTTTTACTTTATTCAAAATGAGTTTATCTTTCATACGAGTACCTACACGCCTGACGTGAGGAATGTATCAGAAGCTTGATGACTTGACAATAGTTAGTGGAAGATCAACATGCACAAAAAAATATTTGAATGAACGCATAACCTTGGGACTAAATCATCTTTGATTCGTGAAAACCTTCACTTATATAAATTGTAATGTTTTTCTATATTCTTCATAACCTTGTCCAATTACATACGTGTAATAAATCATGACATTAGGACCGAACAGCATAATAATTTGCATCAATAACTAAAGACAATAACGAATCATTGTTTTGTTCGTTACAGCCGTGACTATGAATTGTCGCATAAATCGAATATCCGATTACCTATTCGGTACCATTTATTTTGTGTTTCACGGTCCGACCGGTAATATTTTAAATGTAGTTTTATGTAACTTAACCCTTCGACTACGTACGTGACTATTGTTTAACTTGCACATGCGCTGAACGGGTTAACTGCATCTAATGGTCTCGGCGCATTCTTCAGCTTCGTCAAATCTTAAACTAACACGTAGAAAGCTAATAAAACAAGGCGAACCCACTCAACATGGTTTTGAACTTATGTGAATATATTACAGAGTACTAATGAGCACATTCTTGGAGCCTTTGCTATACCATTGGCTATGGCTCTGCCAGGGGCTACGTTTATGAGGACTCTACAAACACTTAATTTAGTGTGCTAGCATGAAAAGCCGATAAATTATAAATAAGGTAGTCGATAAGAAGAGTATTTAATTTTTGGTATCGTTTTTATTTATTTGTGCTACAACTATCTACTCATTTCGATTTTCACAAGGATATTCCTAAAATTTTTAATCAGTTTTCTATCGCACGTTTTTTTATGGAATTTGTAATTAAGTCGTATTTACCTCGACGGAGGGCAATACTACCAAAGGTAACCTGATAATATTTATTTATTTGTCAAGGGTCCGAATATAAATAGGTCTATTTACAACTCTACCTTTACAGAGACTGGTTTTCAGAGTTGAATAGGACAATGGACAGTAGAAAAAATATTTGTTTTAAGTATTGAAATAATAGATTAGGAATGACTTACAGCTATTGGCTTGAGCATAAGCCTGAGCGTTGGCGTTGGCGCCACCGTAGGGCATCGGCGGCGGCAGGGACCGGCGCAGGCGGCGCAGCGGCACCCGCGCGGACTCGTGCCCCTCCGCGTCTATAGTGTAGTAGGCGCGGGGAACATAGTACTGTCCTTCTGGAATGTGCAATAAAGTGCACAAATATGTCATTCGTGCTCGCCACAGTAAACCCTTTTTTGGGCTCAGGTACAAAAAGTGCGCTGAACTTGGCAGATTATTGGGCAGTCTTCCCAAGCACCTCCTTGTTCTATGTTATATATCAAGACGCATACATTCTACCGTTCTAATTTTTATTCATTTAGGTATCCATTAAAGCTTTCTATTAACTAACTAGACATTAACTAGTCAGCAATTAAGGATATCCGTTCATGACTTGCTTAATATACAATTAATTAAAAATGAAGCCTTTATTATTTACAAGGAAGCTCTCTATTACACGCTGAGATCATCATTAACCACCCAATGTGGTAAATCGTAAGAAACGCTTACTATTTAACGATGACCTCAACAAATCGTGACCGACAGGATTTCAATACTCATCAGCATCACTAAACTTGAAAAGCATAAAAAGTAATGCTTGAAGGCTGATGACTAAGAAGTTAAGAATACAAAAATCTTGACGGGATATTAAAAGCTCGTTTTTTTTCTTTTCTTTAAAACCATTGTCTTAAAGGATCAGCAGATAGTTAGACTTTGCTGAAATCGGTAAAAGGTTTTGTTTAATTTTTCTCTGCTAAGTCTGTGTATAAAAACACACAACAAAAAACATAAGTATAGGTATTAATACTTAAGAACTAAGAATATTGACATCCATGAAAATAAACTCGGTCGGTGACGTTATTTATAGCAATGCACCTTTAAGCAAGTAATCAATTTATAGCATTACCTAAATTGAAGTCTCTCAATTTATCAAACCGAGAATTTACGATTCAATCACATAAGTAAAACGAATTACTGACATACAAATCGGCGATCTCTGTATCCAATTGGAAATAACACAAAGTGACAGTTCCAAATGAAACTTACGAGTCAGTTCCTGCGTTATGGCGGTAAAAACTGAGGGGCACTAACCTGCGAGAGTTACGGCGAACAGAGCCGCAAAGATGAACAAAGTAATCTTATGCATTTTCAACGTGTAGTCTGTACAGCTGCCGACCGAGAACTGGCTTCACCGTGCTCGCTCACACATTTTAAGGCTTTATATATACAGTGGAAGCGTCGCGGCGGAAACTCACGCGCATCTCGATGCACGGGCCGCAATAACGGTCGTCACCGGCAAAAAGCTATCATTATATTGAATGGACACCAAAAACTGCTGAATGGCTTCAATAAAATCGAAATGAAAGTTACTAGACACCCTATTAGCACTTGAGTGTTCAATCAATCTCTAAATTAAATTATAGTGACTGACCAAACTTGATAATATGTCTACATTTCATTTTATTAAGTAGAATGAGGACCTATACACAGTTGGAATGCTTATGATCTAGTAAATAGATAATTGAATATCGCATTAAGCTATTTAACACTTAGTAATGTGATCAGACAGATGTTGCTTTACGGCTAGCTTGCTTTTCTCACGACACTACCTATTGTAAAGATACATAAGATACATTTGCCTTATCACACTTTTCCCAGACTGGAAGACCGCTTTTACAGAGGATACAGACGCGACGATTCACGTTCGTCCTCATAAGAAGTGAAGGGGTGAGCACTTGAAATACTCTGGGCCCCTCGCGTCATTCAAAGAATGAACCCCGCTTGAACCACGCGGTACAAACCCGATGGAGTACCGATTAAAGTACAACTAACTGAGAATTATATTTTACCGGATGAAAATCCGTAGGGAAGAGCGCGAACACGCTCCTTTTGTCATTCTAGGTGGGAACTAGGCTGGAGTATCACAATCATATATTATTCATTAGTCCACAAATAAGTATTATGTGTTCTCGAGAAAAGAACATTTTTCAATTAATATTTTTAGAGTTCTGTAGATACTAAAAGGGTAGAACTGAAACTATTAATAAGACATCGTTGTCTGCCAATTAGTAACAAGGCTGGTGGTTGTAAATTTCAATGGGTTTTTTCTTTAGTCGATTTAGGTAACATCAAATTTTCAGAGTGCCTTCCTGCACAACCAACTCCGGCCCCTTTTGATATCGTTTATGAACACATGAACTGCTTAGCGGCCTGTCCTATTTCTTTGTTTTTGATTTTTTATAAATATTTATCATGTAAAATTTATTACATAATACATCATTATATTTAATATATTCAAACATTATTGTCCTTGATTTGCTACAAAAACCAATATCAGGCTTCACCACCCATATTTCGTCACGCCCAAACAATGAAACTGGTATTTCTAAGATCATTATTCCTTATTACTTACCTATGTTTGTTTAACAATAGGACACTATAATAAATTATATGGACTGTTAATTTACTGTGATAATTCATGTAAGTACTTTACACATTCATATACTTACATAATTGTTGGCTATTGAAACAGGAATTTATCGGTAGAATTTTGTTTCTTAGCTATTCTTTGAACAGTTGATCAAGGTTTACCATTCTTGTAGAAAATACTAACTAAGTGTTTCACTTATGTCTGCTTTAAATGTACAATAGCAGAAGTTTTTCAGATTTGTTGCAAAATTTATTAGTTGTAATTCCTTTCCAAATACGAAAACCCAAAGATAAATGAGAAAATCAAAAAAATCCTTCTTACAAAATTTTTATTTTGAAATAAAAATAACATCAAGCTTTTAAAATTGACAAATTCTCATGGAAATTATATAATAATTTATGAGCACAATTTCACATAGGAAGAATAATTTCATTATTTTCTACTTCGCGTCAAAGTATAACAACAGCCGCGGAGTCAATCTCAAAGTGTTTTAGGCAAAATGTTCATACGAAATGCAATGAATATATTATGTATGTAGAAACGATAAAACTGAAGAGCACCTGATTACAATCTTACAGCACAACTAACTAAAGGAAATACCTATCTTGTTAAAAATATAGAATCACTATGTTATTGTAAAATTATATTGTAAATATAAAAATATAATTTAAAAAGTAATATTGTATTGGAATCGATAATATTATTACAACGAAAAATAATTTCCTTAAACATTGAAATGCAAAACAAAAATGGAATTTCATCATTTAATGTGTATGAACACACAGTACTTCAATATTCTTATCAATATATTCATATAAACAACAGTTTAACCTAGACTCATTTTTTTACACTTTAGGAGATATTTTTACAACCCTGTATCCACTATACGTTAATGACGATAATATGTTCCACAGTATTAACTAGTGTTTAAAAAATGAAAATACAATATAATTAACTACGATAAAAGTAAGTCTTGTCACGTACGTGCTTGATACCTATATTAATTAACATCAATCCACACCGACGTCGATTACATGTACCAGAGTCCGTTACGATACGATTTTTTAATACAAAATTACAGTTTGTGCTATATTATTGATATCTACAGAGGAAGATTAAGATTCGGATGAAGTAACCAAAGTATAGAAGTGGAAAGACTTAGTTACATCGGGATGACGACAACCTAACGTTACAATAATGTCGAAGTATTGTTTGAGAGCGCTTCACTTGGCCTTGGCGGCGGCGGCTTGTCGCTGCCGGAGCGTCTTGTTCGTGTTCTGGTCCACCTCGGGCAGGTCCGACTCCTCGACAGGGGCTTTCTTCACTGTACAATTAAATAAAAATAATTAACACTTGCCACTTGTATTTAATATACATAGCAGTAGATGGATGCTCGTCAGAACATCGCCATATGTTGTGGATATTTAATTAAGTATTTTTTTACATACCCTTTTCTTTCTTGGGTTTCTCCTTTTTCTCCCTCTTGGGCTTGGCTTGAGCTTGTTGACGGCTCTCCTGCCTTTGCTTGATAGCTTCAGTGATGAAGTTGAACATCAGGTAGACCTGTATGTAAATCGAACAATTAAGCTTAAGGTTACTAGATTTTTAGGAAACACGAAAATTTGTAAAACTATCAATTTTGTAGGTGTTCCAGGAAGCAAAATGGAACATGTTTTTATCTCTATGCCGTACTAACTACTTTTTAGGGCAAATTACAAAATAATTCTTATCATATACATAGGATTAATGTTACTTAACAATTCCATTTCAACATTACCTCTTTCCATCAAACTTTGCAATATAAACAGATCACAATGATTTACCTGGAATGACACGAGTACAGACAAGGCGGCTACACGCAGCACGAGCGGCGCGGCGCCCGCCAGACCGAAGTAGAAGGTCAACACGCCCAGCACCAGCGAGCACAGCCTCACGGTCACGAACACAGAGCCGTTGATCAAGCCCAAGACTGTTTACACATATACCATTAATCATAAATTCTTTGTTTATTAACCTTTTTAGAAGTCTATGGTAAAGTCAATAGTCAACAAGAATTTAATTGAAAAATTTACATCTTCACCAACTAAAAAATCTACAAAATATGCACTAGTAATGAAAACTTCATCAGTCAATAGGGAACTTTGCTTGCGTCAATGGACCCATTTACTTTCTTCTTGGTGTAAAATTGCGAATATGCAACTTTGATTACTTTTTTAACCAGATCAACAAAACACATTTTTATTAAGTGACTTATTAGCCTTCGTTTTAAAAAGTAACAACATGGGCAACTTACATTTGTCTAACCAATCTTCACGTTCTCCCCTGAGGATGGTGTTAAGACGGTAGCTGTGTGCAACAAACTCAGCCAAAGAGTGCAATACAACTAAACATACACCAACTCGCTGGAACCTAATAGAAAAAGAAAAATATATGGTCAAAATTATTAAAAGTGATCTTATTATACACCGTGATTTTTTAGTCGTCTTACAAAAGCAGCCCAGTTCATGTACATCCAATGAATAGAACACGTTCATGATAAAATATAGGTATTTATGAAATTTGAAAATTAAAATTCAATTTTTATTCAATACTAGCTGACCCAGCAAACGTTGTTTTGCCTAATAAATTATTTCTAGTTGTATGTTTTTTAATGCCACATTATAAAAAAAATAGAAACAAAAAAATTCGTCCAAAAAATAAAAAAATAATTTTAGTTTGGACAACTCTTATCACTTAGGGGTATGAAAAATAGATGTTGTTCTATTCTCAGTCCTACCCGATATGTATACAAAATTTCATAAGAATCGGTCGAACCGTTTCGGAGGAGTACGGTAGCTAACATCGTGACACGGGAATTTTATATATTAGATTATGATGCAATTCGTAGATTTTTAGAAACACAGCTCTGTTGCGAGCGCGGTCCGAGCCTTGTAACAAAGGTGAGGGGCGCGGGCGGCGGCGTTTTTATCATTTTTAAGAGTATATTTCGGATTTCTCTCGTTTAATTTTTCTTCGTACTTATTATCTTAGTTGATAATAAAAAAAAAATAATCGCGCCTAGGGGTATTTTACGTCAGATACATGAACTGGGCTACTTTTGTGAGACGAATAAAAAATCACCGTGTACATTTAAACTTTTATATACATGTAAACGCACCTTTAAAACTTGTATTGTGGACTCTACTTAAAAATAAGTTTTTGGTATAAAATAAGACCAAGTAAACTGCAACTGAACCAATGTAAACATTAAACAGGAAATTTAGTTTAAATGTACAAGGTTGTTATCAATTGCAAAACTTTACACCTTGATAGTATTTATTGTTTTATATTAATAAACGCCAATATACGCAAGAGATAATAACGTGAATATAGTAGATCAAACAATGATAATAAAACGAAAGAGGAAATGGAATAGAAAATTATTACTTACTTGAAACCGTAAGCCAAAGCGACAAATGCGAAAGCAGCAGCTGCCTGTCTGATGCGGCCGGCCCATTCATCCTTCTTGATGCGTTGGAAGTACAGTTCAGGGACGGCATGGATCCAGTATGATGCTTGCACAATCCACCACAGCTTCAGCAGGAAACTCATAGGGTGGTTAGGGTATCCTAAGAATAAAATGTCATGTGATTTGTGTTGCAGCATTACCTTTATAATTAGCATGATAACAGAACTGAAGATGTAGTCTAACTGGCAGTATACTTTAATTTGATTTATTAACACAATAAAAGGACTTGAATATAATATATGCTATCCTTAAATGTATATTTGAAATAATTTAATGGATTTTGCTCTCTCAATAATCTGATCCTGTACTTATTTGTTATATTAACTTTTATTACATAATATACTAAGATCTGCTTTTGGAATATTTTTTGTATTTTAAATAAAATAATAATGAATGAATAAACTGCATTTATAATGATCACAATTAACTAATTACCCTACATTACAATTGTAGATATAGAAAGTGAAAGTTCTTTTATTTAATGTTTGAATTTATGAATTGAATGTTAATGATAACATATCTCATTAAATAATTATCATTTTCATAACAGAAGCTGTAGATACCAAATTGCAAGATTAAAGTAACAAAATCGATGTATTTCTATAATACAATTAAACATGAATTACAATGTTCAATTTTCTACCAAAAAGATATTTTTTATGAAGAATTTTTTGTGGAAGACTATTGTTTAATTAAAGGGTAATATAAAAATATTCACCATCCCACAGCTGCGAAATGTTGAAGACAAATCCTTCACGGAGGATGGCATCACCACCCCAAACAAGGGTCACTAAGTGGAACAGCACCAGCTGACCGGATTCATTTAGTGCACTCAGTCTTGACTTAGACAGGTGGAACTTCTTTGATATTTTCTACAAATTGGAGAAACAGTTAAGTCAACATTGTAGCAAAGTTCAAAGCACACTTAGTAGGTCACCATAGAGGATATAATGCCTTATTGACTTAAACATATGTTACAGGTAAGTTTTACTCACATCTAAGAAATACTCCTGGAGGATGGCATGCATCACGATGCAAACCAATGAGTAGAAGAATACTGCACAGGCGTCTTTCCAGCCTGCTTCGTAAAAGAAGGGCTCTCCTTTCGGCGCTTCTCTGGTGGGCTCAACTCCACTGACATTGTGGTGCAGGCTGATAAATAAACTCGCAATAGGACTAGTCGACTGTAAAGCAAATTATAAACCACTGTCACATATGGTACTCAACTTAAAAAGGTAACAGAAAATACTATTTGCGAAGGCTGGCTTACGTGGCACCATTCGTTACTCACCTGTACCATCAACCCGACCAAAAACACCATAACCACACACGAAACAATATCCGCATGATTTTGAATCACAAATTCATGACTTAAAATAGGTGGGTTCTTGTTAGATTTTCTTCCAATCGCTGGCTTAACACCCATTTTTCCCGGCGATAACCTGTGTGAAAATTAAGTTCTTAATTTGATATAGCTGACTGCAACACGTAATTTATAAATTAAAAATTGGTCACTTTTTCCACTACAGCTATAATACGTGGGAATTTTCGTACCTATATGCAGACGAAGTGAATTATCTCAGAATAATAATATTTCTGACAGGAACCCGATCGACGTGACACTTTCACTTGCTACGCGGTGAAACGTCAACGTCGTTTGTTGATTACGGAAATACGACGGTTGTTGTGTTGGCACTTAAAGAAATCAGTCACTTATTTAAATAAATGTTTTATCGATGTTGATTTCATAAAAACATGTCTTTTGGATTACATTAATCCAGTTAATAAATTTAAATATTTATGCAATACAAGAAATGTTTGTTGTTGTTGAAATATCCTCACTAACAGTTGGCTTGTACCGGAAATAGTTTACCATAAACAAATTCGCTTGAATATAGAAGCAGGTACCATAAGGTAACTCGATATTCTTTCTATCGAGTAACTATTCACTAATAATTTGATGTAAAAAAAGTTGTAGATAAGGATTATTTCATTACGAGATGCTTAAAAATTTGTTTCAAGGTAGAGGTTTTTCGGTATTTTGGAAAATTATGTAAAACTGTAAATCCGTAAGATTTCGCTGAACATTTATTGTTGTATTGATAGGTAGTGACCCCAGCTATCATCCCCTGCAGTATGTCGTGCTATTTACTGGACACCCTGTATATTGGGATTATTCATCTTATTTAATCATTACTCGAACAAGATTTTCCTCAATAACGACATTATGTGTGTAGTTTTTTCGATAACATGTTGAGATAAATAACTTTAATACTGTCGCATGTTCATATTCGCTTTTACGCGTTATCAGGTTTAAAACCTATCCAAGTTGGGTCGGTGAGCCAACAGAGTAAGTAAGTTATAAAACATTTTATTATTGAATATTTTTTGAAATTGTTTATTATAGAAATTGACCTAATCGCAGACGGATCTACGACATACTCTGGTTTTTAACGCAACTAGCAAGTTATAGGTCTTATAGGATACAATGAAAAACTTAAAAAACTAAGATCATAAATTTATTTAAAAAATTAAATACGTTCTCAACAACATGAACAATAAATTTTATCCTGTCGATTAAATGTATCTATACTTAATCGACAGATTGCTTTCTGAATTATAATTAATATATTGATATTTTTGATTATAGAAGTGTAAAAAAATTCACATAAAATACTGACAAATAGTGATCTCTACCAATTCTTGCTTACCTATCTAATATATTTTAAACTTAATCTCTGATACAAATACTTTATAGCCAATATTGACGAATAAAATAATCCAAAAAAATCATACCATTTCTTAAAATAAAATCTCCTACACACTATAGTCGCAAGTCTCCAGTAAAAATTATATAATTTCATTCTAAAATAAATTAACACCATTTTTGCTCACAATCAACAGTCAGTCCACAGCCGTACGGTAGTAATGTATTTATTGGTATATCATATAATAAATAAGTGGATTAAGTAATAAGTTATAGCACAAAGATGTAAGGCCTATTGCTACTTGTACATAATAGTTTGAGTAAGATCTATCACTGGTCTGTGGTAACTGGTACTGGTCTCGTATATAAATCACATTTAAATGGTGGAAAATGATAGCAACGGCTAACGTAATAAACCTATGTATTTAATTTATATCATGTGAGTGTCATGACAATTTATAAAAATATTTTACCCTACAAACTAAAATGGCAGACTACTTTTTCATATGTGACATAAAATCAGAAATAGCTATTAATACTTTCTAAATTCAATTGTAACATTTTATATTAGAAGCGTTATCTACTATGACATCGCTAATGTAACAAGCTACAGGAGATTACAAATATAAGAACATCTATCAAAATCATATTGTTTGTAACATTTGGAGGAGGTGGTTAAAAAGCAAAGTTAACTTTTAACGAAAGCGAAATTGGTCGAATATAATAGTGCTTAAAATCCAACCAAAAGGACGCGTCGTTGTTATTGTAATTATTATGCTTTATTATTTAGATACAATTATTATGATTCCAAATATGTACAACTTTTGATAGACGTTTTTGTAGGTATTTAAATAACGTTTTCAGAATCTATTTCTCCTTGTTCCACAGTCATGTACAGGCCCTCTTCCTCGTAGGTGGACTCGTGCTTCGCCAGGATACGGAGCAGAGGACGGAGCTTGATCCACCACTGCTGCTTTGGTATTCTTTGACTGTGAAAGTTACAAATCAATAAGTAAAACGTGCCTTATTTTCACTGAAGTATATTATTATGCATTAGTGTGTCATCTACACCTTTGTTATAATGGGGTAGCCTCAGGAACTAAGACCAGTTTTAAAATTCTATTACCAATAGTTGAAATTTTTGATTTTCGTTAATAGTTTTACTTGTCCTTTTCGTGTAGATGGTATTTGTTTCTTGGTTTGAGAGAGATTGGGATTTGATCGAGTAGTTAATTTTTATTATTGTCTACTCTTATTTGACTAATGACTAATGGGATGGTTCGTGTTAACGTTACTTAATAATGCTGTTAACTTACGCAAAGTTAGTCTGCGCTTTCAAGTCTTCGAGTGGAGAGAACTTGTATTGCCGTTTAACAATGCCCAGCAGACAGGCGGAGTCAGGCGCGTTGGCGGGGCCCTTCTGGATGGTCTCAACGAGCCAGTGAAGGCACTTGGCAGCCATCTTGGTTCCCATGTTGCGGTCGAACGGAGTCGGTGAACCTCCTTGTTGCATGTGACCTAGAATTCATATCATAAAAATAAAATCATAAAATAAAAGCTTGAATAGGACTAATGGTTCATAAACCACTAGTTATCGATTAAAAATGTATGTTCGATAAGGTCCGGTTTTATACTTCGTTTTTATTAAGGCTATCGTTATCATTTGAAAATTACAAAAAAACTACTAGTTCAGTATATATCAAGAAAAAATTATAAACCTTCTGTAAAAAGCTACCCTATGAAATCCCTAATCTTTATTAAAAAAAAAAATAACAACGAATTTAAACCTAGTGTCGAAAAGGGTTTCTAACACATTAAAATCACTACACCACTGGGCTAAGCGCAGTCAATTCTTGTTAAACCTGAGTGTCATACATACCTAGCACGTTCATCCTAGCAGTGAAGAGTCCCTTTCCCTCTTCAGAGTAAAGGCGGTAAATGAATTCGGTGTTGTAGTTATCATTGGCCTTCTCGTTTCGCAGGATCAGACCTCTTTGGATGCCACCCGTCATCTTAGAAGCCATGTGGTAGACATCCTGCTGTAAATCCTTAATGGAGAACTTCTCCTCGTAGATGTAAGCCGCGTCAGCGCCACCAGCCAGACCTGAGAACGGTGACATATATCGCATTAGTCATTTTTTTAAGTTGGCTTGTTGAATTTATATTTAAACTGATGACAAGTTAATTAAAATAGCTAACCTGCTAAAGTAGATAAGTAACCGCAATAACCTCCCATGGTCTCAATCACGAAGACACGACGTTTGGTTCCCTGAAATGAACATGTTTACTAATATTATTCTAATCATATGGCAAGAAATATATCGTGATAAGTTGGTTGATGACGTCCGCCAAAGGAAGTGGGACGATATAATAACAAATACAACGTATGGCTTAGGTAGCCTTATTGGTAGACTGGCACGTAAACACAGAAGTAACCGATTCAAGTCTGCTGTTTGAATATTTTGATTGAAAATAATAGCACGCAGCATTATTCCTTATTAAATAATAAAGATTTAAGCGCTTTTACGTATTATTAGAAATTTGTTCGAGCTCACCCAGGTGACATCGCCCATTGTAGGATACTTTCACATCACTAATTTCATAGCAACTAAGTCTTGCAAGTGAAGTAGACAAGTAAGCAACCTGTGCGGACTGGCGAATGCGGTCGCAGATCTCGGTGATCTCGTTGAGCGCGGTG
Source organism: Trichoplusia ni (assembly GCF_003590095.1). Classification (NCBI taxonomy): domain Eukaryota; kingdom Metazoa; phylum Arthropoda; class Insecta; order Lepidoptera; family Noctuidae; genus Trichoplusia; species Trichoplusia ni. The sequence continues at coordinate 14,613,669 of NC_039485.1, forward strand.
TCGGAGCCCAGCGAGAAGTCGGTCCCGGGCACGTTGTTGCTGATGGTGGCCGGGATCACCACCAGAGGGATGCAGAACTCGGGGAACTGCGCGCGGGCCTCGTAGATCTCCAGACCCGCTTGGTACGCCTGGATACAGTCATTATTTTACTGTTTATGCATCAAACGGTAGACGTAACCAATTTTATACAGTTACAGAAAATTATACAAATTAATTTTGAACTTCATTGGTATAGAAAATTTTAGAGTGCAAACGGTCTCGGAATGACATATACCTCGGAATGTACATTACATAAGATTGAGTCTATACATGAGGTTATTCTGCTTGAGAAAATACTTATAACTTATAAGCTACTTCTGGCCGAGAAGGAATGTTCTTTTCATACATTTTAAAATAATGCGATATTTAAAACAATTCTTGATTAAGCTAATGTGATGCAACATTGCCTAAGACGTCTACGTTATTTGAGTACTATATTTTAAAACCTCTACCTCAAATCCTCCAATAATAAGTAGTCCTTGAATATTGAATTGCTTGATGCGCGCAGCGATTTCGCCCTTCTTGTCTCCAGGCAGAGTACGCTTAGTACCCAAGAACGCACCCCCCTGAGCCACCCAACCGGTCACATCCGACCTGAACAATTAGTTAATTAGTAATATATTAATAACCGGATTAAATTGGAAGGTAGACTTAGCTTATGCTCATTCGAGAAACTAAAATTTCATCTTAGAAGAGGAATACTGAGATGATTAGAGGAGATCAATATGTCTTAGTAAATATAATTATTACATGTTTTAATAAAAAGTATTTTGTATTTTTTTAATAAAATTTGGTCAACACCAGATAGGTGCGTTACTTAATCTTAAGCCACTTACAAATAAAATTGAAACAATATTTGTACCAGTCCATGTTAACGATATTCCCGCTGATGAAGCCTTCGACACCGTCATGAATGCCGAGGACGGTGTCTCCGCGGTAGATACAGTTACGCACGAAGGAACGGACCGCAGCGTTCATACCACAAGCGGGGGCACCCACATGCATCACCGCCAGTGTCAAACCCTCCTACATATATATAATGAATAATTATTAAAATAAATGGAACAGCGCATTAGTAATCATACAGCTCCAAAACAGCTTCACCGATTTTAATGAATTTTTATATGCTTATTCTATTTCTCTACAAATAAGTTGTTTTTTGTATGTTATGTTTCTACGCCAGAAACTCCCTAGAAACAATTTATAAGACAAAACTATGTCTGCCAGAAGAATAAATGGAAAATAAAGCTAGTTTTTAGATCGGATTGTGGTAATCTACTTATTTTGATGACGTTACTTCCTTCTGAAGCTATAGAAATAGATATTAAATCGAAAAACGAGGTTTCGCATCGAGATCGAAATCATCACAAAAATCTAAAAAAAAATGCGAAGTTATTAACTATTTAGGTGGTACATCAAAAGCTATTTTTGCCGCAAGGTGACAGTCACAAATTCTCATTCGAATGTATTGGGTACCGGCTCCGATATCTCTCTCATCTTAATTTCTACTTTTGTGCCAAGAAGCTTGTTCGAAATAAATTGATATACAAACATCTCGACACAGTTTATCTGCTCAGTCAAGTCAGTTTACTATTTAAGTCATATAGCAAAAGGGTTAAAACGGAGCTTGTATGCCCGCCCGTCTGTTACCAGGCCGTATCTCATGCGCCGTAATTGCTTGACTGTCAATTCTTAGAACAACTTGTACGGAACTCACAGTGACACCAGTCTGAGTAATACTTTACGATAGTGCTTTTTTTAATAAAATACGAACATTTATTTTTACTAACTTTAAATATGAATAGTGTGCTACACTTACGGCAGGCTTGCCGGATGCATCAAAGGCCTCCTTAGGCGGCTTCAAGCGGGTCAACATTTTGTAAGTCTCTAGATTGCGAGCAAAACTACGGCCACGCAGTTGCACCGCCAAATCCCAGTTTTTATCAGCCATAGCCTGGAATACAGATCACTTTATTACAAAAAAAAAATGTTGTAGCTTAATAATTTGCAGACGGTATTTATAACTTGTCCTTATTACACCCGGAAGACAAGTAACCCAATCGGGTTACCTTCCATTTACCAGTTGATCTTGCTAGAATTAAGCTAATTCACCAAAGCATTTAAAGGACTCTAGATATAATACAATGACGTCATCGTTTGTACCTGGGCCACGGCTTTGGTTCGTCGCACACACTCCATGAGCGGCAAGCGCACGGCCTGGTTCCCGTCCAGAGACACCACACATGGCTCTGTGTCGGGCGAGGCTTCCATCAACGCCATTACTGCCTCTGCACCCATACGACAACCCTGAACAGGAAAATGAATTCGTCATTAAGTAAATAAAGGCGGTATCTCAAAGTTGCTTTATATTTATGTGTGTTACGAAATATTTACGTTTATCTCAAACCGATTTTGATTAACATTTTAATGAGAAATTACTTGATAGAGAACTTAATACAGTTTTAAATTAGTTTTTTCGTCAGCTATGAAGCGGATTCAATGCGATTGTTCATGAAAAATCAATTTACATTTTTTCAACAGTTTACTGTGTATAAGAAATGTGATTTTACCAGGATTCTGTCAAAGGCGGAAGGCGAGCCTCCTCGCTGCACGTGACCCAGCACTGTGATGCGGGTGTCCTGCTGCAGGTTGTCGACAACCACCTTCTTCACCAGCTCGGCCGTGATAGGCTTACCTTCCCGGTCGATAGCACCCTCTGCCACTATAATAATGTTCAGACGCTGGCCCGACTTCCTTTCCTATTAAAAAAATACGTCAGAACTCTGTCGCACTGCCATTACAAAGCAATAATAATAGCAATAACGAATCTACACACATGCACTGTTAGTAATGAAGGAATGAGTATGAATATGTTTGTATAGTCTGTGTACAAATTAGATGCGATATTTTAAAGGAAATAAAAGCTGAGTTAGATATAAATAACACACAAATCAAGCGCTTTAGGTAAAAGAATAATTCATTAATACCAATTACATCTGCAGCCTCTTTTAAAGGCTGAAAACAATTTAAATTTTAAAGTTGTTTAGTATACATGATTACAATGAATTAAATGAAAATATGTAACACAGTTTTAATACCTTTCACCGGTTATACAGCAGCACCACAAACAGTTGATTTGCACCTTACGCGTGATTTAATTACAACTTAAACTAAAAGCGTATTTTTTTTATTTCAGTGTTATTTGGTTCGCTCTTTTATAACAGAAATTAAAAATTTACTTTTTCATTGAATATATTTTCATCTAATGCATTATTTTAAATCACATTTGTAACATAATATTTAATAAAGCTTATTAAAAGCGTTGTGTGTTATCAATATACAGAGCCGCTCAATTAAGCCTGCATACCTGCGCCAATCGTTTGCAAAGCTTTTCGACCCAATTATTGGGAACAGGGTCTTCAGGAATGAATACTTGATCTGCCTCGCTCGCCAGAGCGGCCACTAATGCCAGATAACTGCAACAACCAGTGCCCGTAATCGTTCATGCAAATGCTCCCAAGTTACACTCATCAAATTATATGATGTGTATTGTGAAAACATTTTGGAATTTACAAAACGTTAACTTTGCCAATGGATCTGCCAATTCATATTTGATGAATGGTAAAATTTTAAAGTGCCAGTGATCCTGCTCCCATATAAGATATGAATTTTGTCCTTGCCTCAGCTATTTTCGCACACAACTTTTTTTCCCAATTGAGAGGCGCTGGGTCTTCGCAAATAAAACTATAAGTAGCGTCCGTACAGAGTGCCGTGTACACTGCAAGAAAACTAAAGGGATACTTGAATTATAGGACTAACTAAATGCGATGTTGTCGAGGACGTTATAACTGATGTGTGGGAAGGACATATAGATGGAGCCAGAGCTTGCCTGTTCTAATTTATCACAAAGTTTATCTCTCCAGTCAATAGATGGTGGAGCTTCTGGGATAAACACAAAATCCGCCTCAGAAGCCAAAGCCGTGACCACAGCAAGGTATCTAAGTGAATAAACAATTATTAGAATATTACATTGTTACTGAATTGGCACTCATCCATAAACTAAAACAATATGACAATAACTATTGAGACAATTAGCTAGACGCGCAATTTCGCAATTTAAATAACCTCCATAATATATCCTAAGTATTGGTCACATAGTCATGTTATAACTTGAATTGAGAAATTTATAAATAAATTTGAAAGATTATTTTCTTACCCACAGTGCCTGCCCATGACCTCCATAATAAATGTTCTCTGATGAGAGTAGGCAGTGCTCACAATAGCATCAATGGCTTCAATAATGCGATGCAAGGCGGAGTCAGTACCTATTGTCATGTCTGTACCACAGAAGTCATTATCAATGGAGCCCACCTAAAAAGTAATATTTGAATTTGAAAAATAATTTCTTATAAAGTTGGAAACAATGGTTGTTTTATATTATCATTGTTACAAAATATGATGAAACTTGGACCTGTTTTTAACTATGAAACAGTTATATTTGTTAAAACAGCACTAGCCCTAGTCCTAGCTTTAGGCTTTTAAAATAATAAATATGAATAAAGATCATTATTTCATAACAGCTTCTAATTATTTCGTAGTTAACAAAATAATGTTTACCATGCCAGCAATATGCAGATGCTTGTATTTTTCTCTCTGGTCCTTTGTTATCTTGTTATTTGCCAATAGTTCATCCAGTAAACTTGACCATTCTTCACGGAACAAATTGGCTCCGGTCAATGAACCATCACCACCAATCACAACTAAATTAGTGATACCACGAGTCACCAAGTTGAAGGCTGCTTTAAGGCGACCTTCCCTTTTTCTGTAAAAGGCAATTGAGTATTCACAATTTATAACTCTTAAGTAATGGGAAAAAGGAATGAACATCACATAATAATGAATTTTATGATAAGTTTAGCTTTTATGTTTGTAAGACTATTTTAAAATTCCTTCTCCTCTAATTCAAGTTCGTATTAAATAAGTAAACCTACATGAACTCCATGCAACGAGCTGATCCAATGATAGTTCCACCTTTATGAATGATGGAGCTCACTGAAGACCAGTTTGCTTCTTCGATATTATCACCGCCATCGACCATTCCTTGATATCCTTCCCGAATGAAATATACCTTGCAACCCAAGTAAATACCCATTCGCACCACCGAACGTACGGCGGCGTTCATACCCTGAGAGTCACCACCGCTAGTAAACACAGCCAGGCCTTTTCCTTTATGGGACCCACGCCCAATAAACCTCTGTGATGAAGCTCCTTCCATTGTTTGGTTTTGTAAGTATCCCAACACCTACAAAATAATCATAATAAACGTATTTTTACTGATATTACATAATTAGTTACATTTATTTTATCACTATTCATATCTAATCACTTCGTGTTATATTCACTATTTTTAACCGGTCATGAATGTGATATCTACGTACCAAAAAATATTATTAAAATTACAAAATTCAAAATCTTGAACTTCACCAAGGTGACCTTTGGTGAATGACATACATGACATATTATATGACAAATGACAACCCAATGACAAGAAAAGTTTTAGCAATAGCAACACTGAGCGGGAATCTCAAGTTTCTACTTTGTGGTGATGCATCTTTGGTTTGATCTCTAGACTCTGAATTTCTAGGGAAGGAAGTGAAGGAACAGGATTTTAGTTTTCCAAAGTCAACATATGGCCATGTGTACACTCTAACTTTGCTTTAATTTTGTTTTGCGTTTCGGATTGACATGATAGTTGTAGAATATAGCCATGCAAAACAAAAAAAATACCAAAATCGCCTAAATTCACATGATATGTATTTATTTTTGACATGATGCCAACTCTATAGTCTCCCACAGAGCAAGATAGTCAGTCACTTCAATACCTATTATTCAGTTAAATTTAGTAGTGTTTAGTGTACAGAAAGGAAAAAAAACAGGGGAACGAAACGGTGGTGTTATAGTATAAGTACATAATTAAGTTGTTGTTGTTATTACTGTGTAGGAGCAATTCACTACTTACTATAGAACTTAGAAGTATGACAGTAACATGTAGTAAAAGTTATAAGTTCATGTAAAAAAAAATATGAAGTCTTTACGAAACTGAAAATGTTACAGTGCTCGTCGTCATCTTCGTTTCATCTTGAAATCTAGCAACTGCAGCTAACAAAATGTCTGCTGAATCTGATATGGAATATTCGGACAATGACGGAGACGACTATGACTATTATGGAGGACAAGATGACTGTGACATGGAAACTGTGGATCGTAGTAAATCAGACCCTGAGTACTTTTTATATACCTGCTTAAAGGTTGAAGAAGTAGAGAAACTGTTGAATGAATCGATAGAACTGCTCAGCAATAGCCTTCAAATCACGCCTTCGCTAGCCAAGGTATGTCGTCTGATTAGTAGTGCCGTAAAATGATTGGTTTGAAGATTAGTTTCAAAATTAACTGTCTGTTGTAGGTAACACTTCACGCGTATGAATGGAATGCTCAAGAGATTATAAATAAGTATAAGGAGAATGCTAATGAGGTATTGGTCTACAGTCGCGTAAAGTCGCGTGTGCCGTCGACGCAAGCTGGATCCAGTCGTACCAGCTGTGCTGTGTGTGCCAGCACTCCACCATTACAGAAGTATAGTGCTCTTGCATGTGGCCATTACTTTTGCAATGACTGCTGGGCAATGCATTTTGAAGTACAAATTATGCAAGGTATGATTATTTGTAATATAGAGTTTTAACATTAACAGATAAGCCAGGATATCAAGAATATGACTGTGTCAACAAAAGTTAAATGTATAAGTAAATATTATTAGAAATTCAAAACCCTGGGTTATGGTTAACTATATCATTTCCCAGTAGGGCTAAGTTAAGTAGCTTTTTGTAATAGCTGTTTTTTATCATTGTGTTAACTAGTGCAATATGATGCTGCCTATTATGAAGCAAAACTATACCTGGTTCAATAAGTTTTGGATTTTACATGACTTGTTCTGTGCTCTGATAGTTTACCAATTCATAACAGATTGGTTGCTACTATAAATCATGATGAGTTGAATAGAAATAAGTCTTAAAGAATAAATCTTAAAGAAAATTGGGTAAGTCTTAGAGGAACCTGTCCTCTTAGACTTACCCAGACAGGTTCCTCTTAGACTTATTTCTTTAAGATTTTTTTCATTTGTATTTTCATGTTTTAGGTGTGTCAAATACTATCCAGTGTATGGCACAAGACTGTGAAGTAAGAGCACCAGAAGACTTTGTTCTATCACATGTAACAAAACCTACTTTGCGTGAGAGATATCAGCAATTCATGTTCAAGGATCATGTGAAGTCACACCCAGAACTTAGATTTTGTCCTGGTCCTAATTGTCAGGTGTGTATTTTTAGAAAATGAAGTATACAGTTTTAGTATTTAATTATCTACACAATGTGAGATAGTTCATTATAAAAGTTTTCAGGAGTGACTATTGTGATATCATTATTGTCTTTTTATTTATTGTTCACTTTCTAATTTTCTTATTAGTTTTTTGTAAGCTAATTGCTGCAATCTGCATATGGTATATAAGGTCTGATCAAGCTGACCAATGTTTGTTGTAAATATATTTATTTTTAAATTCCTTGTAACATTATTTTCCTCATGTCAATTTATTATTCCGCCACTTTTGTAAGACCATGTATTGTGACTAATTTTTATTTTCGTACCACAACAAAAAATACCAGTTTTATAGCTTGTTAAAAAAATGCGCACTGTGGATTTTGTCTGAAAAAAATTGAGTGTGACAAGTATTATATTTTTGTTGTGATTATCTATTTATGTTATTGTTGATAAAAGTCAAGAAACAACATCACAATGACTTTCTTTGAATAAAACCATATTTTAGTTTTGTAATCTCTTGTTTTCAAAATTTATTCAGCATCACCATAAAGTCTGGTGAATTGTAACATATCTTATCATAACTGATTAGTGACAATCACTAACAATGACCAATGATATATTTAACCACTATGTATGGTATTATGCTATTATGTATGGTAACCTTTTAGTGGATATTTCGGGCTTGGATTCGAGAAGGCGCGCGTCGTGTAGAATGCCAGGGATGTGAGCTTCTCACATGCTTTACATGTGGAGCTCCTCATCACGCGCCGACTGACTGCTCTACCATACGGCGCTGGCTCACCAAATGCGCTGATGACTCTGAGACGGCCAATTATATAAGTGCCCATACTAAGGTAAATATTATAGTAGTGTTACTAATCTCATTTTTTAACATATATTATCACTGCTCTGATCCTATGATTCATAATGTGATGGTACATAAATATTTTGTCCAGTAGCCTTGCTAAATTAGTGGGTTATCCAACAATGAAATATTTCTTTCAAATGGGTCTAGTTGTTACTAAGATTAACAAAGAAAGTCTTAAGCTTTATAATATCAGCATAGGTTATATGGAATAATTAAATGGAGCTGACACGGCGTATTTCTACTCAACATCTATGTTTAGTTTTACGATATCGACCGACCAACCCTATCTACGTTTTATCTTTGTTCTTTAAGACAAAGTTTAAGGCAATTTTGATTAATAAAGTTTTCTTCCAGGATTGTCCAAAATGCCAGATTTGCATAGAAAAAAATGGTGGCTGTAATCATATGCAATGTGGTGCTTGTAGACACGACTTTTGTTGGGTTTGCCTCGGCGATTGGAAAGCTCATGGCTCTGAATATTACGAATGTAGTCGTTATAAAGAGGATCCTAATCTGACCAATGACAGTCAACATGCTCAAGTATGTCCAACATAAATTGTTATTACAATAAAAACTTTATTATAAACTTATAATATTTGAAAATCTATATAAAAATCTTGTATGTGTTTTAGGCAAGAGAAGCTTTAAAAAAATATTTGCATTATTATGAAAGATGGGAAAATCATGCTCGATCTCTAAAATTGGAAGAACAAACTTTAGCAAATTTGAAAAGTCGTATTAACCAAAAGGTAACATAATTTACTTATTTGAATTCTATCAGGAACAATTTAATTAAAAAGAACACTCTTTATTACCTAAGATTTGATGGTTTTTATAACCTGTGTTCATGACAGTAAATCATATTTATTCTATTTCCTAGGTGATGGCCGGCGAAGGTACCTGGATAGACTGGCAATACCTCTGGGACGCGGCAAAGTTATTGAAGCGATGCCGATATACTCTTCAGTACACTTATCCTTATGCTTATTATATGGAAGTTGGGCCTCGGAAGGAGTTATTTGAGTACCAACAAGTTAGTATGAATAATGTTACTGATGTTTGATTGCAACTAACTGTGAGAAATGAATTTAACATGACTTATTTACACATGTTTTATATTTCAGGCGCAGTTAGAAGCTGAAATTGAAAACTTGTCATGGAAGGTCGAGAGAGCTGAAACAACCGACAGAGGTGACTTAGAGAATCAAATGGATATTGCAGAAAAAAGGCGGACTACGTTACTCAAAGATTTTCTTGAATTCCATACCACTAACGCCTCAAGCAGTAAAGTATAATATGAATAGTATCACAAACCACAGAATATGTCTTAGAATTTTAATTATGTGGACACATTGTATAATATTTGTGAACGCTAGAATCTTTTTGTTCTGCCAAAGTATATTTATTAACATGACTTTGCAATAAAATTAGTAAATAATAAATTTATCTTTTAATATAATTATAATCCATCATTACCTCACCCACTTCCATTCGTTTAATTAATGGTAAGTTCCCTATCTGTGATGTTTACGATACAATTATAATTAAATGTCGTAAGGGAGTTACTCTAACCCATTTTTTTTATTTTTCTACTTAATAAGATTGATATTTTAGTCAGGACCTCACAACTAAACTGTACGTATATTCTGTGGAACAAAAAAAACTAGTTTATTGTTATTATCTTGTAGGTCTGTGGATATCTAGCTAAGTTTTTTCGCTTCGTTTTTTAGATTGTTTGCAATTACTAACAAGAATATTGTAAATAAAAGCGTAGCATAAAATAGATTGATGGTACCCAGTAGATTCAACTGGTTTTTTATTGACTATATGCCGACACGTACGGTGCCCTACATGAGACTACATCCATACGATAAATCTAAATTCTAAACCACAAACATTAGTAAAGATCTGAACCAAATGCTTGGTATACGAATCATCGCGTCGCGTCGGTCGCATTGCCAGTCTACAAACAGGTGGAGACGATAATATTAATGGAACTTTAGTATGAACTATAGCTGTTCTGAGCTGCTCTCAACGACCCATAGTTGAGAATCATTGGCCTAGCCTTTTCCCAATGATTCTCAATTGCTAATGACCCATAGTTGAGAATGGTATATAATAAAACAAATCCGTATCTGCCGTCTACGCAGTACCTATGTCTAAAGTGAAAAATAAATCTGTGATATTAAGGCAGCTTTATAAATTGAGAAACTCACAAGGGTTGCAAAGAAAGATCATTAGTATCTTCAGTATCTTGATATTTATTTAAAGCTTTCAGCTTACTCTGCTGGATTTTTTTTAGTCGATTTAATTCCGAAATATTTCACCATAAGCAATCCGGAACAATACTATCCATAGACAACCAGGTATATGAACCTGTGTCATTGACAAACGACTCTAGTAGCAGTAGTAGCCAACAAAATGGCTACCACGAATGATTCTAAGGCGCCTGTGCGCCAAGTAAAAAGAGTACAATTTGGTATATTATCTCCAGATGAAATCGTAAGTAACGTATTATGAATCCTTATTCGAGAGTGTTTTATAAATTATGCGTTTTTCTAAGTCCTGAATGCAAGATGTTATAATTAAAGTCACTCTATAAAGTGGCACGCAGTTGCGCTTCCTATCTGCCACAAGTTTTTACATTACAACATAGTAAGGTTGTTTGTAAACTTATTCCAATGTCATAATTTCTGTAATGATATGCAATGATTATTAGGTACCAGCTCGTTTTTTGATATATATACTTAGACTTAGTATTCATTGTTGCACAACAAACATGAAATCTGTTTGGTGATTGTGCAGATAACCTTCATCCTGATCTATATTATGACGATTATCCCTTTGATTATATTAGACATGTTGAGTGTTATGACTAGTACGGAAGATATTCAAAGGCTGGTAATGTTAATTTAGGTATTAAAACATGTTTAAACCTGATTAAAAACATTATGACTAAATAGATAAAGAATCTATATTTATTACTTTCAAGACAAGTGTATAATATGAATTGAAAAACAATGTGTTGTTATTTTCATTAATTTTATCATTGTTTTTGCGCTTTAGCGACGGATGTCAGTCACAGAGGGTGGGATTCGTTTCCCCGAAACCATGGAGGGCGGTCGACCCAAGCTTGGCGGACTTATGGATCCGCGACAAGGGGTGATCGATAGGAGTTCCAGATGCCAAACATGTGCTGGAAATATGACTGAATGTCCTGGACATTTTGGACACATTGACTTGGCCAAACCAGTTTTTCACATTGGTTTTATAACTAAAACTATCAAAGTACTAAGATGTGTTTGTTTTTACTGTTCAAAGCTGCTTGTTAGCCCAGTAAGTATTTACAATCGGTGTTCACTAAAATGATTGCTAATGAATTTAATGAAATGAAACTAATTACATACAATAATTAACCTTTTTAGACTAATCCAAAGATAAAAGAAGTTGTTATGAAATCAAAAGGACAGCCTCGTAAGAGATTGACATATGTTTATGATCTATGTAAAGGCAAAAATATTTGTGAGGGTGGTGAAGATATGGATATAGGGAAAGAGGGTGAAGAGGGAAAAAGAGGTTCTGGCCATGGTGGTTGTGGTCATTACCAACCCTCCATAAGAAGACAAGGTCTTGACCTCACAGCTGAGTGGAAGCATGCAAATGAGGACACTCAGGAAAAGAAAATTATTATAACGGCTGAAAGAGTGTGGGAGATACTTAAACATATCACAGGTAAATTGTGTCAAATGTTTGAGACTTCATGTTTTTCTCTGCTTTTCATTAGTGAAAAGAATCTGATTACTTAAAGTTACTCTTTTACCAATTAAATGATTTCTGTAGCTTATTTTAGCTTTTCCAATTGCTATTTACTATTCTTACAAGTAACTTCTACTCGAGTCATTACTAATAACTTGATTGCTTATGAGTGTTAGTATGTTGTTTATAGTGACATACAACATTTTCCTTATTATGATACTCCCTACTTGTGTTATGTTAACTTTTATGGTTAATGTAACACTAAAATAATTGATCACTTAACACAGTATTTTGGTTGCAGATGAAGAATCCTTTATACTTGGTATGGACCCTAAATTTGCCAGACCAGATTGGATGATAGTAACAGTATTGCCAGTTCCACCATTGTCAGTACGACCCGCTGTAGTGATGTTTGGCTCAGCCAAGAATCAAGATGACTTGACACATAAACTTGCTGACATAATCAAAGCCAATAATGAACTAATGAGAAATGAACAGTCTGGTGCAGCAGCACACGTGCTTGCTGAAAACATTAGATTGCTACAGTTTCATGTTGCCACATTTGTTGATAATGATATGCCTGGTATGCCAAAGTAAGTTTCTGATTTATTTATTAAATTGTATTTAATACTTATGTTTACTGATGCACCTTTGGTTTTCTAATATCCTTGTTTAAACATTAATTTTTCCTTACAGGGCTATGCAAAAGTCAGGAAAGCCCCTCAAAGCAATCAAAGCTCGTCTAAAAGGAAAGGAAGGTAGAATCAGAGGCAACCTCATGGGAAAACGAGTTGACTTTTCAGCTCGTACTGTCATTACACCAGATCCTAACTTGCGTATTGATCAAGTAGGAGTGCCAAGATCCATTGCTCAGAATTTGACATTCCCGGAACTGGTAACACCATTCAACATTGACAGGATGCAGGAGCTTGTCCGTAGAGGCAATGCACAGTATCCTGGAGCGAAGTATATTGTAAGGGATAATGGAGAAAGAATAGATTTAAGGTTTCATCCGAAGCCATCTGACTTGCATCTGCAACATGGTTACAAAGTAGAACGCCACTTGAGAGATGATGATCTAGTTATTTTCAACCGACAGCCTACTCTTCACAAAATGAGTATGATGGGTCACAGGGTAAAAGTACTTCCATGGTCAACATTCCGTATGAATTTAAGTTGCACATCGCCTTATAACGCCGATTTCGATGGTGATGAAATGAACTTGCATGTACCTCAATCAATGGAAACAAGAGCAGAAGTTGAAAATATTCACATAACTCCTAGACAGATTATCACTCCACAAGCAAACAAACCTGTTATGGGTATTGTACAGGACACACTGACAGCTGTCAGGAAAATGACAAAGCGTGATGTTTTCTTGACAAAAGAACAAGTCATGAATCTTCTTATGTTCTTGCCAACATGGGATGGTAAAATCCCACAGCCTTGCATTTTGAAGCCCCAACCACTGTGGACTGGTAAACAAATCTTCACCCTTATTATTCCTGGACCCGTGAATATGATTAGAACACACTCAACACATCCTGATGAAGAAGATGATGGTCCATATAAGTGGATTTCTCCTGGAGACACCAAAGTTGTTGTAGAACATGGAGAGCTGCTCATGGGTATATTGTGTAAAAAGTCACTTGGTGCCTCAGCTGGTTCCTTGCTACATATTTGCATGTTGGAGTTAGGTCATGAAACTGCTGGCCGCTTCTATGGTAACATTCAGACTGTAATCAACAACTGGCTACTTTTGGAAGGCCACTCTATCGGTATTGGCGACACCATTGCCGATCCGCAAACATACCAAGAAATTCAGCGGGCCATTGTAAAAGCCAAAGAGGATGTCATAGAAGTAATTCAAAAAGCTCACAACATGGAACTGGAGCCTACTCCTGGTAATACTCTCAGACAGACATTCGAGAATCAAGTAAATCGTATTCTGAACGACGCTCGTGACAAAACTGGTGGATCGGCTAAGAAATCTCTCACTGAATACAACAACTTAAAGGCTATGGTGGTAGCTGGTTCCAAAGGATCCAATATTAACATCTCTCAGGTTATTGCCTGTGTAGGTCAACAAAACGTTGAAGGTAAGCGAATTCCGTTTGGTTTTCGTAAACGAACATTGCCGCATTTCATCAAAGACGATTATGGTCCTGAGTCGAGAGGATTCGTAGAAAACTCATATCTTGCTGGTTTAACTCCTTCCGAGTTCTACTTCCACGCCATGGGAGGTCGTGAAGGTCTTATCGATACTGCCGTAAAAACTGCTGAGACTGGATATATCCAACGTCGTTTGATCAAAGCTATGGAGTCTGTCATGGTTCACTATGACGGCACTGTTCGTAATTCAGTCGGACAACTAATTCAGTTGAGATATGGTGAAGACGGATTAGCTGGAGAAACTGTAGAGTTCCAGAACTTACCAACAGTGAAACTATCTAATAAAGCATTTGAAAAGAAATTCAAATTTGATCCTTCCAATGAGAGGTACTTAAAGAGGATCTTTAGTGAAGACATAATCAAAGAGTTGACTGAATCTGGATACGTCATTAGCGATCTTGAAAGTGAATGGGAACAACTTTGTAAGGACAGAGAGGTGTTGCGTCAGATTTTCCCGAGTGGTGAATCTAAAGTTGTATTGCCTTGCAACTTCAAGAGAATGATTTGGAATGCACAAAAGACTTTCCATATTAACAAACGTATGCCGACGGATCTGAGTCCTATAAAAGTTATTTCAGGTGTCAAAGACTTACTTAAAAAATGCGTTATTGTAGCAGGAGAAGATCGCTTATCTAAGCAAGCTAACGAAAATGCTACTCTACTGTTCCAATGTTTGGTCCGCTCTACTCTGTGCACTAAATTCGTATCTGAAGAATATCGTTTATCAACTGTGGCATTTGAATGGCTGATTGGAGAAATTGAAACTAGATTCCAACAAGCACAAGTAAACCCTGGCGAGATGGTTGGTGCTCTCGCTGCACAGTCTCTTGGCGAGCCCGCTACTCAGATGACATTGAACACTTTCCATTTTGCTGGTGTGTCGTCTAAAAACGTAACTCTGGGTGTACCACGACTTAAGGAAATTATCAATATATCTAAGAAACCCAAAGCTCCATCTCTAACTGTGTTCTTGACGGGTGGTGCCGCCAGGGACGCTGAAAAAGCTAAGAATGTGCTATGTAGATTGGAACATACAACGCTGCGTAAGGTGACTGCTAATACTGCTATTTACTATGACCCGGACCCGCAAAATACTGTAATCGCCGAAGATCAAGAATTCGTTAATGTTTACTATGAAATGCCTGATTTTGATCCTACGAAAATTTCTCCATGGTTGTTACGTATTGAATTAGACCGCAAAAGAATGACTGACAAAAAGCTTACCATGGAACAGATTGCTGAAAAGATTAACGCTGGATTTGGTGATGACTTAAATTGTATTTTCAATGACGACAATGCAGAAAAACTTGTATTGCGTATCAGGATTATGAATAATGAAGAAAGCAAATTCCAAGATAATGAGGAAGAGACTGTTGATAAAATGGAGGATGACATGTTCTTGCGATGCATCGAAGCTAACATGCTGTCAGACATGACTTTACAGGGAATAGAGGCTATTGCCAAAGTGTACATGCATTTACCACAGACTGAAGCGAAAAAACGTATTATAATTACAGAGCAAGGAGAATTCAAGGCTATTGCTGAATGGTTATTGGAAACTGATGGTACATCATTGATGAAAGTTCTTTCGGAAAGAGATGTTGACCCCATAAGGACATTCAGTAACGATATTTGTGAAATATTCCAAGTTCTTGGAATAGAAGCCGTGCGTAAGTCGGTAGAGAAAGAAATGAATGCTGTATTGCAGTTCTACGGTCTCTACGTAAACTACCGTCATCTTGCCTTACTTTGTGACGTAATGACTGCTAAGGGTCATCTTATGGCCATCACACGTCACGGTATTAATAGACAAGATACCGGTGCACTTATGAGATGCTCCTTCGAGGAAACAGTTGACGTGCTACTGGATGCTGCCAGTCACGCTGAAGTTGATCCTATGAGAGGCGTATCCGAAAATATAATCATGGGCCAGTTGCCGCGTATGGGAACTGGTAAGTAACATTCAAAAACCATTCGACTGAAGTTGTTTGATAAGTAATTACTTAATTGACTGCTTAACGACATCTGTTTATTTGTTTAACAGGTTGTTTCGATTTACTCCTTGACGCTGAGAAGTGTAAGCTCGGTATGGAGATGGGTGGTCTTGGCGTTGGCGGCGTCGGCGGCGGCATGTACTTCGGCGTTGGTACTCCATCCATGACACCGCTTATGACCCCGTGGTCTACTCAGAACACGCCTGGATATGGCAGCAGCGCATGGTCTCCTGGTCAAGGTAAGGATTACTCTATACCGTGAAATTAATTAACAAAGCGAATGATTAGTTGAATTCAAATTGATTTATGTATGTGGATTGACATTTTTTTATTGTTAATACAGTGGGCAGCAGCATGACTCCAGGTGGACCGTCCTTCTCGCCATCTGGTGCATCGGACGCCTCTGGTTTATCCCCTGCTTACAGCGCGTGGTCGCCGCAGCCAGGCTCGCCGGGGTCGCCGGGGCCCCCGCTATCGCCGTACACGTCTCCCGCCGGCGCATCTCCCTCATACTCACCAACAAGTCCTGTGTACGCGCCTGCCTCACCCAGCCTCACTCCAACGTCTCCACATTATTCGCCGACGAGCCCTTCGTACTCACCAACTTCACCAAACTATTCCCCGACGTCTCCAATATATTCACCGACTTCACCGAGCTATTCTCCTACTTCACCTGGTTATTCGCCAACGTCGCCATCGTACTCTCCAACGTCACCTAGCTATTCACCCACGTCACCAAGTTATTCACCGACAAGTCCAGCATATTCACCGACTTCACCAAGCTACTCACCGACTTCGCCAAGCTATTCTCCGACTAGTCCGTCTTATTCTCCGACAAGCCCTTCGTATTCTCCAACTAGTCCAGCTTATTCACCGACGTCACCTGGGTACTCGCCATCTTCTCCGAGTTACTCCCCGACTAGCCCCGTTTACAGTCCCGCTTCTCCTAGTTACTCGCCATCATCACCAAATTACACCCCGACGTCACCGGGCTATTCTCCAACAAGTCCATCTTATTCACCTACGTCGCCCGCATATTCTCCGACTTCGCCCAGTTACTCACCCTCGTCACCTAAATATTCTCCGTCACCGAACTATTCACCGACATCACCGTCCGTGGCAGGTGGCAGTCCTACATATTCCCCGACTAGTCCACAATACTCCCCTACTAGTCACCAATACTCCCCGACGAGCCCAGCCTATTCGCCCTCGTCGCCACAGCACCCAGGTAGCACGCGCTACTCGCCATCTTCACCCAACTATTCTCCATCATCGCCAAATTACTCTCCGTCATCACCGGGATATTCTCCGTCGTCTTCAAAGTACTCGCCCACATCGCCGACGTACACGCCTACTTCCCCCAACTATTCACCGTCATCCCCTGCGTATTCCCCGTCATCAGCGGGACCAACTTCCTACTCTCCTACTTCACCCTCGTACTCTCCTACATCGCCTAATTACGACGACGGTGACGATTAAATTAATTATTTTTGATTATGTATTTCTTTTTCATATCACACGATATATTTGTAAATACCTTTAATTTCTACATAGATACAAATAAGAAATTAATAAGCACATGTTAAATGTACTTTAAGGCTAGTATGTATTTTAGATAAGATTATCAAACTTATGTTTCAAAGCCTTAAAAAAATGATAAAAAAAAACAAAAATAAATCTCGAACGGCAGCAGTATTATGCATCTTTCGAAAGCAAGCGGAGCGCAAAAGCACACTTTAATTACAGCTCAAAAGAATCATACTAATCAACTCAAAAAGATAAAATATAGACTTCATACTAAATTGTACAATTTGGTTAACATTAACATTGCACAATGTTTATCGTTGCATTTGCAAGATACCTAATAAAGTCGCCGTTAGTAATGTAAAAGTCGAGTTTATCATTTGACTAAAATATTATTCAAGGTGCGTTGTCTTTTCGAGGCATCGCAATTATTTAGAGCGTTTGATACAATTGACTTAAATTATAATCTAAAGCAGATTTAGAAATTAAGTACCTACTACCTACATGGTGATTAATACGTTACAAAAATTGTTAAGCATTTTGTGGTGGAATAATAAAGTTACTCTATTTATAAACCGAACTTTTATTTCATATTGATCGATCCTAATTATGCCGTGTTGTTACAATTTTTGCTGCCTTATGTTGACTGTCGACAGAGAGCGAGGTTTGCAGGATTCTACCGGCTAAAGCCACTGGAGTGCTTCTCCCTACCCTTGTACTTGGGTTCACGGGAACACGATATGTTGACTGTCGCCTAGAGTACGGGGCTAAGCGGGATAGCGTTGTATCAAATCTTTTGGAGAACAAAATAAATGGAAACTATCCATGAATATTGTATACCCGTTGTGGCCCGCAACTCCCAGTTTATAATTAATTATAGATGCCCTTTTGACTTGTGCAAGGTACGCAACGGAAAAGGTACGTAAATTTCTTGGGATAAGAAGGAAAAAATAAATACGACTAATACCCTATCATCTATATTTCTATGTATAGACATTACCTCATACAATTACAAAATACAAACCACTTAATACTATATTTTGTGTTTTATAAATCTCGAACACAGCCATGTTATATTCTTTAAGTTACTTACATACTAAAGCCAGATAAGTAATAATACATTAATTTATTAAGTAGGTAACTACACGATATTAGGTTTGCTGCAACCCTACTTCGTTATTTATTATTATTTAGGTATTTACCCTTTCTGAATGATAGGACTTTAATCTTTAGTATGGAAGTGTGGTATGTGTCATATTCGTCTACTTATTAGCAATACGTCTTACATCTCTACATTATATAAAACATGACCTACTGTCGAAAAAAAATACAAATAGGTAATGAATAATAATGGAAGCCGATTTGAAGCAATTCTGTTAGTTCTTATTACTAAATTTGGATTTATTTTCCGCGATATATTTCTATGATGCGGTCTTGATCGACGTATTCAAAAATGTGTGGAGCGTCCATCAGAATGCCGACCGTGCCAGCAGTAGTCACGATGAAGAATATGTATAGTTGTAGTCTGTCGATCACCATCGCCACGTACTTCCAATCTTCACGTGTCTGAAATGATATGTTATTTTCAAATGTAAGAGGGAAGGCAAGGGTAAACATTAAAGTCAGCGCTATCTTAACTTTCTAAAGCACATTTATATTTTTTGGAGTCACAATACGTTTTTATTTATGTAGTAATCTACAACTCTTATGTATAGGTAGAAAGTCAATTGTTTTTTAAAGTAGGTAATCAATAACAATTGAATTACATAAAATCACGAGAGCCTACTAACGGTAGATGTTTGCCATGTTTATGTTACCAAGTGTCTAAATATTTGGACTGACCTGAATGTAAAGGTCTTCGTTACGTAGATGTTCAGCTATGAACTCTACTGCTTCTGTAGCCTTCGCTGCTTCGGGGGACAGCAGTAGGGAGTCTGAGCTTTCGGATTCCCGCCTCTCGCCACCGAGCCCCAGGCCGCCGAGGGCGCCGAGCCCGCCCAACGCGCCCACCTCACCGCCACCGGCTGCGCGGTTGATCTTGCAGTTCGGATGGTGCAGGTCCGACATCTCCATCGCCTCCATTTTGCTTTGTTTTGCACCAATTGCACTAAGAAGTTAGTATATGCACATTGTTCACAGATTATTAGAGATGATAGTCATCTACTAAATGCGTTTGTTTTGACGCTGAACTTACCTGATGTGCTTAGGCAAATCGTGTGGGGCGGCAGCGTGCGGGGGAGCACCCATGCCGGGCATTTCCATCATCCATCGTAGCCTTGTTTTGCGTGGGCGACGCATCAGCAGCGCTGCTGGGAGGTAATGTAGGAATACACTTCGGATCCAAAGCGGCATTCTGTAGGAAAATACAAAAAATTACATTAAGATAATTAGTATTTTCAAAACTTTGAATAAGCTGTAACAGAACGTGTTCATAATTATATACCTGTGTGTCCTTGGTCCCCTGAAGTTCCAGTTGATAATAATGACAGTCACCAAAATACTGACGGTGTTCATGATGAATGTAAACAGCAAGTACTTGGCGATGAGTGGCAACACAAGCGAAGTAGGCGGAAGTATTTTTGATACCAGCAACAAGAACACAACCAGTGACAGCAAAATACTGATACCCAATGTTACCTGTAACAACACATCACGAAATTCATTAAAGATAATTAATGTTTATTTACACAATTGAATTTTAGTTAGTTAGTTACCTTCTCTCCAGCTTCGGCAGGTAAATAGAATACCAAAACACAGAGGAACGAAATCAACACAGTTGGCAGAATTAAGTTGACGGTATAAAACAAAGTCTTCCTTCTTATGATGATGTAGAAGGTAATGTCTGTTTCAGTAGGATGGTTTCCTTCGTAGATGTTCAGGTAAGCTGGTACTTCAATAATATCCCATGTTCCAGATTTCCAATAATCTGACAAATCAACAAAGTTTTTGTTGTTGTACAACGCGAGAGACACTTGGTCACCATTGAAGGTCCAGGAGCCAAATTTCATGATACAAGTTTGTTGATCGAAGGGAAAGTATGTGACATCAATGGTGCAAGAACTCTGTAAGAAAGAAAAACATTAGGAAGCAAGTAAGCATCAGTACAAACCAATGTCTTATTAATAGTTTGTGTCTAATTAAATACCTGGTAAATAGCAGGAGGTACCCACAACACTTCTCCATTCGGATAAATTAGAACGTTTGACTTGTATCGCACTTCATAGTTTCCGTCAGCGCTAAAAAAAAATCAATCATCAAATATCTACAAGTACAACAAACATGTGTTCAAAGTCGGAAACATACTTATTGAACAGTACAATGTCAGGCTTCCAGACTTTGTCAGGTGGCAGCCGCAATACGCCTATGCCGCCGTAGTCCGCCTCATCCCACATCAGCTGATAATCCATCCATACCAGTCGGAGCCAAACGTTTGATTTCATGATCTGATTCTTCTCGTTCTGAAACAATGTTTTGTCACTATTACCCGTACTTTAAATGGTTGCAGTTGATTCCGTGCTTTTAGGACATAGAACAAATACGTACAACATTGATGAGCTGCACGAAGGCTAATCCAAATCGCACGTCCACTTTCTGTGTCATATTCTGTACTGGGCGGATGAGTTTGTTGTAACCACGAAACAGGTCTCGGACCAGTCGCTCCTCGTCTTCTGAACACCATCCTGGATCAATTAAGTAAGGGCGTTGCATTTAACTACCGAAAAATGTCCTTAACGTCGCGCAAGCAAAATCATGGTTGGTATTTTTTTAAGTTGTGTAATGTAATCTATCATATCAACTATGAGAAATATATAATCAACGAGATTTACTGACTGAGACATAATGTGACTGCTTCCGGACCACCCTTGAATGTATTTCGATTACGTACTTACGCTAGATAATGCTCATGAAATAATAACATAGTCAATATACCCAATTAGTCTAAAGGTACAATATTAATGCTAAAACATGCTTTAAAATATATTGCTCGATAGCCACATCTTGAATAAGCTATCTGTATCTGAGATGCTGCTGCGACGTCAGATCAATAAGAGCACACCGTGAGATAACTTATGTTTAGTCGCATACTTGTGTCTATATGCTATTGGGTGGTGCAAGTTACATTCAATTTATACGTGAATTCGTTTATATATTAAAGGTAAGAAGTAATTGTATTTTGTAATGAAAAAAAAAACGTTATCCCTGCTTGCGTATGTCTGTGATGTCCTAATGCAAATCTGTTCATAATACAGATGACTCTGGCAAAAACGAGATATGGCACATGATTTGTTTATACTTAGCAAAATTAGTTATTTACACGACTGACCGGTATCAACAATTGCAATTAAGAGAAAAATGATCAACGAACGATATTTAAGTGATATATGGTGGATGTAGTGGTGTTGTTTGTGTGTATGAGGCAAGCAAGATCGGAGTACCTGAGTATAGGAGTGTGAGGAGCGCGGCTGCGAGCAGACAAGCGCGCGTCCCGCCCGACATGGCGGCGCGCACTGCCGCTGCGGCCGCCGCTGCCGCGCAACCCGCCGCGCCTACACCCCGCTACGCTCCCAAGTCCCGCGCCTTCACCCCGCTACGCTCCCGAGTCCCGCGTCTACACCCCGCTACGAGCCGAGTCCTGTACCCCGCGTAGCCGCCCACCGTAGCACATTGCATTAGCCAAGTCTATGCATTTCGGACTATCAATCTTATCGTTTATTAAAATTGTATGAATATTTGTTTACTACTAACATTTACTTCTTATTCTTCCTTAAATTGTACTGAATCATGATAAGATATGTTAAAGCTATGTTTTAAATACACTGAACTAAGCTTTAATGATTTTTCAAGAGATTTCTAATTATTTTCACGTCAAAATCTACACCTAACAATAGCATATTACTTACCTACATATTTATATTCTATTGAGCTAAAGTGTTAGTTATACTTACTTGATGGATGTCGACGTACATGTCTGTAGTTGAGATGGGAATTGCGCATGTGCAGTTATCCCGCGGGATAGCATCGATTGCTCCCTCGTACCTCAGCGGGAATATAATGTAGGTCAGGGATGATTTACATAAGCAGCTATTGCGAAACGAGTTTGGGAGGAGACGCCTAAAAACAGGAATCAAATCTGGATCATAGTTCAGGATTCTTTCAATTAAACCTTTCAAGTTACGACTTCTCTTTATTAATAAGCGAGGTTTGGAAATTCGTTATAAATAAAACGATGTATTTGTTTCATTCGTTTATATTTAATAAACAAAGTGCAATTCAGAGTATTAACCCTAACAATTGAACAAATCTTGGGGACATCGGGCAGTCCCATTGCCGACGGCGAGATGCCGCACTTGTTCTATCATATAACAAGATAGAGAGCAGCCTGGGCGATGGGCGGGGCCGGCGGCCTCCACCGTCCGGGTCGTCACACAACCTCTAGCGAATGGTACAAGATATAACAGTAAACAAACTGATCATTGAAAACATTGACGGGTAATCAAATCCGGCCCGCAACTTCCTTAGAGCCGTCTAAGATCACATACACACCCGCTACCTCGGAAAAGGAAAACATTACGAGAGCTTTGCGAGGGTACAGTCGCTTGTCGTGTGTACCCGCGCATTCTCACCGTAGGTAACACGTTTTCCCTTTAAGAGATTCACAATGTCTCCTTATCAATTATTATTATCGATGATTTAAATTAAGAATAAAATGATATAACAATGACAATGGTAGAGCATCAAAACAATCGCGTTTAGTTATGATATCTGTTGGAGTGTGGCAGACGAGCGGCAGGATAGGTCGAGATGTTTCGGATACCGAGTAGGTACTTATCAACTGAGCATCTCTCAATAAATAGGCACCTTCGTGTTATGTATACCCTCTATGTAACGAAAAACCGGTGTTAACTTGTTGTACTTATAAAATGTTGTATATCTTATAAAATGAGTTATATGTATATTGTACATGTCTGAAACGATGGTCGTATTTTGAATTAATTTTCGAAGAAGAAAATTTTACAAAGCTAATATTATTTTCAGCATATGAATTACTGTAACTGTATGGAAAGAAGTACAAACGTGATATTAATACGTAATTTAATTATTTGTATAAGTCGTTCTGATAGACCCAGGTATGACTTTATTAAAATAATATTTGTTTAACTACAACTTGTAACGAACGTTTTATTAAGCTATAGCCATGGATATTTTACCATTTATAACAATATCGACCCGTTCACAACGAGGCATATCACAACCTGTACCAATTGAATCAACATTGTTTGTAAAGTTCTATACTAGCTACTGACACAAATATATCCGAAAATAAAACTAGGGATTATAACACGATTCATGGAATCGAACAAGAAGGAAACAAAGGGCCATTGTTTCACTGCCCAAACTCTAAACTGTACAATAGATTTCGAGAATCGAAGAAGTTCTAACAAAGTTTAAATTTTAAATGCGAATCAGGTCGTTCAACGGTAAGAAGGAAGACATTTTTGTGCTAAAAATTTGTTAATTAGCCACAGTCTTGTCTAGTGGGTGGTCACTTGCTGCGGTGACTAACTCTAGCGCGGGCCCGCGGCGGGGCCCGGCAGCGCGCGGCGGCGCCGGTGCCTGTATAGCACGTACTGCCACTCTATCGCTAGGGCGACCGTTCCGACGGACGGAACGCCTGCTACGGAACCGCTCATCGTTTCCAAGAGACTATCAATCTCATCGTACCCTACAGATCGATTGTAGGGCACGGGAATCATTTTAGTGAGCGTGACGACCGGTGGTCTTTGTATTCTTGGAAGAAAAAGTACACAATCGCTGAAGTTCTCAAGGGATTAGAAGACGTTAGTCGGATAGGCAGTTTTTGTTGAGCTTACAGGGTTGGCAGTCAGCGGTAACTTATGTCTACAGGGGGGCGCGGGCGTCGAGGCAGGCGGCGGCAACTCCTGCGCCGCGGCATCAGCGTCCGCGCCGCTTCGCACATCACAACTTAACAAGTATTCGCGGTATCACAGAACGTTACGCATGCGCAGCCGCAAGCGGGCGGGTCGCTACGACACCATGATGTGTGGCGCGGACAGCAGCACGGCTAGCGTTGCGATGATTGTGAACAGGGTAAAGATAATAAGGCACAGTCTGTCCACGACCATGGCGGCGAACTTCCAGTCGCGCGAAACGTCCGCATCTTCATCGTCCTTGCGCATCTGAAAATACAGTCTCATGTTAGTTCGATCTCTTGCGAGAATTTGCCTTTGGACAACTGAAATGATTTATCTGATTGTTGATATACCTGATCTGTGATGACTCGTATCTCCTTCAGGATGAGGGAGAGCTCGTAGTCGACACCGAAGCAACTATGTGCTGCCAGACCCGCGCCGTTCTCCTCACCCCCCCTGCAACGAGGACAGCTCTGTAGTCACCGGCTACTGGTGAGCCCTATACTACAGGTGGAGCCGAGGATCGGAGGGCTCTACAGGAATTATGCCGATAAGATGTTTCAGATCCAAGACCCAGAAGTATAACCAGTCGAGAAGTGAAATCTATGAGATGGCCCGTGAAAAAAAAATGATTTGAAATGTCTATTAAATGCTCGAAAAGCTATTAGGTTTGGGTTTTCTGCGGAACGTTCGAGGCTGGGGTGAATTATTGTAACCGTGCTATTTACGGCGAGTAGTGTTCGTGTAGATCGTCGAGGGACCTGTAGTATCGGCAGCAAGGGGGCTGCTGCGAGTGCGCATGGCGGAAGTCGTCGTCGATGTCGAGCACGTTCGCTAGGAGCGACTTGGAGGAGCGTTCGCGCAGCTCCAGGTCTGGCGGGGGCGGGGCACGAGCCGGCGGGGGGGTCGTCGCCGAGCCCGGCCTCGACATGCGCAGGACCCACGGCAGCCAGTACAGAAACACGCAACGTATCTGTACAACAACAATAAAATCTGTTAAATCCTTCATAGTAGATGGGACTTTTATGCGAAAAAATAATTGAAAGACTTGTTCTGAAAAAAAGTTATCCAAATAAAAACTAACCCAATCACTCATTTCATGAGTGTCTGCGTGCCGATGGTGGTAATTCAGGATGAGTATGGTGGATACGACGGAAGACGCCACCATAAACATGATGCAGTTGAAGTATGTGCCCAGCAGGGGCACGGCATCTGACGTCGCTGGCATCGTCTCTGCCACCATGTTGAGGAACACCGTCAGCGACAGCAATATTGTCACACCTGTTATCATTGCCAGTTTTTTTATTTAAAAAATATAATTAATAATATGATAAAGTTTTGAAGTACAGTTTCCAAAATTTTTATATTTTATTTGAGCCTGAAATTTGAGACATAATGCTGAAAAATGCTAAACAATTTACTTAAGGTGCAACTAAGCTATTCTTTGGCATATAAGAGATTATTTAATCTTCGTATTAGAACGTGCTAACATCAAACGATGACATGTTAATAAGTACCTAATGACAATTTTTCGCCTGAATCTGGAGGTAAGGTGAATCCTAATAGCGCCATGGAGGCGATGAGCACGCAGGGTACGATAAGATTGAAGAAGTAGTAGAGCGTCTTCCGCCTGATTACGACTGCGAATGTTATGTCGATGTACGGCTCCGGACAACAGTTGTAGTAAATCTCATTGCGCTTGCCGGGGACTCCTGTATAAAAAAAAAACAATATTATTAATAATTTCATTGGTCATAAAGACTTTTTTTGTAATAATAGTATTAATTGACAAAAGTTTACGATTCGTACCTATTAATTCCCATTCACCATTCGTGACAAAACTGCTTATATCTCCTCCCCCTTCGTCTTGTAATTGAAGGTCCAACTGTAAAAAAATATTAATGAGAATTCTGGATGCACAAATCGTCAAGTGGCTCTAAATTGTTCGACCAAGCCAACATAGAAGGTCACCCAACTACTTAACTTTCCCCATAACACCATCCCTAAGGTGTATCTAGTCTGAACCAGATGTAGTTTCTTTACTAACCTGATATCCATCATAAGTCCAGCTACCAAACTTCATTTCGCATCTTTGGTCATCGAATGGAAACCAGGTGATGTCGATCTTGCAGGTGCTCTTGAAGATGCCAGGCGGTACGTACAGACACGAGCCGTTGTTCCGGACAACCACGTTCGTTGGATACGTGCTGTCGAACCCTTCGTCCGCGCTGCGTAAAGATAATAACGATTTTGCGATTTATCTATAGGTATTATTATCTATCTATCTATTGCACAAAACAGAGAAGTGTGGAAGAGTAAGTGGGAGGCCTTTGCCCAGCAGTGGGATCTAAAACAGGCTACATAAAAAAAAAAAAAAAATATCTATCCTAATATATAATATATAATATTAATACTAATATATAAAGCTGAAGAGTTTGCTTGTGTGAACGCTACTACTGCCTAGAAATAGTGTTATTCAAACTTGTTATAAGGAAAATATCGTTGATGCAAAATTCGTTAAAAAAATGTACTATACTATTTATTTTTCCAATATATTATTACTGAATTACCATACAGAAACGGGGACAGAGTATAAAGTAATAAAATAGGCAACTATTAAAAACACCAATTAGCTGTTAAGACATAAGTATCGCAGGTTGATTGATATATGGTTTCAATTTAAGGCGGACAGAAATATTCCACAAATCAAATAATTTGTTCGTCAATTTGATAAAAGTAGCTTTTTGGTTTACGAACTTAAAATTGTTTTTATTGGCACGTTCCAATTGAATTTTGTATTTCTTTAATGTTGTATTATATCGGCAGTAATACAAACCCGTTGCTTTTAATGAGTACTAAAAGAACATTTTATAGAAAACCAATTATCTTAAAGAATTTAAAACACTGTCATAGAATTCAATTACATCGGGAATTGCTTTACTGTGTAAAGCGACTTTTATTGTGTAGCTGTACTTTTCGTAAAAACATAAAACATATGTTCAATTTAATTCATTTGTTCCTATATCTAAATTATACCTATTTAATGTATAGTATACCTGTTGTACATGAGGACGTCTGGTTTCCATAGTCTGTGGGGCGGTACTCGTAAATCTTTGACCCCACCGAAATCAGAAGTGTTCCATCTCAAGTTCATGTCATTCCACTCCTGAATAAGAGAAACAAATGAAAACATTCAATAAAATAAGTAAATGCCCTTTATTTCTCTGCCTATAAAGAAGAATAGATTCTGTTCTCATGTTTTTTCATTTGCTGGGTTAAAAATAAATAGTGATATACAACAATACGATTCTTAACACCAACTCCAGCGTAATAAAATGATTGAATCCAACAAAAAATTATATAGTATTAATTATATTCCTGTATACAAGCATACATGAAAGAAAAACATACTCACCAGTTTAAGCCAGATGTTTGTTATTAATAGCTGGTTCTTCTCGTCCTGTGAACATAAATTTGTATTTTATTACTGCAACTCCGTCCCGTTTGTTCATAGATTGGACTCGAATTAATCATTATTATAGTGTGAGAGTCGGTCAACGAGGAATATACAAAAACCTGTATTCAAACAGGTTTCAGGACTTCGTTTAGACAAAAACTATCAATAATGTTTGAGAATTTACGCACACCAATGTGGTAGTACGTTCATGTGCACTTAAAATGTTAAGACATATTAGGGAGACTTGATTGGCCAGCTTATTTAATGGGTTCCAGAGTGGCTGGTGTCGTTGTAGTTTATTTAATAAACGGTACATTCGCCTAATCATGAGAAGTTAATCTTGTTGCAGTCGGTATTTTTAAACAATTACGAAAAAAGCGGGGTGTCATGAATTAACCTGTGTATGGGCATGGTGTGTTGTTGTATTGGTAACTTAGTGTACATTTTGAACGGTGAAAGATTGATCTCAAATTCTTGGGAAAAAGGATTTTGTGGAGTCGAACTTAGCACTTAGGTGTTTGTAGAGTAAGGTTATGTTGGGTGTTGTACTGACCACGTCAATGATCTGCATGAGCGTGAGGCCGAAGGAGAGCTGCAGCGGGTCGCTCTCGTTGACGACGGGCCTCTCCAGTACGTTGTAGTGGTCCAGTAGGTGGTGCAGCAGCCGCTTCTCGTGGTAGCCGCAGCGTACCCCTGCGCCACGTATTTAATTTAACATTTATGTTCCAGTTCATTCCCCGCGTTACCCGTTGGTTTACCGTTAATCATGGGAGGATAGGAATTTTAGGGTAATTAATCTCATACCTTAAATTGACTTCCTTCAAATCGAGTTACGAGGAAGATGGTGTGAAATCAGTCAAATCAGTGGTGAAATGTATTTTACCTCAAAATATTAATTAATTATCGTATCGGGGGTAAAAAGAAATATAGATCATACGGCCTACGCTGGAGTGGTATCACTCCGTCATCCTTTTCCTGTTAAACCGTTCGGCCTGTTGGCCTTTGAATAAAACCTCAATTAAAATTTGTTATACATATATAGCATTATCATAGAAAAGCAAAGAATGATGTAAGTCTGCACATTTGTCACAAAATTTATTGGCTCGTTAAGCATAATGCAGGCAAATAATTTACTTCATAATATACCGTTGATACCAGTAATCATTAACTACGACAATTAGCTATTCCTTAACTTAAATATTATTTTTAATTCCTATTTTACTTACTATTCATCTTAAATTGATTTAACAGCTAGTTATAATTTATTGATGTTTTAGTATTTCACCAATTCCAGTTAATTAATCATGAATAGTTTGTGTTGTATCTCAGATTTTAGCGACGAATGTAATAGCTGTAAGTCCTCCATATTGGTACGTGTATTTCGTGTGCATCATGTGTTGAAATGAATAAAATGATGCAGAAGTAAAAAACACTAGGTTTAAAAACTAGATCTATTTTATTCAATTATTGTTTGGATATAATACAATTATGTAAAAATCATCTGCATTTTCAAGATCCCGTATGCGACGAGTAAATCAAAACTAATTGCAAATACTGATATCACTCTAAAACATTAATGAATGAATGTTAAAAGTGTAAAAATGTGAAATACCTAGTGCTAATGAGAGGTAAAAGGCATAAGTAAGAATCAATACTCTGTAACGGTCCCGTCCATTGTCCAATCATTTATGGTCATAACACAAAGAATATTTTATGACTGGTTTACTTCGACGCGTATTTTATACTTTTTTATATGCTATTTAAAAACAACATGTTGGTAGTAGAATGCAGTTTTGGTAATTGTAAACTAAAATGGGTCTCTAGTTAGAATCTATATGTAGATAGATGAAATAGTCTGCCTTGGTTTGGTTAATAATAAAGTTTGTTTCAGTAATAGTTTATGCTAAAACTTGCAACGACATTAAAAATAATTTGTTTTAGTATGTAAGTCAAGTTGGTATTAAATTCGTGCTTATGCAATGTACGTCGTTCATGAGAAAAACTGAGTTATTTTAAAAAAATTTGGATCTCATTCTATAATTACGGTCTAAGTAGTATCATGCAGGTAAATAGAGTTGGAAATTTGTGTTTTTTTCGTGAATCCGCTATGTCAGTCAAGAATTGGATGGCGAAACTCCATTGCATTGGAACATAAGAGGCGATCATAGTATTCTCTTCTGTGTTATCAAAGTGTTATTTATAGTCATTTTTGGATTATTTTTGTATTGTTTTAATAAATGTAATCACACTAGGTGCGTAAATCATTTGTAAGCCTTCCTCATCTTTGCAGCGTTAGATGCTCTTATTGCTGCTATTTCTATTACAGTTATATTTACGCATAATTCAATCTAAGTACAACGTTTTGTGTGACAATTTGTGGGCACATGTTAAGTATACAATTTTAATTTGTTGTCGTGTCCTGCATCGTGCCGCATCGGTGCTGGAAGCTATGGTGGGTTAGGGGTTGGACAGAGGCGGATGCGGTGGCTTACCCCTCGGCCAGAGCAGGCACAGCAGCAGCAGCAGGCCCGCGGGCGCCGCCAACAGCGAGCGGCGCGCCCGCCCGCCCATGTCAGCGCCGCGACGCCGCCGCGCCGCGCGCCGCCGCCGCCGCCGCCCCGCGCCGCGCCATTATCCCCGACCGCGCGACCCGACCCCCGCCTCCCAAACGCCGCACTCCCGCTTCTCTATTAGGATCTATCGAACACGATCGGCTTAAAATTAAATCTTTTTACGGTTTTCATATGTATGTAACTTATTCACGACCGCTCGCCGACGGCCACGCGTGCCGTCCGATTCTTAAGCATCGCCTACTGCGCCGGGGGATGTTAGTGGAGTCACGGCGTGTTTTTGAGCATTGTTGTTCAGCGGAGTGCGGCCGACCGTGGGGCAGCGGAGCCGCCGGTGTGCGGACTGACGGAGCGCCGGGCGCGCAGCCGCGCCGCCGCCGCCGCTCATTCAAGCGCCGCGCCACGCCGCGCGCCGCGCTGCGCGCTGTGTCGGCTCCCGACCTTGTCTCCGCCGCGCCTCTGCTGCCACGAGGTCCTCGCTCCGGCCCGGACGCGACTATCGTCCGATCACATATACTACAAGCTTCATATATGACTAACAAGTCTTCATGACTGCATTATGTCTAACGCAATGTAAAAATGAGCTTAAATAAAATTTTAAGATAAATGAATAATTTGTATTTTTTTGTGACAAATTAAACCTAAAATTTGTTTCAAAAACCATTAACCTTAAATACTCGTGTACATCAAAATATACTTCAGTGGCGGTCGAGTATGAAAAATTATTACCATTTCCTTTTTACGTTATCAACATCCAAAGCCTACGGAGAAGGTACCTTTCTAACACATCTTTTATTCTCAAATGTGCATAAAAAATAAATGGCTGTGTGTATGTTGGGTCCATAATTGTGATTTCGTGTTAGACAGTTCAGTAGTGGTTTGTGTAGCTCGGCGACAGTGCGGGGATGCGGCGCGCGGCTCGGGCGCGGGGCCGCGCGCGATCAATGAGGCCGCTCTCTTCCCTGCTCGCTGCCTCCCTGCACCCTCCCTGCACCCGCCGCGCCCCGCACTCGCCCCCTAACCATGCTGAATTCATCTCGTCACTATTGCACTTCCAATTGGTACATTAAGTTAAAAATAAATTTGCTAATGTTCATGCTTTCAGCGAATACAAAATTTTAATTAAAACAGACCTCATCATCATTTACATGTTTATAAATCCTTTTTTTTCTAGTTAATTTCCACCAAATTCCATACTTGTCTTGACCTTCACCTTATTGTCATTATAAAAAAAAGTTTTCAGTCACCTAACCGATTTTGGGCGAGAGCCACTGAAAAAGATAAGTTAAAACTGAATATAAACTAAAAGTAGAGTTTAATATTAACATATGCAAACAAAAACAAGACCCCTGTGGCCATATTAATATAAGTTATAGAGATATCTTTAAATAGGAATTGTTTCGTAAGTTATTGATATAGTAAGTAAGTAGATAGTGAACACAATGAGGTTCACGAGTCACGAGTCACGTGTCGCAGAGAGAGTCGCCGAGGCATGCCTGCGCCTAATGTCGCAGAACCTGATAATGAAGGGTGTTTGCTCATTACCGCCACCACTCCACGCTCCCACGCGGCTGCGCTAACTGCCACTTAACACTGCGAGATATTGAAAACTACAACTTTATATTTTCGCAGTACGCAATTCTATTTTTAAAATTCTGACTTGACCAACCTAACTTTACAAAAAAAGCAACTATTGTTTTTTTTTAACAATGATTACACCTTTTCAAAATAGATAAAATAATTTATTAGCTCATTAATTTACTCCTTGAATTAATTAGTAACTTCAGATAATTAGTACCGTGGTGCAGGCAATTAATTATCAACAACAATGTAAAGGCCTGGAACAATGCTATACTCGGAGTTCACGATCCAGTCCCGAGTCTTTATTAGGCGTTGGATATATTTTGTAAATGGCAAATGTGTTGAGAACTAGGAAGCTTGCGAAACTTGGAGAAAGCGACTTAGAAATAGGTACGTAATGTTGAATAGAGGACCGAGAACAAAAGCTAAGAAATGGACGAAATAATGAACGTCATATACCTGAGTGAAATGTCAAAAGTAAAGGTTAAAAGTTATGAGCTCATGACCACAAGAGTGGTGGAGGTAGAGGTCCGGCTGCATAGGGCACTCGTCGCAAACTTAACACCCACACAACCACAGCGTAACATATTGCCATATGCCCATAGTCTCCTGTATGCTCCCTATGCATGCCATTAGGTAACATTTTCACTCCAGTACAGCGCACAATCTGGGGTATAAGTGTTTCAGTAGGACAAACACACAAAAGGTTACTTTGTTGCTATGGTGGCAGCATTCCCGTAGTTTCAACGTAAGATTGGAGTTGTTTGGTTTGATGCCAAATGCAAGTGAAATGGGAATTATATTTTTGACCTAAAATTGATAGAGCTATACTTATTTTACGCTACTAGTTACTGTATGTGAATGAAGTTTTTATTTTGATTAACATTCTTTATACGAAAACCTTAGGTGCTCGTAGCTTTTACTATGATCAACAGAACATAAATTTAGTAGAGTGCGACACTTGTGCAGGTAAAAAAACCA
The DNA here is from genome assembly GCF_003590095.1 of Trichoplusia ni. Taxonomy (NCBI): domain Eukaryota; kingdom Metazoa; phylum Arthropoda; class Insecta; order Lepidoptera; family Noctuidae; genus Trichoplusia; species Trichoplusia ni. The sequence continues at coordinate 14,646,914 of NC_039485.1, forward strand.
GCTGCTTTATACTAAGATGTTACTGAATGCATATCTTGGTATAAGTCGGGGTTCATTGTCCTTGCATAAGATATATTAACATTTATGAATACTTGTGAGACCGACTGCTTTTAACTGATTACGTCTAAACTTTCCGAGACTTTCAAATAGCGTAGATCTTAGTAATTTTCTTTGCTTAAATTTTACTCTGGAAAATATACAAATGTATCAAAGTAAAATTATTTAGCAGTATGTAATAACAATGAAGATAAAAACTAAAAGAATGATTCATACGCAATTGATGCAACGACACGCTCCAATAGTATATCTTATTTGGTAGATGAATAAAAGAATCCCACGCCAGTTTTGTTTCAGATCAAGCGCCTTACTTTTAATTATACTGAGTCTTTTGTTTTATTTTGGAGAACTGCATATTCAGATTTTACTAATTTCGGTGGTGATGTCACTCATATTGTCTGATGGGAATGTTTTCTCAGTTTGTATGCAGAGTGAGTGTCGTTATCAATTAAAATACCATTTAGTGATAGTCTGTATTTGCGGCGGTTGTGCGGCGTGGCGGCGGCGGGGACGCGCGGGGCGTCGGCGTCGCGTGACCGTTCGATGGCTGCCTGCAAATTGCACATTACACGCCGTGTTCGGCCTGCAACCGACCATTAGTGCATTCTCGCAGATTACTTCATAGCGAAACCGACCATATTAAACTGTTACATTTTTTATGAACTAGAGTAAATCGTTTTAAGGACGCTCCTTAGGTGGTAAAAAATCGTTATATTAAAATTCTTTGTTAGTTGCACATCAAGGGGTAGTACAAGTCTGTACAAGTCATCTACACTTCTGCCATTCAAATTACGGAAGGGATTTTCAGGCAAACTGCTGCCTATTAATATAGAAAATCAATTACAACCTTACAATATAGATTGACTTCAAAATGATTCATCATAGGCCAAATACAAGAATTTTCCACACTCTTATTGAGAATGGACATGCCAAAGAGTAGGAGCAGTGATTGTTTAATTTTATCATTTCTATATTATGAGTTACTAACTACACAAGGCACGTTGTATTCATTCTTTAGCAACAATATTTATAGCAAGAAGACAACATATTTACTAATACGAACTAAACAACGAAGGAATGAATAACCACAACAAGTGTACAAGGGAATGCCAACCTCGAGGAATATATCGACGAAAATCTGTTTTTTTTTTTTTTTCTCTATTGCTCCATTCGATTTATGAATGCGGAAAGGGTTTTGTTAATATTCCACGTACTATGAAATTATATTTATGTGTTTGTAGAAGTGGGCGACCGAGGACGATGGACTGGCCGCTCTGATTACTTATTAATGACTACAATGTTGCGGGCGGACCAACCCCAATTGCCGATAAAAATTGCCCGCAACAAATTCTGTCATTGGTAGGCAATAAAAACAAAACAACCTGAAGGTTTAGTTAAATTTAAAATAAGTCCGTCCAGTTACTTATCTGGGTTGCCAATTAGTTTCCATCTTAGAAAATGAAAATTGAAAGCAGCACCTTTTTATTTCATACTTAATAATAATAAAGCAGTTTTCAGCGTGTGCAATTTTCAGTATTTTGCAGCGACAAAACCGACATACAGTCCCTGTCTTACATATCCATAGAGCATAAGACTAATTTGTGTATATGTACTACTGATTGGCCTGATTGCCACTACAGTATTAGGTCAAATGCCATTTAAGGCGTAATGTAGAGATGGGAATAGTTAAGTTACGTTTGTATATTTTGGTGATTATAGTTTAAGTGAAGTAAGGGAGGTAAAATGGTTTCAGGTAAGAGATTTTTTTTTATAAAAACTGGATGATAGTGTCAGCCTTTAAGTCATTTAAACTATGTGGTAGTTGTTTTAGATTACAATGCAGAAAAAGTTGGAGGCACGTAGGGGAAAAAAGACCTTTTTTTATTTCATTAAAAACACAAGTAGATAGATATGACAACGAAGTTACTCATAGTTATATTCTAAGAGTTTTACAGTTTTGCCAGTTATTTAGAAGTATAGTCGATATCGTTTTCAAATTGTTTACAGTAATTTAATATTAAACTGCGGTCGCCGGTGTAAGTTCCACAAAATATATAACGGATAGAAAGGCGACTCATGTCAGGAAGTGGTATTACCACTAACATTTATTTAAACTTAGATTATTTCCCGACAATTTCTACGTATAAGCGGCTTAAAAGAAAAATATATGGTCATGAAATATAGCTTTTAAAATTATTCTGATGTTCTGAATATGTTATAAAATTCGCCAAGAGAATATCTTAAGGACAGATTTATCGAAGCGACGTCGGTAAGTAGCTGGGATGTTTGCCTTCGCAGTGCGCAGTTCCGGATATGAAACTCGTGACAAATTGTGGAATGTTATGTGTCTGACGTTGACATACGGCTTTTATAGAAGTCTTTCAGTTTGAGAACCTTGTAAGTATTATATTAAGACAACAAAAGATTTGTTGTGAGCTTTTTAGTCGTATGTGACTTATTGAGTTTGGTTTAAAGAAAGCAGTATTTTAATTTTAAAGAGATGTTATTCTACCTATCTCCAATATGCAAGGCAGACCATTTTAATCCGGTGTCTAAGCGAATCATCACTTATGTCATTATAACCAGAAGCTCAAAAACTAATCCAGATCTGACAGGTGATTGATTTTATGTAAGTTTCATTAAAACGAGGATTTTATCAATCTGCAGAGAATGTATAAGCCACACACCATAGAATTCAGGTATGGTTATGGTAGTATGTAATTTTATTGGTACACAGTATAAGAGTTTGAGTTCCTTCCTCCGTTTGAGTTTTATCATAAACTATGACTTTTTTTAAGGCACATTTTGGTAAGCAAATATTTTAGAAGTGATGCAAACTCTATCTGCACAGCACAATGATAAATGCCTCGAACGTTCGTGTTTTTTTTAAATGGGTTAAAAAGCTTGCCTTTTACTCTTTGAGCACCAATTACTAAGTTCTAAGGCTCCGCTGTCTATCCCCCCATCTGTGACCAATCACGAACAATTATAGCCGGTTGTATTTCAGTTACCAATACAACAAAAGTCGAAAAATGGTCATCGACGTAAATCTAACACCTCTTGTATTGTACACCTGCATTGACGAATAAAAAGATTTGTATTTGTATTTGTATTTGACGTTAAGCAAGGATTGGTGCGGTCATTATTTGTATTTTTTTCTTTAGTCTGTTTGTCTGAACACAGTAGAACTTCAGTTCTTTCGCTTCTATGGAAGCTGTGGGCTGCGTATGTTTTAATCAAGTGAATGGTTGTCGTCTCTAGATGTATGTAGGTATCACTCACGTGTAAGGTGGGTGTACGACGCGAGCCTTACAGAGTGTAATTGGGTGAGCCTCTCACGCCTCCTATGGAAGAAGTCGCAGCGATTTTCATTAACCTCAAATGAGAAAAATGCCGTCGTCGTGTTCACTTCGATACCGACTCAGCTTAATGAATACTCAGTACTCTAAATGATGAAACTGTTGATAATGTCGCATTTATCGGATATTTTATGTTGTTTCTTTTAATTCAATACATGATTTTTGAGATAATCTAGCTAATTTCCATATTGTCAATGAGTTAACACGACAACAATATTTATAAGGGTTAAAATTTTTGACGATACTTTAAAATAATAAACAATAATTTTAGGGCGAGGTTAATTAGGGAAACTATTCGAAATACATGACGGTTTAACACCTTCCTTATTTCAATATAAAACCTTCTTTAAATAGTAGATAAATTTTAATCGCAAAAAATAATATTTGAAAGCTAGGTTATATGAAGATAACAAAAAATGTATTCTTAACATGAAAAATATGACCCAAGACAGACCAAAATCCTCATTGCAAATGAAATAAAACGGAATGTTATTGTAGTTATTATAATTATGAAATATGTGTCTCGTCACGCCGATACGTTACATGAGTCGCGCCGTGGGCAACTTACTTTGAGAAATTTTAAATTAAAATGTCCGTCAGCTTTATTTGTGTTGTATACGTATTTACGAAAGCGTATTGTTTTCGATTGCTTTGATGCCTTCAGTCTATTCAAAGATAAATTAACTGTAGTTTTAGTTTCATTACGGGAATTAGCACTTAGAGTACCGAATAATTGAATTAACGCTTGATTGTCTGCATGTCAAGAAGGAAAAGTGGTGGCAAACTTATCTCTCGTTTTATCTCGCGGAGAGAATTGGCAATTACTTTCACTGTCTTTCGTTCATCAAAGTCAAACTTAGAAACATTAGAGCCGACAAAAGTTGTTTGTTAAGTTGGTCTTGAGATTAATATACTTATACATTATGTCACAAACACAAGACTCCATGAACCTACATGCTTTCTTATTATACGCTTACTGAATGTCGTAGAATTACCTAATTCAATTAGAACTGCGTAACGCCGGCCTCGACAATGTAAGTCAACGTCTTCACCAGTCGAGTAGTAGTGTTTGTTAAACAGGGACCAAGAACGTAGGACAGATCTTTCTAAGACTTTCCTCGCATAGTGACATAGAAATGTGAAACTTTCTTGTAGATCGAACGCGGTACGGTGTCAAGTGCGATTATAGCGAACATTGTGGCAGGGCGGCCGGCGTGCGGCGCGGTGAGAGCGCGGCCCGGTTGCGACCGGTCGGCCCCACCTGAGCGCGGGCGCACACGCAGCTCTGCGCCGCCGACGTCGCGACGCTCGCTCGCGCTGCGCCCGTGTGCGCTCTATACCCTAACTACATCGTTGGTATCTAAAGGATATTACGAATATCGCGAAGCCCACGCACCAGGACGCACAACTTACGATGTTTTGAACATTATGCTCTGTGGAACGTTGACTATACAGTGATTGGTTTTTTTTCTGAATTGTGTATCCGTAATCATTTTGTGTTAATTGGAGGGAAAGCTTTTTTGGTAAGTATTTTTCAATAAAGTTAGTGTAAGTGGCGAAAACGTCCTTGGGGTTTTGTTATTATTGATGATGCGAAGAGTAGGATTAGTATGCGGGTTCCCGTATCGGGGTAAGGTCAGCGGAGCAGCCGTGAGCGCGGTAATGAGATTAGGGACGGACGTCGAGGCTGCGTTCCCGCGTCCCGGCGCGCCCCCGCCGCCCGCGCCCCCTCGCCCCCGCATCGCGCCCTTATACACCGCGTGCGCCGCCCGCCGCACTCCTTGTTCTATTTTCCCGCCCGCCCTATTGATATCTATTTCAGCTAAATTACAAAATTAACAATTAAGTTTTTAAAACATTTCCTAAAAATGTTTTGTTTATTTAATGTAATGACGTATAAAACGGTTTTCTGAATTTTATTGAATAGTTTAAGTTAAAAGTTTAATTTAAAAAGATATATATTAAGCATTATTATCTGCAAGGTATTTAAGTTGCTCTTAATAACAGTCTTATCAAAGATCACCATAAAACCATAATATGTATTTCCTTACTTTTCCGTATTTCTAAATTTTTCACTTGTTTCTTCTAAAACGGTGTGGTGAAAACAAAAAATGATGCATTTTTGATTTTTTACCTTGCTAAAAATGACGATAATACATGTTTTCGATATGATAACATTAATAATATAGGAAAATCTTTTTGCATTACATATACTAATGCTTTAAGAGTAGTAAAAGATCCAATAACATTTATGGGCAAAACTTTAAACAAAGCATGTTGCAAACGTTTTGATAAAAATGTATGATGATATCAGTAGCTTTATTTGTTAGTACAAAATATCTGCATAGTTTTGTTTATATTCTATCCATTATGACAACATAAATAGAAAGTGAGAGAGTTAGATAAACAATAAAGCATATATAATTTATTTTTCCTACATTTATTTTAATTTTATGATTAAAAATTATTGTAGATACACTTCAAATCTACCTTAAAACTGAAGTAAAAGATTTGTAGCACTTTTTATTCAGTAAAATTGCAATCATTTTGTTTTTTGTGTATAACATCATGAATTTACCGTTTATAAAAAAATACCGTATTACTATCTTAAAATTAATTCAATCTCAAGAGGAAGCGATACGTAATTATATCTATTAACACCGTCCTATTATTTTTAATTTGAAAGCTATAAAAAACGAGACACAAAGTATAACGTTTGGTGTATAAAAAAGTTTCTAAATATTTTTCATTGATATCGAATCGTGGCGATTAGCGGTGTCCGATATGTCTTGCAACTTGTTATAAAACTGTTAGAAATTATTCTCATGCCGAACAGGCTTTTTGATATTATTTGCACAGACTTAGAAAAGTTAGACGGTACGTATAAATAAAGCGTCAAACGGTGTATTGTTGTGTATATTTATTCAGATTCTTAAACCTTCTCAGGTTTAGAAAATTCAACATAGACATAAACTTCCCTAAATAGTAAAATTATATTAAGTATAATTTATAATATAACCATAAATTTCTTAAAAATAACAATAGAAACGCGCACGAAAGTACAAAAGGCTCTACTATTTTTGGAATCTTTAAAAACTTTAGTGCTGTCTATTATTTGTGTGGTCTGTGATTATTTGGTTTGAGATCCAAGCTCATTGGTCCATCGGTTAGGCACGGACGCACGTAGGATGTTCACCTCTGGTTCTCTCAGTCGGCGGCTGCGACACCGCTATCCTCTGATGTCATGCTATATTGACAACGCCTTCTATTTCCTAACATTTTATAACTCCGATATTTTACATTTAATTTCCATATTTTATAATTTAATGTTCTCGCTGAGACTCATTTTCGACTTTGCGTTATAAGTTATCGAGTGTGAAATGTTTAGATTAGAATATATTAGAAACAGTAGTTGGTATTAGTACAAATATGTGTGGACTGTTAGCTGACCCGACAAACGTTACATTGACATATAAATTGTTTCTAGATAATTTCTAGTCTGGAAAAAAAACAAAAAAAAAACAATAAAAATGTCAGAAACCTACTCTTATGCCTTAGAGGATAAAAAATTATAGATGGTAGCCAATTTGCAGACCTACTAAATATGCATTATTCTACATTAAAATCAGTTAAACCGTTGCGGATAAGTATGGTAAGTAACATTATGACACGAGAATTTGATGCTACAAAAAACCTAAAAAAAAAATAGAATAATTGTCTAATGGGATTAAACAAAGAAAACTAATGATCACCATGGTAATTAAAATTGTATATAGAACAAAGACATTATAATACTCTACTATATAGAACAAATCAAACCAATACACAATGATAAGTTGGTTTTTTTTAATATTCTCTTAAGTGCGAAGTCTGAAGACAAATGAGTTTCAAATAATGTGATGAATTTGACATTAGTCTATCATTAATCAGAAACACATTTTGATATCGAACTTCGTCAACTTTCGTCAAGGCCTTCATTATTTACAGTTTTATTGAATTTTTTGATTCTCAAGTGCTTCTAATAAAATTTCTCCTTCAAGACATTTTATCTACATAAGTATTTTGTAATGAGTTCTCCAAGAACTTTTGCATCAGTCTTCGCAAAAATGTTTTTAATACATAATTTTCTTCTCTCTCGCTGTATAATATTACTCAGAGGGAGACAGCATTATTAACCTGCTGGTTCGATATGTGTCTTGGAATAGACCTTCATACCCAATTTCAATAATATTGTTTTGACAAAAAAAAAACCGGCAACAAATCAATCAACAATCGGATCATTCAGTCCGAAGTTCTGAGGGAATAAACAAAGAAAATACAGACTAATTGAGAACCTCCTTCTTTTTGGAGTCTTTTGAAAAAGTATATAATAGTAATCCTGAATATTAATTTTGAGTGTATCTGTGTGTGTCAAGCAAAATCTTCATTAATTGAAGCCCAATCTTTATTTTTATTTTTGAGGAATATATTAATTTTTTAACATTAATTTTGAATAAATTACTTACTGCAAACGATTCGCACGCCCTGGTGTCTAATATAACAACAATGTATAGTATTGGTTTCTTTATGTACTGTTTACATATTTTTGTTTTGACAATGATGTATCAATAACATTTCATTGTGATTGTGTTTTACAATCTGTGTTATTGCTCCAAATACATTCCATAGTTGATGAATCTATACAGTGAACAGTAACTAAAAGTGCACGAATTAAAATACTGAGAGCGTTAAAAAACTTTAATTTAAATAGTTTTGATGGTTTTTGTACCCAAAAAACGGAACCCTATTACTGTATCTTGTAAACCGTGATACCTAGACAGTTGAAATTCTCACAGATGATGTATCTATTTCTGTTTGAATTTGAAAAACAAAAAACTAGGTTAAACAACGTTGTCACACTCATAAACTTGTTGGTGGGTGACAAATAAATTTGAGACTGGGTAGCTAGAAATTTATTTGTCACACACGTTTATCTTTACCCTATTTGTACGGAACCTCAAGTGTAGCGAGTCTGACTCGCGCTTTACCGGTTTTATTTAAGACCCGTTAAGTAAGAGCAAATGTTCCATAAAATAGACAAAAACTGTTGATGCGTGATGACATTAAAATTTGAACGTTTCTCAGTAAGTTCCGAATCAAGTAAAATGACTTCGAATAGTTAAGAACAATTTAATATTTAGATACCTAAGTCATTGTTTTTATAAAGTTAGCGGTCTTGGTATGCAGGCTTTTAAATTATATTATGGCTATCTGCGCTGGTGATCCGCGGTTCGTTTGTTACGCCTCTGTGAACGCCGTTTTTGGTGACACATTCTGAGATAGTGTCCAATCCACTCGCCTTTTGCGGCCCGCTTCTTTATAAGCCGAGATTTTATCAATCTTATTTCAATTTCGTGTAAGATAAGTGAAGGAGGGCGCTCCGTGATAGACTGTTGTGAATTCCTCTTGTGAACATTGGAGCTAGTTGTTGACTGTTATGACGCTATAGCTCGCCGCGCCGCTGGCTATGTAAATGTCGCATGCCGATGGAGTCATAGGTCCCAAAACCAATATATTCATTGCAAAATTGTTTAGAAAACGTTGTTTTACATAATGGCGGATATTGGCAATCCATAGTTATTTGATAGAGTTACAATATTTACAGACTTTTGCTATCGTCACTTTTACTTATTAAGTATCGTAATGCTTTCTTTGGGCATAACTGATTTGTATGTAGTAAGGTTTGTTGGCTCTATTTTCCTTTAAACAAATAACACATGACCATACTCACTTATTTCTTTGTGTATAGGTATAAAATATTTCATGTTCAAAACTATAATATAAATGTTATTAAGTCTCAAAGAGTAGGTATGCCTTGTTAAGAACCGGTTATAATAAAATGTAGATAAGTACTAGACTTTAAAGGGAGCGTTGAGTGTGAGTGAACGTTACAATTTATGAACCTAGCTTGCAAAAGTGAATAAGCAACTTTTAAAAAAGGCTTACATTTTTAGCATATTAAAAGCGACGATAATTTTAAATTGATACGAACTTTTACATTATAACGGAGTTTAAAATATTTATGAGTAAGTAATTTTGAAACCATGCTATTTGTGATTAAGATAATCGATTATTTTATATGAAAAAAGTGGTAGTCTAATTAATTGTTCATTGAACTTATATGTTTGGGTTTGGCACTACACCGACTAGTGACCAGACAACACGTTGCTGCCCTACCACTGTACACTTATAACGGTTCCTTTCCCTCCAACTATTCCATTTTGGAAACGTGTTCGTGAGGACGATCAAAGAGTATAACTTATTTTGTTCTTTCGAGGTAACCGAGCATTCGGGTCACCTAATTGTAAGTGATTACCGCCCATAGGGGCAACATTGCCGCATTGCCGAACTTTCGTAACGTCCCCTTTCCAAAGTATAGTGTAAGCTGCACTGTTCTGCTGTCACAATTTAGATTTGCGACTGAAACTACGACTATAAGTTTTCTTTTGCTTGTCAATAAGCTTTAGGCAATCTGCTAATTGTTTTAGCAATTTATGAAAGTGTCATTTTATGACCCAACTTCTGCTTTTTACAATAGCTGATGAATGAATTGAAGTTGGATAATATTGGCATTATTCGTATTTTTCTAACCATATTTCCATCACAATAAATGCTAATTCAGTACGAGGCGGAACACTCAAGGCGAATAGAAGAGAATTTCCAATTATTGCGTCGGAAAAATGTTTAAGAGAATAGAAATAGTTTAATAGTTTCAAATTTAATGCAGTTGCTATTCTTTCATCGGCCCTTATAAAAGGCAGAATTGGGGCCCTGAACGACGTAAATTGCAGGCTTAAAGTCGATAACTAAAAAATGGAACAATATTCTTGGATAATAACTGGAACTGACTGGAAGTTTCAGATTAACCCATTAGAACTTTGTAGTTAAATAGTTATTAGGTAACAGCCTAAGTAGTCCAGTTACACAAAAAACCTTCAGAACGTTATGAAGTAAGTTTTTCAATTTGCGCTGAAAAGTAAAAGAGGTTTGATAACCTGGAAATAAATGAAATACAATTCAGGTTTAAAAATTTGACCTTTGTGGTCCTGTTATAAGTATAAATGCAAACGTAATAATACTTATGTCTGTAAAAGTTTATGCACGCTCAAAATCGCAGTTAGATTTGATCAGCGAAACATTGTCTTTCGAATGCTGTGGTGAATTTTTAACTTAAGCGACAAAAATAAGGAGAATCAAAAAGCAGGAGGTCTTAATACTTTATTCACGAACAAAGTTTACGTTTGAGAACAAACTTCGTGACCAAGAAAGCGCTAATTAATTAAAATTAGAGGAGTTTTAAGACGATCTAGATACTAACATAACATTGACTTAGTCTCAAAATCTCAGAGCCTGTAGTCTGTTATTTGATCAGGTCACGTACGCTAGTCTTCCATATTTAAACTAGGTGAATGAGTGCGGTTGTAGAGTTTTACGGCGCTGAGTAATATGCAGGCAAGGATTGTGTCGGTATCAACGTACAGTCAGCAAAAGAAACAGACGCAAACAAAAAAAATACAGCACAAAGAATAATCGATGTTGGGATAAAAAACAAATGTTATAATAAACATTCCGTCACAAGCATGTTGAGTATTTGAGTTTTCTAAATCGGATTGATTTCATCAACCTTATTTGCTGGCCGTAGCTACTGTTGTGTCGGTATCAAGGTACCGAGTGTTGCACGGCACACTCTGCTTGCACAACCCGGGGATCCTCTAATTAGATGACTCGGTGCGATTGGCCGACGTTGGCTGGCTCCAACCACGAATGTTGCGTTACGTTACACTTTTCCTTTTATTTTTCATGACTTACTTAATATGCACAGCTGTATTGCGCACTAATCGATCACCTTAAGTCTTAACGGTTTTCGAAAGTTATTGTGACATAAGATGTGTTTATGCTTGCAGATTAGAAGAGCAATTATTTATCAATCGTACGTGTTTATAACACGTGCAAGTGAGTTCATTGGAATAATGAATGAGGTCGGCCGATTTATTTTCTGATAAGAAATTCCAACCCGACACGGAAGTAAAGGGTTGTTTGTGCATTATCAACGCAAGGAATCTTAAAGGAACTTGTAAATTAAAGATATATTTGTACCTAAAGTGCATTGCGTATTCCACAGTCCATCCTCAATTACAACTAATTAAATTGCGCCGGGTTGTTTGACTACACCCATATTGATACGATTGGGTGCTATGAGTGTGTCTAATCAATGACGAGTAATGCTGACGTCACGGTTTGTTTGCGACCTCTTACACTTAATTAGATTCTGCTGGCTTGATTATGTGATAAGAAGCACCACTATGCAAAATGATAGCAATGTTTGCGCGATACAACTGATAGTGGTACATTTACCTGCACGCGGAGGGTGCAGTGACTGCTGTGTTTGTTTAGAGCATGTGTCTGCTTCTTCGGATATTAGCATATTGCTATCGTTGAACAAACAATTCTAACACAGTTCCTTGTTTATTGGATTACACATGTTTAACCTGAGACGGATCTTGACGTTCCTTAGTGATGTTATTCTATGTTAATTTTCTGTCGGCTATTGTGTGAGACGTCGGTGTCTTAAGCCTCAATTCAGAGTTAATTTTAGTATCGGTATGTCTTAGTTATATTTTACGCATAAAACAGAAAGCTTTTGACATTTGCATCGCATTTATATTAGTCTAGAATATGCAATCTGTTATTTTGGAAACAAGAAAGTCTGAGAAAGCAATGTCTATTTGCAAAAGTTTATGTTCCATAGATAGACAGAGACATGTATACATACAAATGAACGTCAAATGAAAATACATTTTTATAGCAAAGTCACAAGTCGATTGTAAATGGATTTGTTGAACTTAAATCTGTTCAGTGTTTGCAGACGTGTAGCCGTGTACTTACGAACGACCCACTTTATGTAGTTGCATACAGTGAATTGTAATTACATTGGCTTTGTTAAGCAGTAAATGTATGACCGTTTTAACACATTTTACGCAAAGTTCAATGATGAACAAAAAAAAACAAAACTCTTCATAAATATTGTGCGCGGTGTGCGCGATGTACAGTCATCAACATTAGCGTGTATAACAATAGCAAAACGTAACGTTTCACCCACTTGTTCGTAAGCTGTGTAATTAGCGATCTTCAAAATACCGTCTCACATGGCACGCGCTTACGCCATATTACCGACTACTCGTGAACACTATGAATATTCATGTGCAACAACTAGTACAACATTATTGAATGGATTAGGCTTGTGTATAATATTCCAAGTTCATGACTGACTAACGGTGTTTTAGATACGTTCTCCGAGCCGACTCGTAAAACTTTTAAACAAGATTTACCTACTTTCCATACGTGTAGGTGTATTATTATTTTATAACTGGTCGTCGAACATCTCAAAATAATATCTTTTGTATAGTAGGTTACGGTGTAAAGATTCAATTATGAGATATCGCTAAACAATACCACATACGATGCAGCAACCTTTCTTTGTTTACGTGGTAACAAAGTGAAACGAAGTTGATTCAGTCGATGTGTTTGTATTTGTTCCCATTCTACACGTCTTGTATCCAAGGTCACAAAGCACCGAGTCCAGGATGCGATGTACATATATTTTTCTAAGTTTGAGTCAATTAAAAACTTCTTGTTCGGTAACAGCCAGAAGCCAAGGTATATTCACTTTTTTATTGGTTGGAACGTAATAATAGTCGAAATCGGAAATATTTAGACTGAATTCTTTCGCTATTATCGCTACTTACCACTTAAATTCTTGGCGTGAGCGTGTGGTATAGAATTTGTTGGTTAGATCAATTTCATTTTTTTTTCTATTCTATTGGAATTTCTTTAATGCACAATATGATAGCTTCTTGGTAACGCACGTATTAAATTATTTAGTAATAATTTTCCGTATTAACATTTTTCAATGTTAAAACTATCCGCGTGAAACTAATGCACCGCAAAAGTTTACTATTAGGTACTAGAGACAGGTACCTACTGCGAATTCTACAATTGTCGATGGCGCTACAGATAGAAGCTCTAGTACTCACACATTTTAATCATGTTGACATGCAAGATATAAATTTAAATTACGAAATTTATGAAATTCATTTGAGGATAATACAGTCGACGTATTTCACGTTAGCACGTTCCCTATCAAGTCGATAAACACGTGATAAAGTTTCGACGTTGGGTGAGAAGTAGACATCAATTTTGTTTGAAAATCGTCGAGAGCCGTGAGAATGAGTGGCCCTTCGGAACGGGACCCGGGAATAACGGACCGCGCTGCAGCCCCGGGCGATATGCTAATGCGTTGATTCTCTGCGAATACCGGCGACGCGACGCAGCCTGCACTGCCTCTGGTGCTACTAACCCACATCTCGGCCATTCCAATGATGCGTCTGTTTGTGGTCAACACGTTCCCTCGGCTCGCAACGAATACGCTCGTTATACTTTCATATTGATCAACGAAAGTTTTGGTCGATCGTGAGTAGGAAGTAGGTGTACGTCGTTAACTAGCGAGAATAAAGAACGTGATCATAAATACCTGTTGCGGTGTGAATGATGTGTTTGGTAAACGGAAGCCTGATACTAATGATACTGTGTTAATGAATGATTCAAGCATTTTGTTCTTGATTTAGTTCTCATTTTTATTTAACTAACATTCGCATTGAGTTTAATCGATTTTTGAGTTCAAATTCAATAGGTAGCTATAACGGAGATTGACGTTTTGACTTGTGACTTGCTCATCTCGAAGCGTTCGAATGCAACGCAACGGTGAAAGAGAGAGGCTGAGCGTGGTTCTTGCATGTTGTTTGTAGCGTGCGCAACTTAAAACACTTAAGTATTGCATTTTATTACGTAAGCTGATTAATATTTCTTGTCTGCAGGTTGGAGCTCGAAAGCGGTGACTGAAATTGCGCGGGCGCGTTTCACGCGGGATGGCGACGGACGCGGCTGTGGAAGACTTCGTCACCATAGTTCCGGTTGGCGAAGGTCGGCCTTCCGTCAGAGATCCTTCTTTTGTAACCGTGCTCACAGTAGGCGCAGCGGCTGGTGCCGCGGAGGTCATTGTACGACGGCCGCGGGGCGAGCGACTTGGTCTGGGACTTAAATTTGAAGGTGGATCAGCCGCTGCTGAAAAAGTGCGTCGGCTTCTTGTACAATCATGTGCAGAAGACAGCCCAGCTGCTAACGCTAGCGCACCTTGGGGTAAACTGATACCAGGTGATGAAATACTGGCCATAGATGGTGAATCGGTATCAAATCTAACACGAATAGACTGTGTTCGGCGGCTTAAAGATTCAGATGAAACATTGACATTGCTCGTGCGACATTTTGAACAAGAAAATAATACAGAACGGAGTATGGAGGGTATTATAGAATCTCTTGTAAACTCTAAACAGTCGTCAGATATAGTGAGACCTACAACATTACCACCACCTGTGCCACCTAGAAAACTTGGAAAGAAAAACTCTTTTAAAGATAAACAGACTTTACAGACAGTTGGTGAACAAAATTCCTGTAATAACGACAGTCAATCGGAATGTCAAATTAATGGCAAACTGAATGGTATTTCCACGATAACAAAGTTGTCCAGGAAGTCTTCTTTTGATAGTCACATTTTACGGCAAAGTAAAGAAGGCATTGCGTACCTAAAGAAAGGTTCCCCAGAAGAAGTAAGAAGGTTAGTTCGACGTTTATCAGATGGAAAAGCGATGCCTCCTGATGCTGAAGTTTACATCGACTTGTTGTCGTCGGAGTGGGAGCGCTGTCTCGTACTAGCAGATGCCGAATCGGATGACACAAGTAGTTCAATATCCACTGTTGTTGACCGTTTAGGGTCCATGGCAAGTTCTGTGGAGAACAGCATTCCTTCAACTCCAACTATGCAACCTAAAACTATTGACATACAAAAAGTCTTAAATTGTATAGAGAATATTGATACTAATATTTTGAAAGACATGACTAGTAAGCGATTTATGGAAAAGAAAATTGAAATGAACAGTAACGGTTATAATAGTCAAGAAAACACTAAACTGCATAACGACAAAAATAATAATAACACAATGGCCACTAATAACGCCGAAACGAATCAAATAAAAAAAGTTGACAGTAAATCCGAGAATGTTACCGAAAAGCCTAAGCCTATGCCAAGGAATACAAAAGTCGAACGTTCTGTAAGCGATAAGAAGCCGAGACCGATTCCTGTTCCTCCAGAAACACCTCCACCGCCAGTCCCAGACACTTTGCTAACTCCAACTAAAAAGAATTGCATCGAAACTTGGCTACAGCGTTCAGAAGCTGAGATGAAAAACAAAAGTGTGGAAAAGTTAGACGACGCTCCTTTGCCGGAGGTGTTACCGCGATTAATAGATTTCGTTCCAAAACATCAATATAAGGAGAGTAGCAATGAGTCGGTAACGCGACCGACCACAGCTCCGCCGCCCCCGCCGACCGAGACCCGCGAGGACGGCTCTGGAGCCTCCCTCGATACTATTGGCGAGCTGGATGAATCAGCAGACGTAACCGATAATGTGTGAGTAATCGTTTTTTTAATTTAAATTATCTTATTTTTCTATGGCTCGTTGCGTTTCTGTGGTCCAAAATTCTTACAACTTAGACATTTATTTTTGTGTTCATAGCTAGGATTCGTCGCGATGACTGCTCAAAAAATGCGATTCGATTTTCCAAAAGCAATTTTCAGAGGTGGTTGAAACTGTACTCCTTATAACGCAATAAGCTCGCCTCCGTGTCACATACCACGTTATTATATTTTAGTCCGGAGCCATGTTCATTACTATAAAATTGTGTTTTGCGTTGAACGAGCGCGTTGTTGAGTCCATTGAACGAGTCAGTGCAAAATCTAATATAATATAAAATTCGTTGCCATTCGTTGTGTAGGCCAAATTAATTAGCTAAACGTTATTTAATTTTTAATCTTAGTCTGACACGCGAACATTCATGTGAATAACCGGAAAAACTAAATTTATCAATTACATTTTTATTGTGCATATGCATATTTTAGACTCAATTAACAATGTGGAAATAATCTTAGATCGTTTTTTTATGTTTCTTTGGAATAAGATCAAGGCGAATATTTAGATTTTGTAACTATTTATGAATATTAAAATACACAAGGTACTAGTTAGTGCAACTTTTTATTTGCATGGCTAATGAGAAATTTCAACGCGGTTAATTAGTCGTAGACATTTGAAGGTTTACAGACTGGATACACGAAGTCGGTTCAAATGTTGACAATGAACAACGAGTCTAGTACAGTCAGCAGCTATGCATAGGTACCTACTCGTTGGGTAATAGTCATCTGCTATTAAAGCTCTGGCCAGTGATGACGACGCAATAACTGATGACCTAAGACAAGAATTAATAACACTGGCTTTATGAATGTAATATAATCATGTTTTTGTGACTAATACTATAAAACAACACCTGATGATTTTGATGAGACTTTAACATTTCAAGGGTGTGCTGATTTTAAATCATGTAATGGCGTAATCGAGTTCAGATCTGTTTTCTGCCTAACGTGTATAACTTTTAAACGAGCTGTTTGCGAAAGAACAGCAACATTAATAAGGATGCCGTTGATTTGCATTTCAAAATTTATATTGTTATTCTTTTCACGATGAATGATGAACGACATTTATTTCGTTCGCCTTTATCAAGGTCAATAGAACTTAAAAACGTCAAATTGATATCAAATTAGTAGCATGCTGGATGTGCAACGTTGCACGAGTTGTGAAATTTCCAAAGAAACTCGGTCATCAATGAAAGAAAGTACATTTTCACCGAAGGGGAAGTAATCACTGGTTGCAATTGAAAATATCCGTAATATTTACAAGTGTGCTGAGTGAATGGTTAGAAATTAAGCAAACGTTTCCAACAGAACTGGAAGTTACTTTTATGTTTTCTCCCGTTTCTTGTGACGAGCGGAGGCCGCAGCTGCATTCGCCGCTAGCCATGATTACTTCGAAGCTATAAGCAGTTAAAACAAGGACCGAATCGTTTCATATTAAAATTAGTTAATTTTCTGCGTTTTTTAGCTGAGCTTGTTGTTCTATTGGATGCTTGGATTATTTCAAATTATGCAAGCTTAAACGATTACCCATTTTGTTCTGGGTCCAGGTGTAGGGGTATTTCTTTGAAATTAATATGTCCATATACGTGTGCGGCTGCGACTACTAGTTTTAAATTCAAAGGCGTGATTTTTTTAATTGTTTTCAATTTCGTAACATTTTAAAGGCCTGTACAAATATAAAGAATAAAGAAATATTTCGTTATAGGGATGATGATGATGATTTAGTACATTTTTTACACGTGGTTGACACTATACAGAACGGCAGACGCTGCACAGTGCACACCGATATGTCTTATTATTTCATTCTTTATTTATTTGATAGGCACGCACGTGGGTTCGCTTTATTTGCATTAGGTAACAATAAACAGGTACCTAGTTCCACCACATTTGTGCTCTGAATATCAGAAAACTGGCTTGCACACAATGATTCGTTAGTACATGGGTAGATAAGCGCGAACTAGATTCCTTCTAATTTATTCCGGTCGGTTAACTCGATGTGCATGTACATTTCACATATACTTTAATTATAGGCCATCTTTCATGGAAGTCTGAATATCTATTTTATTGAAGAACTTGTTAACTTTCACCTGTTAGTGTCGAAGATGGGGATATAGAGACAATACAATGTTTTACGTAACTAGCGAAATTATTTTATAAAGATTCCGCTAAATGATAAAATACCTAACTTCATTGTTTTCTCAACAAACAATACTTCTACTAGTTGCACAGGAACAACGGCTAAAAACAAAGAAAAGAATATTTTATTTGGAACGGCGACACACATGGAGAGTTTTCTCTATTTTCATGCAAACTAGCGGGTAACAATAGCGGGGTGGCGGCAGGGGGCGCCACCGCCGACCAACTGCGCCCTCGCCCTCTGCGATAGGCGTCCTGCCTACTAGTGCCCTAGCTGCACTACACTAGCTACTCACTCAAACGCTATCGAATTCTACCACTAAAATAAGAATATTTCTGTAACCAAAGATTAAGTTTAGAACATCATAAAATACGAACCGCAATAACTCAATATAATGTAGTAAGCTGGTGAACATCGACGCAGTACCAAAGACAACGGTAAAATTAGTGAAATGAGGAGCGCTGTCAAATATAACTGACCTACTTTTGAGGATGTTTGACTGCTTGTGTACATATGTATACAAATACTTTTCCAATTAAGACAATGTGTACACAACAAGTAGGTATTTGGCCACTTGAACCGTTTTATTTCAAAAGATAATTTCTGAAGTAAAATGTAAGTACTCACATTGGCAAAACTGTGACACATACTGTTTATCTAAAAGAAAGAAAATCTCTTTTGAGAATCGCACGCAGTACGCTTAAACGCATTTAATTATACCTTTGCGTATGAAAGATCGTTTATAAAGCGTGTCACACTAAATTAATCTTCCAATATTGTAAAGGGCCGTTGAATACTGAATTAAAATACGTAACGACGGCCACTGCAAATATTTAAGCGTAAATAAAACGTTGATTTAAATTCAATTTTCCTGTTGTATAACATAATTCGCAAAAGCATACTAATCAAGACGAAATGTTCATGGTTTCAGAACATGAAATAGAAAGTAAATTGTAATCATTGTTCGACCAGTCAGCTGATGCATACCCGAGACTGATCTATCGGCAGTCGTAACTCTAATATAAAGAGTAATTCAAATAGGAGAGTCACAGAAATAGATATTTATAATAAAGACAACATTAGTCAGATACAAGCTACATATATCGACAGCTTTTTGTAAGTTATAAAAGTAAATAAGTATAAAATAGAAATGATACCATGCCTTTTTTAGATAAACAAAAATATTTTTTTCACCACTTCGCAAATTCGGACCGAAAATTCGAAATATAAACTTTTTTTTGATGATTAATATATTATCCTTGTACGTATTGCAATCACTTTTTTTAAGTTTTGTAACTGTTTACTTGGAAATCTGAATAAATAAAAATGTATTTTGCGTTACTATTTCGTGGTCTTTATATATATATTTCATACAAAATTTCCTACAGGGGGTCACCACTGCGTCAAAATGTAGAGTTACTGTTCGTGTGGAAGCGAGATGCGACTCTACGCGGTGTAAGGTGCTGTCTCGCTCCCACAATTGCATTTGTTTTATTTATAAGTCGTGGTAGTGCAGCTATTCATGTTATGAAACCCAATTCGTCAGAAACAACGTGATTAGGATATATGATATTGTTGCATGCGTATTGCGAACTTCAATAGTCTGGCAGGCTATAAAGTTTATTACATGGCTGAAAACACTTCAGGTACTACGAAAAAAGATTTTAAGTTTAATTTAAAATATTTTTTCTTATTTTTAAATAATGAAAACACAAAATGGAGTTTAAAAAAAAAAATACAGTCGAATTGAGAACCTCCTCCTTTTTTTGAAGTCGATTAAAAATGGCTCGCAACTGATAACTAAAAATAATTCTTATGTGAGAAAAACAAACAATGGTCTGACAACTTCAGCCCCATTCAAGTCACTAAAGAGATTAAGTTTTTTATCTACTTAATTGAAAACATGTTTTATAAAATTATATAAATCAAATAACTTTTATTTTGACAGTTGTATTATTGTATTTGTTGTCTTATTGAATTTGATACAAATTAGTAGTCATATAACCGATTTGGGAAATGGACTAATACACAGAAGGTGCCTAATATTTGAACATAAATTTAATGTTTTTATGCAATGGCAGTATTTGTTCGGCATTTCAATATACGTGCAAGCTCATTGCGTAATATCTGACTGGAATTTCACGTTCCGACTCTACATTTGAAGTGTTTTGTGCAACGAATGCACTCTGCAACATTCGAAATACTTCTAAAGTGTGTTCTTTTAAATGGAGATTAGGTAATCTATTGTCAAGACACTTTAAGTACAAAATACCTAAACGTTTACGATGATTAAACACTTTGCTGTAAGAGTCCTTTGTTCCTCGGTCATATTGAACATGAATGATGCTATATTGAAAATTGTTACGTTTATATTCACATGTACCAACGATTTGTCGAGAATAACGTTCGTACGGTAAACATCAGTAATGTCCTGGCTGCTAATGACTCATGACATTTTGTTCTCATGACTTTTCTTGTGTGCCAACATGAGATGTGACATCATGATATATAGGTACATGTATCTCGCGGCTGATGACGACAGCTTTTTGTTTTGTTTTTAGTCTTTGACCCATGATTATAACAGTATATTGAGAGGCTTTGCTACATTTTTGCATAAATATACATGTATTACAGGTTTGCGTACATAAATATGCCTATTATTTATATGTGGAGTCTCACGATTTAACCCTCCAAGTTGCATTGGTTATAAAGATATTTATAAAGATCCAGAAAATAATATTACAAAATCGAGTTCCGAAAAACTGAGTCTAGAATGTTATGTGTTTAATTTTAGTCCAATGTTTAAATATAATAAATACTTTTTTTGTAAATAGCTGTCTGATCCGGTAATCGTTGTTTTGCAATTTAAGTAAAGGACTTATAATGTCTTTTTTTGTTTTTCAAATATTGTATAAGAATAAAAAGAAAATAAATGTTGGTGGTCGACGATCCTTGTCAACTTAGGGGTATAAAATTGAATAGCAGTCGATTTTCAGACCAATTAAATAAAACATTAATATTTCATAAAATCGGTCAAGCCGTTTCGGACGACTTTAATACCTACTTTCATTATAACACAAAAAAAAAATAAGTAAAACTGTGTTACGATATATTCAGTTTTAATTACAAATTTTCGAGCAAGATCTTTTTCAGACTTCTGTGTCTTTCTACCTTGATAAATAAAGTAGTATTCTACATTCAATGCAAGCGTTAAGTGTATACTTTCCTGGTGTAAACGTGGGTTAAGTGTTCTAGCGCCACAAAATAGACCCTACATAATTCATGTGGATTGATTGGCTTCGCTACTTCATCTTATTTACATGCATTATTCACAATGCTTGTCATCATCGGGAAAGTACGGAGAACCCAGTGTTTACTTTTAACTTATTAACGTGAAAGATACGTTATGTTGTGGTAATATAGTCTAAAAATAATAAGCTTAAAATATCATTGAAAACTAGATTTATTGAAAATTTCAAAATGAAATTCTTCAGTTAGTCTTTTGTTTCAGAATATCTGTAAATTATTTTGTTTTATATACCGAGAGTAGATCCTATATCTACGAAGCATATTTGTGTCCAAATCCCATTGGTTAACAAGTATAAAAAACAAATATATTCTCCTCGGGCAACTCATTATTTTCGCTAAAATATTGGCCAAATACGTATATAGGTCAGTTCGAACTGATGACCTCGGAATGGGGTCAAGCGAAAATTTTCAAATAGCTCCTGTAACCGGCCCCAAACGTAAGTCATTTTCGTGGCTCATTAAGCAATAAAAATGCTTTCAACACACTTCCCCGCTAATTATATTTTTTTCATTGTTAAAGGCAATCTCATAGCTCCGGCATGAAATGCCCGATGATCTTGAATTGTCATGTCGGTATTCGTTGAGGTTCGATTCCAGGCCACTGGCAAAACGTTTTCATTTTTCATAGTTTGGAGAAGAATAGGATAAGATTATGACGATGACATATTTCTTAATTTTTATACTACCCAACGTCGCCCGTCTCTTAGTTTTTATGTTGGACACTTGGAATTTACAGTACATAATTTAACGTTTATTCTTTTGTTGCTTGATATGTTTTGGCATAAGGTATAGTAGGAAATTCAAGGCCTTGTTAAAAGTCCTCTGAATAGAAGTTACAATAATTACCGCATTGCGCCTGCAGTCAACGTGTGCCCTGCGCGGTCGACGCTGTAGACGTGCCAACTTTACGTGCCTAAATACACTACGTATGTAGGTATCCCCGACAAAGTTCTAGTTTGCTATGAAGTTGCAAAGGCACACAGTACGTACAGACAAACAAATGATGTATTGATAGGATCTTTTCATTAATAGTTAAAAATTGCACAATTGGTGATCTAATCGCTAAAAACGAATAAGGAATTCAATAATATTTTCTAAAGATATGAAAACTTTGATACCTTTTTGAAAACTGTAATGACAAAATCAGCACGTGACTTGGGTTTTTAATGTAAAACCCGTGTCATTACGGACACACAGGAGGGCATACAGACTACTCAACCTACGCCCTTATCATCACAATCATAGTGACCTATCGTACTCTCCTGATCAAATCTTCCAAAGAGGTTTATTATACATATGTTAAATAGTTTATTAAAGTACGTATCCAGAGTGTTGCGTTCCTGTCAGTTTGAGGGGCATAAACCTATATATCGCGAGCACTGTTACCTCTCTAACTTCAAAACTACTCAACTTTTACTACTGTAATGTAACATTGGAAGTTAGAATTTATATCTGCAGTGTTTTTGCTTAACCAACATTTCTCTTAATTAGAAAAGCCGGAACGGGACCCTGGAATAATGTGCCTTAGTGATGAATGCAAAATCAAAATAAATTTATTGAATTTTTTTCTTCAATGTATAATTTGTGCATAAGGATCTCACTTAATAACTTAACTTAAGCAAGCTATGCCTACTTATTTGAGACAAACATCTGACAGAATGGGTCCTCATACTACATATTTGTAAAATTGATGTTTTTTTTATAGATAATCAAAGCAATAACGATCACGATATGACCCACATTCTAGTTTGAAAGAGAAAACATGCTCAGTAACGAATACCACAATAATGAGAACTTACCGAGCTTTCGATCGGGCCTTTATAATGGATGGGTGTAATGTAAATGATCGCTGTAGTACACAATATTGACTTGCCCTAGAATGTGACTGGGCGTGGTCACTGCACATAATCTATTTTTGGAGCACAGTTTTGTTTTACATCAATGTGCAAGTCACTGCGTCTGGGACACAAGACAACATTCGAGGTCACTCAGCACGTACTCTATAACGGACCATCTTCTCAGATTTACTATAGTATTCAGTAAACGTCTGTACGCGTAACACTTAGGTATTGGTCGCAAATGTTGGCCGCTATTTCAACTAGGTTTTGTTTGAATTCCAAGTAGCTGTTCATCCTCATTTGAAGCTGAGCTGAGCTTAACGTAAATTTCGAAATACCTATTTCTGTTTGGTTCATTAGGTGGCATCTTACAAATCCGTCGATTGGTACATAATCCCACATGAGTGGTCGATTATTTGTTATTAAGTAGGCTGCATCGTCTGAGGTTGGTGTGGCCGGCGCGGGTGCTGCGAGTAACGGTACCCGCGTCGCTCGTCGCCCGCACTCATTGGCCCTGCAACTCTCAGACGCGTCTCCGCAAACCAATACATCTAATACTGTTATTAAATTTATGTTTGTATCTGTCTATACTTTCTCTCATACGTACCGATAATGATAGACATAGGCCGCAACGATATAATCGAAAATACTCTCAGTCCTTTGCATTTTCGTTTACGATGACATCCAATACTTATACGAGAGAATGTAAGCATAATGTTTGCAATGTATAGTTGTGTCTGTAGCTAGGTATGTAAGCTGTAAACAAATCGTTTGATGTTATGATAATATTATGCTACCAGTAAGCAGCAAACCAAATGGTTTTGGGCTCTTGTAGTCAAAACTTAAACGACATCAGTTTTAATTCATCTCGACCATTTCAAGTTCTATTTTACTATTTTGTATCTAATGTTTCAAAAAGTGCCAGAGTAAGTTACATTTCAGTATTCGGGACATTGCGTAGTTTTTTTTACGAACCTCATTGAGGTACAAATATTTTGCGGGCCGGTTGGTGTACTTATACTGTGCAAAAAACACAATATCGGCAAAACTCAATATTGTAGAAATAAAATAAAACATAATTTATATACAGCCAAAATCCCCAATAATTGGTAAAACTCGTTGTCCCTCCACAGAAGTACATTTAAAAGTTTTAATAAATGAAATATTTGCAATACCGCTCTGCGTACAACGCCGCATTCCAACTTTGTCATTTAATTTAACCCGTATCGACTCGGTGAATGTATGGAATTCCAAACTGGAGAGGCGGAAGCGGTGAACGAGGCGCCTTGATCTTGTTCATATACACTTACCTATAATGTGTGTACACCATTGTGTACTGTACTCATGTAGAGGAAATATCGCAAAGTGACGTCGCGGTGACAATAGCACGTTCGACCCTGTTCGCACGCTTCTCCCACTTTCCATTTATCGACTTGTTCGCCGTCCCGTTTATAAGGGGGCTATTTAGTCATTTACTAGTACAGGCATAAAATGATAACAATTATAAACACATGTAAGTGTAGCGCACAATTCATCAGGACGCCTAAAGGAGTCTTCAGATAGGTTTTCATATGATGAAAATGCACTTATTTCTTGTTCTCTAAATAACCTTTTTTTTCTAAATAGAAATGGGTTTTTCAATTCAGACATTTCACAGACTATTACGTTTATAGAAGTGTTTTATAATTATAATTTATAAAAGGGGTCTGAAACTAACTTTTTGTTTTTTAAATGCTGCCTCTATCATTCCTACTCCGTTATCAACATATTTTGTGCAAGGAACGAAATGAAGAGGCAGTAACACAGCGTTTACTACGAATTTTCTAAGATAAAACTCTTGTTTCGTAAACGTAAATCCTTTCCTACGAAGAACCATATTATAGCTGGTGTATTTTTTGTTTTAAATTGTTGTTCGTAAAGCGTAGTAATCAAGAGTTCCAATGCATGCAATAACAAGTGCAGTAAAGTATTGTTGCCTTAAAATTATTATTGTAAGACTAATCGGTACCCCATTAGTTATTAGTATTATACGAGCGTCTGTAAGCAAATAGGTGTCTTATTAATCAATTACAGAAAAATACAAATGTGTGTACTCAATGTAACTTTATAGAGCCAGAAAATACTAAGTTAGAATCGTTAATATTGCGCTCTACATTAATTGAGTAACTGAGAGTACAGTAATTGAGAGACTATTACTATTTTATAAGTCTTAATTTATATACATAAGTGTCACATTGTCCGAGATGGACTCCTAAACTACTTATCCAATTTTAAACAAATTTACACGAAAAATGGAGTTTGATCCAACTTGCAGGATAACATAGTTTGATATACTTTTTTATACTCTGTCTTTATTTTTATTATCTAATATTATAGTAATATGTATACTTCTTGATATTGGTATGATAGTTTAGTGTAATATAGTTTTCATCAGCTAGCCTTATGCTTCATTTATAACGAGACTATTTGCGAATTAGGGCAATTTCAAATTAAGTTGAATTTGGCAATTGGGACAACCCTAATATGCAAATTAATTGAGGACATGTTATCACTGTCACTTTAATATGTTTACAGAGAGCAATTTGAGAAAATTTTAAAGTAGAGTTGTTAGCAGAAACACTGCATGCGAACTTAAAAACACACGAAGTAGGAATATTTGTGTGTAAACACGATAGATCCAAAGTGGTGTAAACAATTTACAACGCGCAAGTGCTATTGATCAATTTTGTCAACTAAACGTTGATTTATCCTTATCTACCTGATCCGTGCCCAATTTCCTATTGGTAGCAGAATTCCTGAATTTCAAAATCAATTTAGTAGTTGCTGCGAAAACCTCTACGATGTCACAATCTTATAAACTTTACTTATTTTATCTTCTTTAAAGAATAAAAGGCAATGCGTCCTTGAACATTTCAGATACATTTCTTCTTATTGAAATGCTATTTTAGGCTCTTACCGAAAATAGCAATTAGGTAGGCGTACCGATTCCAAAGATTCAATAATGGTTTTTCGGTGATTGTATTTTAAGTGAGCCAGTTTCTCATTTATAATTTACTATTCGAGTCTGTAATCGAAATGGCTTTTAAATTTAAGAAGTAATTGTTCAGAAAACTCTATCAGTAAGTTCGATAAAAACCAAGACAAGATGTGAAGAAAAATTATTTGTTTAGTTTGGGGCACGAAAATTATCATCAGTATCTTAAGCTATGTTTACTCTCCGTCATAAATACCGGATAAATCATTTCACTAGATTTAACTCTTCCAAAAGCAGGCCATGTCTGCTTTACTAGACTATACGAATGCTGTACTTAATATCATACCCGTCTACGATAAATTTTGAGTAGTCTGCTTTCTTCTACTTACATGCAGCGTGAGAAAAGGACAGCTATTAATACTGACTTGGAAATGTCGAACTAGTTTTAACCTAGTCCATAATTAATTAAATTCTATTGGACTTGTTTCTGAGTGTCGGCAACATTAAAAGAGTATTTAATTTGGCAACATTGTACTATTTCCTTGAGCATCCTGGAACTAGGCGTACATAATGAATCTGTACTGGTACTAGATCTACGTTACTTTAAGAAAATACTTAATAAAATCCACGATAAACAATCAATTGTTGAGAACAGTATTTCTTAGAAGTCCTGGCGCTCGTGTATGCCTCGCTAACGGTACCGAGCCCCGCACCGTCGATAGCTGATCTCCGCGAACCCTTATCAACACTAGCCTTTCCTTTATAAATTACATGGTGTTTCTTTCTGGCTGAGATTTACGCGAATGACCATTACGATAAAATATTTTGAAACGGATTTATTTGTGGATTATAACTTATGTCTTTGTGAGCTCGCTTGACCTATGAACGGAGTTGTGTACATGAGGTTGCATTGCAGGTCCCATCGGTACATTTATGAGCCGGCATTTTATTTAAACAATTTTCTCTTAACCGTAAAATCAACAAGGGATCGAAACGTTTGAACTTATTTCAATAATAAGCCCCGATGGATCCTATTAAAATCCATCGTTAATTAATGGCAAGTTTTTTGGTTTAATTTAAGTTTTTTTCTGCTTTTGGCGAAAGTCTTTCCCACCATATGTTTCTTTAAACATCTTCTTCATCGTCTTCTCTATTAGTCAGTGATGTTCTTTACGAACAAATGGCTCTACTTTTAGAAATAAATTTCAATCCAATATAATATAAATTAAGAATACATTTACAGAATACACTGTTAAAGATTGAAAAATATCATATCTTAGCCTTTTTACATTTTATTTCGGATAACAACCCTACCTTACGATTCAGTAAATTTATTAGATTAGAGTAAGTATTTTAAATATATTTGACAATAAATTTCTATAGATGGCTAGCAAATGTCACATTTGCTAGCGCTTTATAGAAGGCGTAAACGTTTAATTAATAACTATCATTCTCATTACAAAAAAGGCATGTGTTCAATGCAATTAAGTCGTGCAAGTAAGCATTTACTTCTTTGATGCGTTCCTGACATGACCTTACAATTTAAATCCATATAAGTGTAACATTATGAGACTCTTATGAAAGTTGTTATGAACAGGTACCGGTTTAAATGCAGAAGGTTTAGGTGATCAAGTCAAGTAGATCGATATTTGTAACTGAATAATATCGTGAAGGTTTTCCGGTGAACGAGTGGTGCTAGTGGGCACGTCGAGCCTGCCCGCGCTGCCGAGCGAGACGCGCGGGGCGTGCGGGGCGCGGGCAGCGGGGGGAGTCACGACGTGGTTAGCCTAGCTTACCTTAGGTTAGGCTTGATTCCATTCTGCCTTTCGAGATTGCTCGGTATTTCACGCGTATAAGTAATCGTTATGATCTTGTATATAGTATTAAATTAATAAAGATCCAGGAAGCTAACGCTAACGCCAATCATTTTGCTCTAGCTTTCTCGGAAAATAGTTCTAGGTGCTTATTGCGATGGAATGGAGAATGTAATGACTATATAAATATCATTGACTACTTGTGTGAATTTCAATACGTATCTTATTCACTTACTACTGGCAGATATGAAACTGAAACGAAGAAATTGTACGTTAGTCCATAAAGGAATATTTTATTACATTTTTTGCGAAAGTTGAAAGAAAGATGGTGTGATTGAAATCATTTAAAAAGTCGCATAATTACTTCGTCAGACCTTGACTCTAAAACTTAAATTATAACGTCACAAAAAATATAAATTGCAAACAATATTTGCAATTTTGGCCGTGATTCAACGTTGTGATGTAAAACATAAAACAATCTATGATATCGGTTGCATTCGTGATTCAAATTCACCAAACTGTTGGCATTCTGATTCGATTCGTCGCCGCTACGGACCCTGACATTTCGATAAAGACAGCCGATGACCTGTTTACGATGCTATTCGTCGTCAAATGTTTTAAAACGAATTCCAATAATGTTGAAACAGTCGCTGTAGCTGCAAATTAATTATGAATTTGATGTACTCGGTGATTTTAAATCAATTAAAGTTAAGAATTTTAATTTTAATTCTAATATTCATTCAGAAACTATATCATATCTTTATCTGAATAAATACTTAATACTCTAAAAAATTAACGTCAGGTTTTGGAACCCTAGGCGTACTTAAATTGCCTTTGGTTTTTTTTTTGGGAAACTATATTAATCTTATTTTATTTCTATATTCCACCAGGATTGTTTGTGTGTTTGATGCATACTGTACGAAACTAGTCTAGTACCATTTAAAGTAAAATATAAGTTTCTCAATTAATGCCGTTCCTTTAAAAAGGGAATAAATGAATGAACTGCGCTTGGCGGTATGCGGCATTTACGAGGTCTCGAGGCAATAGGCGGGAGCAGGGAGTGTGTCGATGTAGGAGGCGGGTGCGACGCCTTCCCGCCAAAGCTAATTGTTACTATTACAGAAATTGGTCACTTAAACAGAATTACGATAAATCACTACCCGCTGTGCCTGTGGCCTCAAAGCGTGCACAACCG
The DNA here is from genome assembly GCF_003590095.1 of Trichoplusia ni. Taxonomy (NCBI): domain Eukaryota; kingdom Metazoa; phylum Arthropoda; class Insecta; order Lepidoptera; family Noctuidae; genus Trichoplusia; species Trichoplusia ni. The sequence continues at coordinate 14,676,216 of NC_039485.1, forward strand.
ACGTTCATTCGATTAGCTGCTCGCTTTGTAAATAAACTGTGCACTCACACGTAATTTCGTTGCAAAACATTTTATTATTCATTATTGTACACATACTGGCGAACTTTTGTAGCGTGACTGTAACTTACCCTGGTTATTATCACTATCATCTAACGTTTAAGAAATAATGTCATCATTCATCGTGACATACGACATACTAGCTGTCTCCTTATTTGACTTGAAGACTAATTATTCTTTTTTGTTTTCAGCAAACCAGTCAATGTTGTCAAGAAGAAAGAGAGGAAGTCTTCGTTCGAAAGGAGTTTTTGGGAAGGTTTGTAAAACATTAATATTACATGTTTAAAATATGAATGTAGATCCTTGCGGCAGCAAAGTGAATGTTTAAGGTCAAGTAATGGGTTTCCACCGCTTAAAGCTTCGGAATTTTTGTACATTATGTCACAAGTGCCGCGTTCAGTTTTAGCACATTGCATAACAAACGCAAATGACGTCATGACGATACCGGGTCAAGCTTTACAAAACTTTGTGTAAAGATATTCATAATTATTAAAATGTATCAGATGCTCGCTCCCAGGTAAGTGATGTTAATACAAGTGAACCTCCAAAATCTAAAAACAAATGAATATCACTATCCAGATTCAAGCGAGGTTAGAAGGCAGCGATTTTTGAACTTAAGAAACAACTCCATGGCAAAGCACGCTGTTACTTCTTTTACAACATAATGCACAAATTACATACCTACCCTACATAAGTAACTTATTTACATTAATTGATTATAAACAATTGACCGCAGCAAAAGAAGACAATGCTTAAGGATAGTGGAAAATTACTATTATAACATACTTAAAGATCTATAGACTAGGTCAGCAAGACGACCAGTCACCACTGTATGAAAAGTACATTTCTTTTGAAAACATTGAAACTGTTTACTCTTCTGCACATGAGTAAATCGGTATTAATGTTTGTAAAAGTTAGTTTGGTGTAATCGACTTTAATCTAAAAGTATAGCCTTAAACATGTTAAAAATAATCTTTAAAAATAAGCGTTAAGTCGTATGAGAAAAATGAAAGAAAAATGGTAGTTATTTTGTGCTTTGAGAATGGCAGCAAAACCTCCACCTTACTCGCTAGTAGTACTCACAGCAACTGCCCCTGCGTGGCGTCGCTGCTTAATTAATCGGAAAATTATAAATAATGAAGACATAATTGATGTAATTTCAACGAGCTCGTTCATTGTCATGCAATCATCTCGAGTTTTTCTTGATAATTTTGTTTTCAAAGCAACTTAGTTCTTAGTTAGGTAAAACTGCTAAAAAATGTTGGAGTTATTTCGCAACTGGTTTTTTCTACTTTTTACTAAATAAAACTACATTATATTGCCATCATAAACACGGACCAAAAAAAGAAAAACATTTTGCTTCACTTTTTTGCGAATTTTATTCATCTTGAACAATATTATGATAAAACTCGTTCTATAATAAGCTATTAGAGAAACATAATAGTTTAAAAGAAACCTATGTAAATTTCTTAGATGTAGCGTGTTAATGAACTCGTAGAGAAACGTGTTATTTATGACATCCTCAATAGATTTTTTTTCTTATTTATGGTTCCGTCCCATTAAGTTTTAAATCCGACTTTAATCTAGATTTTATATGAATCTTTAGAACCATCGACGATACGGGTATTTTGATGTCAAGTTGTCTCGTATAATTTAATATTTGTTTAAAATAAAATGGAAATCTTAAATATTAGTACTCTATATTCTCTCTATATCTCGATGACGTTTTCCATTAACGCCTGTTACACTGATTCAGTAACATCGATTTAAATTCCTGTTCCATTTTCGTCCTGAGGCTCGACTCGTATTGGTGTGACCGCCGAATTGCCAACTCAAAAGTCGTGAGTTCGAGTCCCAGTCACAGTAATGTGTGCTCAAATTAATCTACTTATTAACAAAGTTATCACTTGCTAAAACTGTGAAAAACACGTTACGGTACAAGCACACGATAATTTTTCAAGGGTGTGTAATTCCTGTTCTTTTGCGGTTTCAAATTCTGACACCAGGTTGTACGAAAACCATTCAAAAAGAAGTCCTAAGAAGAAGTCGGCTTTTGTTTTAGTGAATAGTATATAATCGTGTTTATGGATGTAGTTATTTAAGAAACCTTACGCTCGGCGCGACGCCTGCACAAGGTGCACTGCGGCGGCGGTTAATACACCTGTTCAGAACACATGGCGTAATATAGTTTTGGTGCAAGGCTTGGACCACATTTCTAGCGTGCCTCTGAGTAGGATATCGATACATAATACCCTTTAAAAATGTTCCAGTTGTGTAATAACTCGCCTTGCATTCAATTACATAACGTACAGTGTAATGTGTGGCTCGTATTATTACGAAGATCAGATGATGAGGTTGAGGTAATTTTATTTTTGCCGAAATTGGATTTAGGTCTTTTTTTTCTGATAATTGTATTTCAAATGTTCTTTAATATGTTGTGTAAAGTAAGTTTTTGAGAAGAGGTGAAATAACAACATTGTATACATTCTTTACTAAACTTCACCTCTGGACATTTAAGTGTTTTCTGCTCTTACCTTAATTAACTCTTTCTACCTGTTTTACAGTAGACATGAAAAAATTCCCGCTTATTATCGCTATTTTACACTTTAAATAAACTATCTATGTAGTTAAAAGACGGTTTCGTGCAAACAACTTTACTGCAAATAAAATATGATCGAAGATATTTCAGCTGCGTAACAAGTTAGTGGATAATAGTAGAATAGTTTTAATTATTTCAGTGGTAGTATGAGTACTTTCAAATCAATTCCCGAGAAGAAAGTAAGGTGGTTGGAATCCCGCTGTAAGACCATTAAAGTGACGACTAAGACCTAACTGTCGGCGTTCATTCTTTGACTCACCAGAACTCACCACTTTGCATATCATCTCACTACACTTGGTTAACTGAGTCATTGTTACTTTGTGGTCCGATACTATCTCAATCTGACAAAATAACCACACCGAATCCTATTCCCTGAAGATTTTTATAGGCTTAAAAGGTCTTCAAGGAATTTTTAAATGATTTCGGGATGTGAGCAAAAAGCACCGTAATGTAACCTCAAAAATATTTTGCGCAAGCATTTATCCGGTTCGCAATTAAATTGGATGTGGCATTTCCTTTGAGAAGATAACAAAAACGGTTTTCAAGTCGCTCAAGTGATGTATATACAACCAAAAATATAGGATGTAAAGACTTTATTTATGAGATTGATTTGTTGACTTTTGTAAGTTTTTACATTTAACAGAAGAGTGAAGATCTATTTTACTAATTGAGTTACGAGGACATCTTTCATCTAGTTTCAAACAGTACCGTAGCGTCAGTCTCAGGAAATTAAAAGCAGAGAAAATTATAACCTTATGTAGATTGTGGAATTGAAGTGTAAATAAATGACATTAAAAGAATGAGGCGTTTTTAATGATGAACTTATTTTGAGGTGTCTTTTGTAGGCAATGTAGTCTGACGACCTTTACAGATATAAATGTTGCGGTTATTACTGTCTTGTTTTGTTGAGATTACGTAAGACATGTCACTGGAGAAAGTTAATTTAGTTTTGAAAGTGAAATCGATTGCACTTTCTTTCACTTATCCATTTCATAGTCTCGCTGTTGGATACATCGATTATTATTTTTTAAGAATAACAATTCTATTTCTTTCCAAATTAGCCACACGAGTGTCATACGAGAGTTAGTACTCCTTATTGGCGTATCAAATTTAGAGAATATAAACAATATCTGTCTTAAATAAAAATATAATCTAAAACGCGATAATAAATCCCTACTCCAGTAAAGCTCGCGGGATCTATTTCTATATTGAGGTAGGTAGTACAGAAAGGCTTAATAAAAGGACGGGAATGTAAAAAAATGTGCAAACAACTCTGCAAACACGTCGGAGCGGTTTAAAGGCCGCGTCCGGATTGTGAGGGGCGGCGGCGGCGGAGGGCTCAGGCAGCATTCCAGCCTCCCGTGGTCACGGCGACGTCACTCCTATATACCTACAAGGCGCATTCCGCGATGCCACTCGTTCTTTCACCGCAAATATGAAAAAGAAAGCCAAAGAAAGCGGCTATTAAGGACTGGTTTAGCACTAAAAAGGTTATTACATATTTTTCATGTAATTTTAGGATGAGAATGTGTTGCACACATTTTTAGCAAGGACTTAAATAAAATATCACATTAGATAAGGGGGCACCGCGACCCTGACATCTGTGGTGCGCGGGCGCCGTCTGCTAACGCGAGAGCTCACGGTCGCCGCCCCCCAGCGCCTACTGGCTAAAAATAGCTCACGATACCGATCGATGCTTACCTATTGCTTATCGAGATCAAAGTAAGAACACTAGAATTATCGTTCCTGCAGTTAATACTCGAGGTTGAGTAAGATGCTACGTTGGTTAACGTTGCGTTAGTTTTAATTTATTTTGCAAGTCTAGGTTACAGTGTTAGTCGGATCGTTGTGGTTTTGTATTAATAATGATAGTTTTGGTCAGTAGTGATGGGCTTGTCGGGTGACGGGTGTGCAGTGGGCCGCGGGGGAGCGTCGCGTGCGCAACTCGGTGTCCGTCCCTGGCTCGGAGCAACGCCCCCGTCAAGGGCGGCGACGCTGCAAATTTCTGCAAGTCCAACGCGAGTCAGTGCATCGCGCCATGTCGCGGCGGCTCCGCGCTCGCCGCTCGCCGCTCGCACACCGCCGTGGGCGCACGCCACTGCACGCACCGCCCTATGTAAAATAACAGTTATTTCGGTCGTTAATGGACACGTTCCGCATTCTTAACTCGATCCTCTTTCTTCGGCAATTTTGAGATCCGTAATATTGTTCAGTTGCCAAATAAGAGGTTCTTCGTTTTTGACCGATTCAAAGTTTTTTATGATATATTTCCCGAAGTGCACAATGAAAGTAAGTTTTCAGAATGAACAGGATTCAAAAACTGGTTTGACGAATGAAAGTGTGGTGTTATGAATTGGTTCAAATGACGATCACCTTGGAAGTGGCATTTTGTTTTTTTCACAATGTTGGAGACGAGGAAACTGCCGAGACGATCGGTGTCGCTTCATGGTTTGTATAATGTTATTTGTTTAGCCGGCTTCTTGTTTGTGAAACTTAATAATCGTAATGTAGTGTAGTATAATCTTTTTAAATCCGTGCGACCGCGAGTCGTCTGCACAATATTATATAGCTATATGTTTAGCGCCTCGCCGAGCCGTAGCCTGTAGCCCACACACATGTACCTACCTAGAGTTGAACCTAGCGGTCACCTTCTTCAGGCCGCTTCCTAGGATATATAGGTAGGTAGGTACATTATGTACAAGCCTTCATTGGAGAACTTGTTTGAACCTAATGTTCTAAGGTATATAGTTTATCTGTATTAGAAATGTAACGAAAATAATAATTGCATTTGAGAATAGAAAGTCTAAACTCGCAGCTTCTACCGGTCAAATGTAACAAAGAAACGACGAATTTAAATATATTATGAATGTATGATATGGTATTTGAGTATATATATTTAATGTAAATAGGTTACGCATTTTCTCTTTCTTTGAACTCTACATTTTCAGATCAGACTTTTTAATAATAAAGTACTTACGTATGTTTTTTAATTAAGATGTGATGATGTGTGATGTCACAAAATGAATTAGTAATATTATTATAAGAACCATGGTATAGCCATGATGAGCATTAGTTAAAGTCATTAAATTTAACTTATAGTGTGTCTGTTATTATACAAATCGGAGTAACTTCACAACCTGATTACACATTCACACAACAGTTACAAAGGCTAAATAGTTTTTTAAATATATATAACATAATACATATACAGACCGAAAGACTGATTTTAACTCGATGTCAAATGGATGTATACAACCTCATTTCAGATGTTACACTCATTATAACATAATTAATGCTTATATTCCCAATTACGCTGAAACTTTAGGAGTTCGTTTAGCTTTTATTCTGACTGGATTCAACTGAACACCGCACCAAACGAGGTGTGGTAGCATATCTGACTACCACCACCCATTAGACTGAGTAACTCTGTCATAGAAAACTGGTTACCAGGATTATGGTTATACTCATCCATTGCTATAGTAATCGGGATAAAAATGTCCTATGTGTTTATCGGAGTTATAAACTATCTGTGTATCAAGTTTCGTCTATATACGTTCTGTAGTTTTTGCATGAACTACGAACAAACATCCGTACGTCCATAGATCCATACAAACTTTCGCGTTTATAATATGAGTGATAATATGATTGCTGAAATAGTTCCGTAGGTATAAGGGGTGCCACATTTTGGGTCCACAAGGACCTTTCGATCATGAGCGTCGTCGGTCACCTTCGTTGTCATCGCGTGAGAACAATCGGTTTTACTCATTTTATTTTATTACACCAAACTTGAATTGAACTTGATTTAATTGAGGAAGTAAGTGAATACCTTCAGCAGTAAATTTATGAAAGACAAGTCACGGTAAAAGTTTGTATCCAAATATAATTTGATCGAAATGGAGATACATTTTATCGTAAATTTATTTTACGTATGACGCCAAAGTTTACGCAACTGAATAAATTATTTCAATGTCTTTGTTTCAATTTGGTGACGATGTGAAGTTAATAAAATTGTAGTAGCGGTAAGGTTGTGTTGTAAGCCTGAAATTCAGAAGCAGTTGTTTAAATACGAGGAAGCGTGTTCAGTCCCGAAACGGTTACAAAATTTTACTAGAAATATAGTGCTGAAAAAATAATAGGAGTATCGCGTCTCTAAGTCTGCTTGCAGCAGAATTCAACAAAATTAAATATATTAACTTATTTTTAAATGTCATGGTGATCCACTTAATAATCGCGATGTTCTTTTTATATATGCTGAAGTAAATTAGTGTAATATTCGCCGTCTTTATGCGATGTATACCCAAAACGTGATAGTGTTTAATTCGAAAACGTATTGTATTGTAAAAATTCATCACTCACGTTGCTTGCACCAGAGTGATCACGAGAAAGGAGGTATTTATACTCATATTTTGTGTTTACGTTTGATAAGCCATATGTAACCAAATGTCAAAACGAGGTAGCATTATAAAATACACACTTTTGAGGCTTTGAGTAAAGAGGCAGCAGTTGAATTTTATAATTGTTACTATTAATATATCTATATTGAAACATGTAGAGACAAATTTATTTAATAATAATGGAAACTGTTCAAATAATGAATAAAAAATATATAGTTATTTTCAAAGGACTTTATACTTAAAACGTGATTCGTATTATGTTAACCCATTTAGTCCTGAAACTATTTTTTTCTAAAATGTTTGTTTTTTTCTTAGTATATAGGTTGATAGGGGTCTAAATATTAGGAAAACCTAAAAAATTAAAATCCTGAAATAAAAGGGGTCTGGGAAATAGCCGTACCACATATGGTACAGTAGGATTTGGAGTAAGAAAAATACCGTAAAAATGAGAAAAAAGTTGTTTATTGTTCATAGTTATTTAAAAATGTAATCAGAATAAAAAAAACCGCAGCAAATGAAAACTTATTAAAAAATACAAGAAAAACATACACTAAATTAGCATTTTGTGTGGTAAGCAAGAAAGCATTCAACATGCAATCCAACATTACATTTGATGCATCTTGCTGGGCTTTGTCGGTGGCAATGTCCACATCTCGTTCTTTTATTATCGGGCTGTTTTATTATATAATGACCCTTGTCATCAAATCGGGAATCCATAGTTAGAGATGATTGTCGGCTAGGTCCAGGCTTGCTTCGAGACTTATTCGATTCAATTATGGATATAGCTATGCGACGTCTAAAATACAATAAATCTTGTTTGCCACCATTGTATCTATAAAGTAGCCAGGCATTTTGCACTGACATGTCAAGACAATGCAAAATAAGGGGCATGTACCACTTTTTTCCCCGGATGCTAGTTCTGACTGACGAAATATTTTGATCAGATAAGTCGACACCACCCATATTTTGGTTATACTTCTGAATCAAGTGAGGCTGAGATACACTAATTTTCTTTTTTAGTTGTTGTGAGTATCTCTCTGCCTTATGACACGGTAATATCCCGTTGAATTTGAGCAAACTGTAACAATGCTGTTGTCATGCCATTTACAGATTATAATGGAGTCACTAACACGATAATCATACTCTCCTCTTTCCTTCTTCTTCATTTCTTTATTAGCTATCAAAGGACATTTTCCTGTTCGATTTTCTCTTATAGTGCCCGTTACACCCATATTCCTTTTTGTTAACTCTTCAACCAACGGTAACCCGGTAAAAAAATTATCAATATATAAGTGATATCTGGATCCAAGCTCAAGTTTCATTAGTTTATCTGAATATGTCAAAACTACACTAGCCCCAAGGCCTAATTCAGCATATCTGGCGTTCAAAATTGTAGTGGCCCCTTGGTAAGGCTCAAACCAAGCTATATAGCCCCCCGCAGTAGCTCCTACCCACAGTTTGAACCCATACCGTATGGGTTTGCCACGAATAAATTGTTTACATCCATGTCGACCAAAATAAGGCACCATAGCTTCGTCAACACTGTGGTTTTCTTTGTGGGGACAGTGGTCTAGAAACTTGGCAGATAATTTGCTCATAAGTGGCCGAACTTTTGCAAATTTATCAGAAGAATCTAACTGATGGTTGTCCATACAATGTAGATTTGAAAATATGTAGGAAAAGCGGTCTCTCGATAAAGCACTAGCAATGAGCTCATTCTTCACGTCAGGCGAGTTCTCCCAATACATTCGTCTTCTATTTACCGAGGAATAGCCACTTACTAACAGAACACCAATCATACACTTCATCTCTTCTATTTTTATATCAGCAGCAAGGTTTTTTCTTCCTATGTACCTGTTCGTCTCAGTGGTCAATAAATCAAAAACATCCTCCGAAAAAAACAAAGAAAACCATTCTAGTGGTGATTTTTCCTGAGGGACGTGGTAATCAGGTCGCCATAATGATAGTGAGCCTTCGTAATCCCGTTTCCTCCAGTTATATTTTTTTAAAACTTTATGAAGGGGCTCATCATTCGTGTCCGGATCCCCAATGTTGTCCAAACTAACTGTAGCGGGTTGACGTAGCTCTGCGTCCGCTCTGAGCAAGCTGGGAGGTAGATTATTGACATTGACCTGATCTTCGTCTCCAGAGTCCTCGTCTGTCAGTTCTGCATTCGCATTATCAGGCGGAAGTATGAATACATCATTTTCACCTTCGGTTGTCTCAACATCCCCCTCTTCCAATAAAGATAAGATGTCATTCAGGGATAATGGTCTGAAAAGCAAAAAAAAGTTAATTGAAATGGCATATAGTCCTACCGTACCAAATAGGGTACACCATTATTCATGTCTAAATAACTAAAAAATAAATAAATAATTAGGATATTCAAATGTCACAATGAAACAAGAAGTATTTTAGTTTTATAAAAGATGGAAATTATTTGTATAAATTATATAATTGTAGTATATTTACCTGTTGGAAGCCATGTCTCCGCAGAAAAAATAAATTTACGAAACTTGTTCAATAAATCTGCACTATTATCAGCATTCAATTGCACTGGCGTATTTTTTCCGATGAGCACTATTCTTCTTTTCGACATAAATACCAAATAATATTAAAAATATTATGCGAGTACCTGCAAAAAAAAAATATAACAAGTGTACCGTATATGGTACGGTAGGTCTAAATGGGTTAAGTATCGGTGACAAAGTACCTACTTGTGATGAAGTACGGTGACGCACCATCATACCTAGTACCGAGTTGGTCAACTGTAATAGGATACAGCCAGTGATTCATAAGGTTACCTCATTTTCATACTTCCTTAAAAGATATATCTATCACTTATCACATTAACATCACTTGAAATTATTCCTCAATATGTGTAATGAAATAACTGCGTAAAACCAGTATCAGTAAGTACTTTTACCACGCGGAACTTATAAGCTGAAGTATTACGATAACACTACAGCAAATGGTGACCTGCTTACAAATATTTCGTTTGTTCACGTTTTAAATAGTCGTGTGCTATGTGAGTGGATGTTGGCTTGACACATGGGTATAGTAACCGTAATTATAGCTCTACATAAGTTTTCTCTTATGAGGCAAAGATTTGACTAGTTTTTTTTCGAATACAAGATCGTTATTTTTTTTAATCCTGATAATATTAATTCTGTTGATGGCATATGCGTTTCAGCATTCTACCTAATATGCTAATTACCTGCTATTAATAGGATTGTCGAAGGGGCCAGTACCCGACACATAGGTGCTCTCTTAACATGATTGGAACTGACTATATAGACAACGCTCAGACGAGATCGCGTGCTGATAATAGCCGAAAGAAAGTGTAGTAGCTACGGGAAACCCTGTTATTTAAAACAGATTATCTGGTTTAGTTATTTACAAAAGTTTATTTTGTTTAGTTATTGCTAAATAAATATTAATCAGGTGTTGTTTAATTTCAGATCGTGTTCTCAAAAGCGACGCTGAGGACAAAAGTCTGTCTAATGATGAAACACCTTTGCCATCGTGTCCTCGCCAACCGCCAGATGGAGTGGAAACTCCTTGTGATGCCGTCGAGAAGACGCCGGAGCTAACATCACGCCTCCCACTGCGCATGCCAGCTAACTGGCTCGGCACGCGTCCACGCCTATCATACACTTCGAGAACTCAGGATGCTCGAAGTGAGGCCAGTGTCAAAGATAAAATTGCTATGTTCTCTAATGATCGGGCGACATCTTCTGATCGCTTGGACAAATGCGGCACCTTACCTACAAGAAATGCTTCCAGTATAAGAAAAAGTACAGCATCCTACGCAAATAGTTATACTGATGTATCCTCCTTGGACAGACGTTTGACAAAATCCCAAGATAATCTGGATGAATTGCCTCGGTCGTACAAAAGACCGTCGGAGAGACCTGAAGTTTTAGGAGGCGTTGAACGAGCATCAGCTGTTTTAACGTATAGTCCGGCAAAGGGCAGCAGCACATCACTTTACTCAGAAAATAAACCCCTGTTTTACGGGAGCACAACAACTCTACCTTCGAGTACCGATCCCTCATTTGCGAAAACAGTATATCACGTACGAAGTGTTAGCGATGACAATGGTAGCAAAAATATATCAAAACATAAATCTAATTTGGATTACTTGATTGAGCAACGAAAAAAATCCATGTCTAAATTAAGATGTTTAGTAATACCAGAAGTTCAAACTCCAATCGTGGACTTACCTGAAATCAAAGTGCAAGATGCTTTTCCTAAGTCGCTACTTTTGAAGACGAATCAATGCAATTTGAATTCAAAAAGTATCAAACCAAATAACTTAAAACCAGTAAGTTTGAACGACACAAAATGGAAAGCTGATTTACTGCCCAATAATTTACCTAAATATTCTCCAGCTTTTAAGCGTAAATCATTACAAGTGTATACGCCGTCATCGCTTTCTAAAGAATCCACTCCAGAACCTAATTACAACGACAGAATCAGTAAAGTGGGTAGCAAATTACAAGGAAACCAAACTCTAAGAAGCTCTATTGATACAAATGGACTAACCAGCCGACTATTAACAACAAGCTTAACCGCAAATAAGATTACGGACAACATTAGTTCACCAAGGAAAGACCATAAAGATATATTAAATTATGTCCGAGATTACAAAAATGTGGATATTAAAATTTGCACCGCTACTGACGTGGTCGATAGTGATAATGATTCTGCAATGAGTTCAACGCAGTCTAGTTATAGGTCTTCAGCTTCTTCCCCTATGCATACCATAGAACATATTGAATCAGACAGTTCACGTCTATCGCCACGCGTTTCGCATTATGCTACATATTCAGTATTTAAGTCGGAAGTTCCAAACAAAATCAACATGATCGAAAACAATCCACAAGAATACGTAAAGCGCAATGTGTGTCGCTCAGTATCGTCGGATACAAATGTGTCACTAAGTTCCTCAGCGGGTTCAGCAGCTACGTCTGGGTCGCAAGCGAGTTGTAGTTCACTTGAAAGTTCTGTAGCTGACACCGACAAGAAAAAAGTTTCGAAATCGTATAATATCGATACGATAAACAGACGAAACATTTTAGCGTCGGCAAAATGCAGGAGTGGCAGGGATGCAAAATTAAAATCACCTGTTGTAGAAACTAAGTTCTCACACGAGTCTTGCGACAGGTCTCCGAGTCCAGTACACAAAGCGTCTGAACGCCTTTCTACACTCACGCCAACAGTGAGTGTTATGTCGAATAAAGGCGAAAACAGACGACGAAGCAAAATCATTGCAGAATCTGACTCAGACAGTGACAGTGACGTTAACGTGTGGCAGAGAAAGAACGATTTCAAAAACACAAGACTGAAGCGTAATTCGAGTTCAGCCAATAAAAATAAACAAAATGACAATAATTACGAAAGTCAAAAGAATGACGACGGCCCTAAAATCATATCCGAAAAAATCATAAAAGAGATTAAAAAAGCAGGACTAGACAATTATAATAATAGTAAGGTTACAAGTGTCATAGAGAAACCCGATTTTCTAGCTACTAAAACTGAAAACCTGATTATAAGTAAACATGAAAAGGTCAGCAAAATAGATAATATGAAACATCATGAAGCTTCTGATAATAGTATTGGCAAGACAATCGAAAAAGAAAAGTCTTTAGAACAAATTAAAAAACACGAAAACGATGCAATAAACGATACAACTGACAGTAGTATTACTGAAGTAAACTACGCACCGGTGAAAACTCAAACCATTTCACTTAGACGTGGAGCAGGAACAGGAGTTGGAGTTATTTTGGCCGGCGGAATTGACTGCGAAGCGAAAGAGGTTACGGTGTGTATTTTGCTGTTTACCTATAATTTCTCAGTTGTTTTTAATGAATTTTGCCTAGAACCATGACCAAAATCAACATACAAAAGTGTCACAGTCAAATTTTAAAATAACATTACTTTAAAATCCTCTGAAATCAATTTTCTTGGTAATTTCTAAGTAGGTCTATAACAAGTGATCTAGTATTTAATAATAATTGGTTAACTTTAATATTTCAGGTTCACAGAGTCTTAGCAGACAGTGTAGCGGCCAAGGCAGGATTGAAAAGAGGAGCTAAAGTTAGAAGTATTAACGGCTGTGCAATGACAGGTTTAACACATGCTCAATCTGTCACGATCCTTAAGGTAACATTCAAGATTGTTCTGTTTCTCACTTCATATTAAAAGAAATGATAATGCTGAAGTAGTAAAAGCTACTTGGATTGAAATACTTATCTATGATCTCTAGCTTCTAGTGCCTCGATTGTTTTGTTTACCCGAAGTTATATATAGTTAATACACTTGATAGAAGACTCAAAGTATCCTATTGCTCACGTTATTTTATGTCCATGCATTAAATGTAAATTGTATATCATATTTTTTGTTGTAATTCTACAATCCATCTTCACAGGAGCAACGTTCAGAAGTAACAATCGAAATAGAGGTCGAAAATCGACAAAACGCTAATGGTGTGGGTTGCGGCTCTGACAAAGGTATGATTGGCTTATTTAAGATCTACCATTTATTTGCTCAACAAAGTATACGAACCGAATATTCCTAACAAAACTATACTTGTGTTTCCAGCGGAGTCGAGGGTTCGACATGAGGTAGATGATAAAAACTTCGGAGACGACGGTAAAGTTACCAGACCAGTAGTGACTGTTTTGTTGGAGAAAGCCGGCGGCGGAGCTGGCTTAGGCTTTGGTTTGGACGGCGGCCGAGATTCCCCCCGAGGAGATCGTCCCCTTACAATAAAGAAACTTTTTGCAGGTTTGTTCCAAATGTTGATTTAACTTACACAGTATATAGCGATAACCAACGCTGTAAATGGATTTTCCTGTACATGCCCATGAATTTACTTGAAATTCTGTTTTATTGCAGGAGGAGCGGCAGCACAAAGTGGCCGTGTTCTAGTCGGTGCGGAACTTCTTTCGGCTGGCGGGCAATCGATGGAAGGATTTACACGCACACAAGCCTGGGCAGCTCTTAAAGCTTTGCCAGCTGGCCCGGTTACCCTTGTACTTAGGAACCCTAAAGATGATATGGGAATATGATTCACACAATACATTAACACAGTGAGGTCTATAAAGGAAATTAAGTAAAAAAAGATTTTTGAGACGATCTCTTTGAATAATTGAGTATGGTGACGTGTCTCCGAGCCCGGTTAGCAAACTGTTTAACAGAATCGTTTATGTGCCAGCCTCTCTCCAAGGAGACAAAATAATACTAACTGACGCTGTTCAATTTAGTAAAGTAAGTTGAAAAGGTGGGGTTCGGGACTTGTTATTACTTCTTCTTTTATTTACAATTTGCCTCATTCATTAGTCACTGTTTCTTTAAGATTGTAAATAGATTAATTTATGTGATCTGTCTGTTACGGATTTTCGTGAGGATAGGTTTTTTAAGACTGTCTCATTTTTGTTAAAATCGTTTATTTATTAATTTGGTTCAATTAACTAGTCTGGACTGCGAGAAAAATAAATTTTGGCAATGTACTAAGTACGTGCACGATATAAAACCTAAATTAAAAATGATATTTATCATTAGTGCCATTGAAAGTAACACGGATTTTAGTTTCATTTTGCGCACACGAAGATGTACATAAGACATCATAATATATTCTAACGTTATGAAGCGTCATTAATAAAGCTTAGCTTTCCGAGTAGGTACGTAAACATAATTATGCTAAGGACACATGCATTTTTCATGGAGACCATACTTTGCATACAATAAAACCTTATTTTGATAAATATTAAAAGTACTAACTGCAAGTGATATGACGTTATCACGCTCATTATTGTAACCACATTTAACCTTTGTACAATACTTTATTATTATTACGTAAACTTTTATATACTCAAACATGCTTTTTGAACAGTTGTGTTAAAAAACGTATTCAAAAGTTGTATGTTTTTTTTTATGTTTTTTAGATGAACCTTTACTTGCCATGATACTTATTGCCAATAGCGGTACCTATCAGACCATTGCTTAGTTGTAATGCATCGAACTATTTAGATAGAACTTGTAAATATTTTTGTTATTTATTAATAACTGTACTTAGTGGGTAACGTTTAGGTGTCCGCTTGTAAGATTAACTCATCAAAAATAATATTTTTGTTTACAGTCTATTAATCGGATTGTAACCATTTTGTGTGTATTATTGAATTTTTGTTAGTTTGGTGTACGTACATTTAAGAAAATATTATTTTTTGTCTACGTCATTAAATTTCAATACTAAGGAACTTTAAAAGATTTTTTCGAAAGTCTGTGGCCAATACTATTGTGTAAAGATACAATCAAGAGTAGATCAAAATTGACGTAAGTCGGCGCTTCACACGTTGTTGAGGGTATCTCACAACTGCTTTTAGAGGTGGAGGTGCACTACACTAATAAAGTACCATTGAACTAATGGAATACAGTAAAAAAGTCTCTCTTTGTATATCACTAAAAACGTTGGCATCAGAGTAATCAGACAAGATCTGAGAAGACTTTGACCAGAACAAATTATATGAAGTTTTACGAACGGCCTTCAAACGTTGCCCTAAATTAACATCCGATTTTATAAACTTTAATAATTAAAACAATATTCTTTATTTACTTATTAGGTGATATATGTTATCTTAGTTACTATTATTTTTTATGTTACTATATTATATAATCACCATAATATATTGTTGTTTTCTTTTTTGAACCACTTGTAATTACAGCAGAATCGTGACGTTTTTAAAAATGTAAGTATGACAGGATTCTTTGTACTTGCCGTACTTGTCTTTAAGAATTATACCCGTTATGTACATATGTAGTTGTGAGACGCACATTTTCGCATCGTCACAAAATCAGCAGAAGAGACTGGGTATTAAAGACTTGTACACAAGTTAGGGCCAACCCCCACCCAAGGGACAGAGAATTAAAGTTGAAGAAAACTGACTAAAATAGCAGTTCTGCACGACTTCGTCCTAGTGGCTAGGTGACTAACTAAAAGTTTAAAAAACGGATAAACCGTTTTAAAGAGATGCTTTTTGTAATATATTCTATAACTGCGGTGCTCCTATTAATCACAGCATTACGTTACTGATCTTTAAACCTTCCGAAATAAACGGGTTAATTAACACAAATATTTTTTTTAAAATCGGATTATGATTAGTATTTCCTAATTCTATAATAAGTTAATCTTAAAAAGCCACTCTACTAATTGAATTAGATAGGTAAACATGCGCAATTTAAGAGCAAACTAAAGACCATTAAGTCATTGAGATTCTGACAGCTTCAATCCAGAATTTATTTAATTTGTGCAGAGTTCTTTGGCTACTTCATGTAGTAGTGTAATTCACATGGTAAAGACATCATTTCAGGAGGTAAAAGACGATTCACTTACTGTACTTCGTAGCTAAGTACACAGTAAAGAAACTTGAAACCATATGACAATAGGTGTCAAGAATGTATGGTATTACCGCCTGAGAAAACTACTTTCACGAGAATCTATTTAAATATGTGATGGGTTTTCATAGAAGAGCAAAAAAAACGCTTGCTTTCAAACGTTTGTAATGCTTTCTTTTATGTCTTATTATATTAGATCTGAAGGCCAAGGCAATTTTTTCGTCGCGTTATCGATATAATCGTGAAAAGTTGCGGTTCCTTCCAAGTATTTTATTGCTTGCGATGTGCTTCTCCAACATAATCATGATTCGGTCACGAGGCAAACGCGATTCAGAGCTGTAGATATTGAGTTGTTCAATCACACACCATGCTCCCTCTATTCTTTTCTGAATCGCGATAGAATAAACTGATAGAATCGCATGAGCAATGAGGGTAAAATGTAACCTTCTAACGGCTTGTCTAAAGTGGCACCGCGCTGGCTTGCCGCAGCTAATATCCAATAGGCGGCGCTAGTAGGAGCCTCTCCTACTACTAATATATCGTACTTTGAAAGCTGCCACTCGAAGGCGTAGGTACTGCTGCCTCTAGTAGCGCCGAGTTCAGTCACTTGCTCATAATGCCGCCGCTGTTTCTTAAGTGGACGTTGCTTCTAATAAGTGGTGGGCCCTTAGTACCACTTAATGCATTTCGATATCATAACTAGTCTTTATTATAGTCGATACAAGAACATACAAACAGTCCTAAACAGTCAACGAACGAATGGAGTAAGGAAGGATAAAAAAATATAACTCGTCAAGTTTTACGTGTATATTGTTTCGTATAAATGTAAATGTCTACAGTAAAATGCTATACAAAAATGCAAAAGTCTCAGTTTTTATGTTACTTTGGTCAAGTACCTACTTATTTCGAGTCAAATTTACAGTTATTATTAAGTATCTAATAATGTTGAATATACACAGACATGTTTTTATTCATTGCAAACTACTTATAGAAGGCAATAAGTTGTAAATCACGTAAAAAATACTAAGAGCATGCGATAAAGTTGTTAATTACACAAAAATATGATATTTCTTATTAAGGTACTTAAAATGAAAATTTAATCTTCTGTATAAAATGTGGTCGTAATATGTTAGTTCCTTGACTATTTTGAAGTTATGATTATTCAAGAACACCAGATACTATTCATTTCGCACACTTAATTAATTACTACTTTTATAAGTTCCTATGTTATAATATTATTAGTTAAATATGTACTTTTAATTTTACAATAAATACAAGATTTAATCTACTCGTAAAATACATTTGGAATTACAAAAATAAGTTAGTTGCCTTATATTTAAGTTAATTACATAACTACAAGCAATCCACTTTAAATATCATATCACAGACAATTATAATCAAATTGTTTCAAACTGTGTATCAAATACTTTCGTTCCTTACACGTTCGTTTCCTAAATTTCACACTTTACCTTAATAATTTTGAATACAATCGCTTCTCTATATATTCTATTAAAAATATACTCAAGTACTTATAAATAAACTTTGAAAGTTGTCTTTAGAGTAGAGAAACTCGATGTTAACTCTATGTTAGCAGCTAATAAATATAGTACATGTTACAATATCTGCCAGCTACACATATAAAAGCTATAAAATACGTTTAAAATTTCTCAAAAATTTACTCCAAAATATTTATTTTTTATATTTTCCCTCTGTTAACATTCTCTTTGTCAGTTGTATGCAGTTGTTTCGTATTTTTTGACCTTCATCACAAAAAGGGGGTGTTATAAGTATGATTTCTATGTGTGTGTCGGTCCGTGCCACCGTAGCACTAAAACAGGTGAATCGATTTTGATGCGGTATCTTTTGTCGAAGGCTTTAAAATTTTAAAGAAAAATTTTGCCGATGTGAAAGAGAGCTGTCACTCTATGCTTAGTAGTGCGGCGACTCATTTTCGCAACTGAAAGACGTTTGTCTTTCAGTTGGTACTTGAATATTTCACTTGGTACTTGAATATTTCTTGACAAATGAAAAAAACCTTAAAGAGCTCACTTTGTGGCGAGATAAAATATCCGACTCACCTTTTTCTAGCATTGTGAGTCTTGACACATGATTTGCGTATCATTTCTAAATTTACTTGATTTCGAACAGCCCCGCTAGCTAAGTGATATTCGACGATCGTTAACCTCGACAGAAAACACTCGAATGCATGGATGGATCCATCATTTCGATGCAATTTGATCCTTTGATAAGGAGGTTAACGGTTTTGGTAATGTTATATAGCAAGAGGGGATGGTACATGACAAATGTACATAATTCATTTTAATTGTTTTACAACTCTTCATATGAGCGCATCATATGTGTAAAGTTATTGCCATTTCAGCTTTTATTACTTGTTAATATTCTCAAAGCTTGTTTTGGTTCGATTTTTGATCGTATTGAGTTTGTGATTGGAATTCAAATCTTTCAGCGTAAAAGTAGAAGAGTTTTATCACGTTTCCACTATTAACTGTGCTGGCTCGTTGTGAACTGTCTGTACTTCCATAATCTGGTACTTCACATGGAAGCCGATTATATCCATTTCTGTACGGTACATCTAACTCTACATTTTCACTGTACGGACGTCGGCTTCGGCCATCAGAACTATTTTTCCTTCTATCAGGAACATAATTATAGTCGACCACATCTCGACTTTCATCTTCTTGTGTAATGAGTGGCGTGCGATCTCTTTGGGCAACAGAGTCTTTACTTGCTCGATAAACGTTTGGCGAACTACAACGCCTTCGAACCGTAGCCGATTGTCTCGGAGGAGAAGGCGACGGAGGGTGTCGTGTTACTGTAGGACTAGGAACGTAAAAAGTAGAGGGTTGTTGCTGCGGTGGAGCTAGGACGTCGTGGGCAGATAGTGCTCGCCTCCTTAGACCACCACCCAGCTTACCCAATGCTCGAAGCAAGTCAGGGGCACCGCTTGTTACACGAAGTGAGGCTGTAGTGTAGACTTTTCCACGATGCCTAAAAGATAGCTTTGAAGGTGGTGCTGGAGAGCAATGTTGGGGTGGCCTGGGGGGTGATGGTGAACAGCGCACGGGGCTTGGCTCTCGGTTACCGGAGCCTGGGCGTAAGCGAGAACAGCGGCGTCGCAGTTTTCGCCATCTCTGCGAGAGGTTGGCATTCCATCCTTCCTCTGCAAAATAACATAAAAAACTGTCATTTTGGTCCTTAATAAGTATTACAAACGATTTTTCAAATATGGTAAATGACATTAAAGCCGTTTAATATTTTATAACACATAAGGAAGTCACCTTTTTTGTTGGTATCGGCGTCGGAGGCGTAGTCGTGTGTGCGCGGAGGCGGCGCGGGAGGCGAGGCGGGGGCTGCAAAGCTGTGGCGCAGTGGCGTCATGCGTAACAGCCGCGGTCGGTCTCCGCCGCCACCGCGGGATCCCCAAGCTGGGGCACCCATTATACAGTTCAGCTCTGGAAGAAGGATACATATTTATAAACAAAACGCCAAAACAATCAACGGCTTAAAACTGAATTGTTGGCTCCACATTGACATAACCTACTTGTCCGTAAACCCGACTCGGTGAAAGAGCACGTATACTCATTACATTTTTTTATTGATGACTGTTCTTCATTTAATTAATGAGAAGACGAGATAACAATATAGTAAGCCCATAGAATAGAGTACGTGAGTCTAGGTAGGTCCACTGCGGTCATGGTAACTGCACTGAATTCATTACAGCGATCCATCATAATCGCTAAATATAGTAACCACTTGTGCTTATTAGAAGCTTGATGTAATCATGCATTCGTTATAACCACTTAAATCCTAAGAGGGGAATATGATAGTGCTGAGGCATGTGGCTATAGCAATTGAATGTTTTAATTATTCTAAAACTAGTTGTTGAGGATTGAATGCATTTATAAACATTGACCACGGTAGCTCCCACACGGCGCGGCCGGCGTGGGTTTAGGTCGGCAAACAACGACGTCCGGTCACCGGGGCCCTGTCGCATAACTTGAACAATTATAATAACTAGGCGTGACCTACATGCCCACTAAAGTATTCGTTACTTAGCTGACGTTTAAGCCTTATACTAAGGACCAAACTGTCATTTATCATGCCATTTCTGTTGAAATTCACATTCTCCCAATTTAAGACTTTTGTTTTAGTCTGACTAACACGTGTAGTGCTTAAGTCAAGGTTATATTATAATTAGATACACTGAGAATTACTCATAGCTCCCACATCACTACGTCGTTTACTATAGGCGCAAATGCCATTGAATTAGAATCTAACCCAAACAACGTTTTCTCTGACTTAAGTAGGAGTGTAGGCGCGGGCTGGTACCTCTTGCGGATATCCGCTTTGCCAGACTTACCCACAGCCCATACTAAACAGTAGATGCGCACACGCTGCACTCTACCGCTTATCGATATATTTTTACGGCCGTGAAGTAATTATAAACGCTTCAAGCCCGGGTACCCAATACGACTCGCGTGCTAGTGTTATTTAATATCAAATAGTTAATTTACAAAGTCATTCTATATAGCATAACACACTGTTTGATTGCTCACATGGGACGTTGCAGCCACGCTAGTTGTTTATAAATTGTATGCCTCGTCCAATGATTTTGCGAGGAACATTATGTCTGTATGTTAACTTAGAACTCTACATAAATTTTCTTTCACAATTATGTTAAGCATTTTGTTGCTGCAAAGAGAAAAATCCAGATAAGAAAGAAACTTAGAATCAGCTGATAGAATTAGAATCAGCAATAAAATTCTGACCACAGGGATCAGAATTTTAAAGTTAACTACGTAAAACTAGATAAAAAGGAATATAACATTATTAAACGTGTGTGTGAAGGGTAATGTCAGAGGGATGTACTGTTATCGGAGCGGAGACATTGTTGACGATACTGGTCGGTAATTAAATTCCGGGGTTTGATCCCAAAGGTGTGATTTGCTACGGGTAAGAGGGTACTGCAGTACAAAAATGAGGGGATAGTTTTATCGACCGGCCCTCTTCGATTTCACATGCCAAATTGACCTCATAGGGAAACGGCGGCGAGCGGATGGAGATTTCATAGGTCGTATATTTTTTTCACAACAACAAAATTTGAATTCTGTAGCTGTTCGTTATATTAAAAAAAAACATACTGAATTTTAATCAAAACAGCAAATAATATACCTAAAGCGAGCATAGAAAGGAACTCAATAAATGTCTAATCAACAATACTGCAAAAGTCCTGTTATAAAGCTAAGTTCAAAATAACAATATCGGATTTCTAATAAACATAGGAAGAGCTCAGTTTTAATTTTTGACGCCTGCGCAGTACCGTTGTGAGCCGAATTTGGCGGCTCGCGTAATGTACTGGTCACTGATCTTCCGGTGACTCGTTATACCAACAGTTACCAGAATAGTAACATTAATTTAACGAATAATTACTTGAAAATGAGTATCGCTGCATTTAAATGCTTCAATTTTGATTTTTATCTTTATTTTGTTTTTTTATCAATATTTAGGCGTAATATCGCCAAAATGCATTTTGAAGGTCCCTGTATTTTTTTAACTCAGATTTTTAGCTGCCAACTGTCCGGTCGATGTGATACGAAAAACTGTTCATAAATCTTTAAACCATTGATTTTTTTCAAGATTGTAGGTATATGTAATCAATTAAGTGGGTTATGTTGTTAATCATGGCGTCTCAAAAGAAGTGGCATAGATAAAAACGTGAATGGAAACACGAAATCGTAACAGGTTACTCCCACGCTATAATGTTTTTATTAATACATTTTTTGCTATATTTGAGTACTTTTATGAAGTCAACAAATCAATCAAATTGATGATCTGGTTATAAGTGGCAATGACAAATGTTACTGTACTGACAGTTTTTCTAGGTTATGACTAGACGCCTTTTAGTCAGAGCGCATATTTTGATCAATTTACTACCACAAGCTACCTGCTAGTACCTAATTTTGTGAAAAGCTAATCGATCTGGTGACTGGTTAAATAAATATAAATCCAGGCAGTACAACTTTTCGTCGCCCGCTACTTTTGAATTGATTTACTGATTTTTAAATTAAAAATATCTATAAACTCTCGCAAAGTGAAATATGTATTCACCTGGAATAACAAACTAAATCGCAATCGCTTAATCCGTTCTGGAGCTATGATACAGAGAGACAGACACGTCACAGACACAGCCCTTATTTGCGTCGGCGGTTAAAACATTACTTTAGTAAACAAAATCACAAAAGGAACTTAAAATATTCTATTCGTAGGTTTATAAACTCATTGCCTGCGATGTCACAAACAAATATACCCTCTCCGTTTTGTCATAGGTATAATAATAAAACACGATATTGTTACTCTTTGCTCCAAAACAATTTCCCATGTTATTTTTGCATTACATAAAAGCTTATTTTAAAAGCTATTATTTAGAAACACGTTGTTTTCATAAAATAATAGGAATCTAAGGATTGCTATTAATACCAAAATTACTAAGTATTTGTTTGTATGTGACACTGATGACATAATACAGACGGCAATAACAAAAAACAAACATGAAGTCACTGACATTAAAAATAGCAATAGGAAAATGTAGACGACAATTGCAATTAAGGATGAATTTATACTAATGTTGGAAAATCATGTGAAAGCTTGTCTGTTATTCTTTCACGCAAAAACCACTGACGGTTTTGGTTGTCATTTCGTACAAAGATAGTTTGAAATCTGGAATAACTTGGGATTATTATATATGTATTATATTTTATCTAATTTTATTGTCCCCGTGGGATCATTTCCGATCTGTAGCGGTTGGACTATATTTGCTTTTTGTTATTATAATATATTAGTTAGATATGATTTTGGTCTGGTTTATTTTCACACCGAGTTTTTAGACAGAATCTGAGAAAGTAGACTATCAACTTTTTAGGTAAGACTACTCACTTGAGACCCCACAACATTGTTATTGTAGTTTATAATTTATACAATGTAACAGTTTGGTGGCCATGTCCCGCCCACACTTATTAACCAAACTGAGATTTATGCGTGACTACGAGAGCGATAGTGTCACAATAGGCCCTCAGGAATGTGACCCACGTTTTATTTGTTACCTACGTTGTTGGCCCTT
This sequence comes from Trichoplusia ni, assembly GCF_003590095.1. Taxonomy (NCBI): domain Eukaryota; kingdom Metazoa; phylum Arthropoda; class Insecta; order Lepidoptera; family Noctuidae; genus Trichoplusia; species Trichoplusia ni. The sequence goes on from NC_039485.1 coordinate 14,699,803, forward strand.
TCATGTAACCCAAAAGCTATACTGTGTTCTAAACAAAAGATAATTGAATACATAACGAATTCAAAAACAATCTCACATTGTTTTTTTTATTGTGACCAATCGAAGAAAGAGCTCCCGCAGTTTATTGGACCAGGTAAATGAAATTATAATACTCCACAGTGCCCTCTCAGGCGCATGCATCAGTTTAAACGCTGGGGTGCTTTTTCAATTTACTACATACTTAACAGGGGTTTACGAAATTGGATTTAAATTTATCTATACAGCAGAAGGTTTCAGCGAGACAAAAGCGAATGGAAATTGAATTCGATGAAATAAACTTTAAAACCGAGATATTGTTTTCATTGCATTATGAATTTAATTGCAAATATTATTCGAAACGCAGCGCTTTTTGACTAGGCTCATATCTATATTATATATTTTTAAAGTTGTTATTTTAGAAGTCAGCTTTACTATCAAAATATTTTTATTAAATGCAGAATACATAGAATTAATTTAAAACAATACTTACTACGTATTTGACAAATGTGCTAGTTAAAGCTATTTCAACGGACGTAGAAATGATGTCATAAGCGCATTAGGCGGCAGTTAAACAACAAAGCAAAACAGCTTTACCGATTCTTTTCCAACAGTTTATAGCAGTTATTTATAATTTGTATGACATGAACAAGTAGGCCAACTACGGTATTGCAATACGGTGGATCTCGTAACATTGTTTGAAGTCGAATTAAGAATATACCCGCGCTCCACATCTCACCTCATCGAATGAATCTGGGAAATTACTTCTCGCTCTTTCTATTATGATGTTCATTTACTTTTCTCTAGAGAAATCGGTCTACTCCGATTTCATTGTGTTGAAGAAGCCTTCAAATCATGTTATACAATGGAAGCGAGAGAAATGAACATTGAAAACTAATTGTAACTTGGTCCAATTACACTGTATTAATAGTTTGTTTTATAAAGTAGTCATTGCTCGAGGAATAGGTATGCCAAACATTTAGATTTGTACCCTGGTGCTAGTGGTTTGTATGAATGGACGTAAACAATAAAATAATTATAATAATTGCCAATGAAGTCACGAATTGTGGTTAATTATATTTAAGGAAAATATAAAATACAATTTGAATATGAATGAATTGCTTTCGCAATTAGTTATAGGAGTCATTCAAACTTTGATACCAATAATAATAAATCATTTCATACCATCGTTAAACCTCTGTTGAGCTTTTTCTTAACGTACATATGTATGTATGTCAGTTTTATTCCCGTATCCATTGTTTTAATCCCAATTTACGTCCAAGATTCAAGCATTATTTACCAAAAAAAAATTGTAGCTCTACTTTACGTTCATAACTACCGTCAAAAATGTTACTATATGTACATCGCCACATTTTTTCCGTACAAAGTTATTGTTCTTTGTATTAGTCATAAGAGTAAGTATTCATACTGTTTAACATGACAATGTCCAAGTGTTTCAATGCACAAACTTTAACTGTGGCCTCATTCGCTAGGATCGCGACGACTCGTCATTAAAACAACTAGATAAATTAACGCATAGATACGATGTACTACCGTGTGTTACAAACTTATGAGACGTTTAGTAAAATAAAAGGTTGTTTCTTCTATTTGAAAAGCTCTATGCTAATGATTATTACTCCGAGCGCAGAATTTCCTTCCTCTGCTTTTAAATAAATTTTCTCACTCCCGACTTTGATTTTCTTTTCTTTTCTAAAACCTTACGTTACATGATATGGATGTCTGTTCTGCGAAAAAAAATAATTTCATTATGGTTACGGATTGGACTGGCGTATTTAAACAAAGAATTATTACCTATACGTTATTGCAATAACAGTTTTGTTGTAGGTATCGTACACTATAGTATGTCAGAACGTTTCGAGTTTCAATTGATTGATGGCTGACGACGGTAATTTTGTCGTTGCATCGTCGTATGTGGAACGTCAAGAGTTTTGCAAGAGTAAAAGCAGGGTAAGAGTAAATCATGAACAGGTTACAACAACATTGCATATATTTTTCCGCTATAGTTGTTAAATTTGACATTTAAAATTAAATTATGATTGTGACATTTCTTGCGGATGTGACAGACAAGATTTTAAGGCAAATGTTTTTACTCTAAAGATGAATTATAACTATGATTGCCAGGATGAGACTTCAATTATAATTATTTATCCATTAACATTTAAGCAATTCATACCTCTTTTTAGTTTAAGGCGCTGTTTTTTTTATTTAGCAATAAAAAGGTCGTTATCGTATTTTTTTTAAAGTATTATAGGTACGTAGTTTGGTTAGCGTTCAAGCTTATTTTCTCATATTCTAAGACAAATAATTATCTCTTAACACCGTAATTGGTTCATGAGAGCTCTATTAACATGTAACTTCGCTAATCAAAGCCGTCATTGTCTGTATTATCGGCGTGGGAGACCCGGAATATACAGAGATGTTTTTGTTACTCGGTACTTACTAACTAAACCGTATAAGTAGTACCTACGTAACAATCATGTCCACATTTAAGATTAGCGACTCTATGTAAAATGGAACAAGATTTTGAGTAATGAAATAATGGTAATAATATCTGAATAGGAAAATCCTACTAATGGAAGACAATGAATAAGCAATGATGTTTGGATATTCGTCCAAAAATATAGCATTTTTAATATATATGAAACACTATGACTCTTTGCGTATTCTTTTTTTATATAAAAGAGGATACACTACTTTTTAACCCCCGACGCAAAAACGACGGGGTGTTATAAGTTTGATTTATTTACTGAATGGTGTTTGTATGTCTGTGCCCCTGAAGAACCCCTTTAATGTGTTTTGATGCGGCAGTAAAGGTGTTCACTGATGACTCTACAATACATTTAAAGTGTTAGGTACTATTGAAATATTTTATGATATTCTAGAATATTTACCTATCGCCTTTCCACACAATTAATTAAAGACAGTGAGGATACAACAATAAAATTAATGAAGACTTAAAGTTGCGTCTTTTAGTGATGGAATTATAGGTAGATAATGTCACTTAACGTACTTGTCCCATTGTAGATGTGACTTACGAACATAAGTGCGTATTACTGTTTGCATTTTCCTGTTCTTCGTCACGGTACTGACGTTTAACACATTAGCAAGTAGGTGTATTCACGCAAGCTTCGTATTGTTTCGAAGGTTATTTAACAGACATCATTTCTGAGTACACATAAATCACATTCGTTTCTAGACAGAAATTGATGTAATGCTCATGTAGTTAGTATTATTTGTGCTTGGCTGTAGGATTGTAGAGTCTCGCCAATAAGTCGGGGCAGTCATAGATTGTTCTCAGGCTAAGAGTTTCCATTGATAAGGCCACGTTCGAGGTTAGAGCAGCATAAAACACCCTCTTAACGAAGTCTAATAAACTTAGCCAATATGTTAGTCCAAGGTGTCAGTTACCTTAATACTAAAAGTCATGTCAGGTCCAGCCATTAGGGCGTGAAGAGGCATCAAACTTAGACACACTAACATACAAACAAACAAACATACTTTCGCTTTTATAATATTAGTGTGATTACTTTTGTGAATGTTCTTCTGCGTGACCTACAGTTTTCATAACAACAGCTGAGTGGGATGTATAAGGCGAATGTGAAAGGTCAAAAGCCTATCAAATATTTCATAGTTCACTCTTGTCTACGATTACTGTGTAGTATAGATCAAGGACTCTAGAAATATCGTGGTATCGTGCAGATACAATGATTTGTTTGGTTCCTGGGTCTTTCTATGGGCACATAATATAGAATTGTTCTGTATGGGAGGGGTCGACATTATGTCATGGATTTAAGGGTTTAGCAAAGGGTAGAAATAGAACACTATTACATATACATATATCCCACCGTCTGTCACCAAGCTGTATCTCAAGAATTGTTTTGTGATAGAAGAGAGTTGACATTTAAACATACAGATGATGTATTTCTTTTGCCATTATAACAACAGATAAAAAATACTGAATGTTACCAGAATAAAAATTCATATTGGTAAGATGATAATTTGATAGGTTTTACTTATCCCTTTTCAAAGAAAAACTCATTCGCGATTCCGAATTGCACCTGACCAGTTTGTATCATATTAAACAGACCCTTCCCATGTTTTAAATGGCATTGCTGTACGCAACCACCCATACTCTCCTAGTAATTATATTTCCATCAAAAAGTTGTTTCTTTCTTACAAACTTTGGTCACCTGATGGCAGTTTCGTAAGGGCAAAATTTTATTTTATTTTAGTAAAATGACTGCTCATCGTGAAGCTTCGTTTTCACATGCAGAAGAATATCTAGTATACATTTAACCGGGTTGTAATTGGGTATCAGATTTTAGTGGGTTTCTAATCCAAACGCGACCCACACGCTTCGATCTTTTTCAAAAGCCTTGTATGTCACCACATAATATATTCTTGCTTCCAATTAAGGTATCGCAGACCACTTAAAATATACTTATTTAAAGATGCACAGTTGTCCGCTGATTCAAAAACTTAAGGTTGTTTGGTACATCTGTAGGCAAGAACGATTTGAATCACGAAGTAATACGTATTCAAAACGAATATTCAATAGTCACATACAAAGCATTTTAAGTATTAGTTAAATTGTGGACTCCGGAATTCAACGCGTTTCACATTTTTGTTTTTAATCTGTTTACTTCTGATCAACATAGTTTGCATAATCATTTAAATATAAAGATACAAATTAATCTCTCTAATGGATTGATGCAAGCCACAATAAGAACCGCAACATGCATACGGTACGGGTAATAAAAGAGGGTGCGGGATGAATGCACGGCGCTGACGATGCACAATTATTACTGCCCCGATACACTCAATAATGATTCTTAAATCAACAACATAGGGCTTTTGAAACTGCACATAGATTTTTGGTACCTTTGTCTGCTGGAGTGTGGCGGGCGAGGGTTCAACTTCAAACTATGAGGGAACGTATAAAAGCAACGAACTGTACGATATTTTTTGTGCAAATATTTGTTTTAAAAACACTTTTTTCAGCTGACTGCACAATGCAATATAAATAACAGGAAACATTTATTCTTAAAAAAAACTCGAACGGTTACCGATGTTAAAACAATAAAAATGATCAGTAACTATCAAAACAGTTTTCAAATAGGTATTAGAACCAAAGAAAAGAATATACACATTCATAAAAGTAACATAAAGTTCGTTACTAAACATCAAAATAACGGTTACTATTATTGCAGACTTTCAAATAAATACCATATGACCTACTATGCAATATGATTTCTATTCATCAAACTGTTTATATCAACCAATAAAAAATAACTTATTTTGCATTACCTTTGTTGTTAAACTATTATTGTTATTGTATATAATTTATTAAGTAAAGCTTACCTCAGACTGCAGTAACCGAATCTATAAAATCCTTTTAATAGAAAAATCAATCATTGCCGGTATTTTTCTTAGCTTGAAATTAAGCAAACACTGTTCTACACAGACACTGCAATAATGCACTCGATTGTACAAGATATCGATCGTGACGTAACAGACACATGAACCCGGCACCGCGCAGCGCCGCCCGCACGTTCGTCTAAAGCGAATGGTGAATTAATACTAACATAACCTTAAATTTACGCGCGCCGTCGAGAAATTGTTTATGCTGTCTGTACACCCATAAATGGGGTTCGGTTGTGAAGAAGACGGAAAATATGTAAACACCCATGAAAGACAAAGAGCGAGTATTGACAAAGGTGTATTATCATGGGGGAGCTGACTATACTATGCTAGAGTTCTCGTTAACGGCTGGCGTCATTAACTATTTAAAAAGGTACTAACCGAACACTCAATTTAGTCCTTTGAGAGCTACTTTTTTAATTAGAGTATTTGGTATTAGGAAAACAATAAAAGAAGAAGTGTAAAACAGCAACGTTTTTGGCAGAATCAACGACAAAATTTTGAATTTTTTACTTAGTTTTTATAATCGACCGATTAGTATATCTTAATATAAGTAAAATACAAATATGTGCTAGCGAGTTTTTACTACAACAGTTTAATAATTTTAAGATTTTTTCATTTTCTAAGTATATTGCAACTGTCATGATTCTAAACGGTTTCTGCAGCAATTCATGCTGATAAATTCCGTGATCTTATATTATACATACCTATTATAATAACATGTGCTAAAGAATAATTCTGCCACTTGAGCAGCAGAACAAGTGGACGTCAAAAGAAACTTTTATTGCGTAGCACTTGTGTACCTGCGCAGTGCTCACGCGTATCCCTGGGGCCGGGCGGCGGGTCCCATTCCCATCCCATAGAAACCATTCAAGCGTGAGGAATGAATGATTTTAAGAACCCGCTAACAAATACCTGCTTTAAATTCTTCTCACTTGGTATAATCTGTATTGTAATATTATGTTATATTGTTGAATGCTTTTTGTTTAATCCTCATTAGAGATTCAAAGAATTTGCTGTTTTTAGAATTCAATTGAAAAAACATTATTTTGTTTATTTTGTTACAATAAACGTTGGCTTTACTTAGAAATAAACCACGCAGGTTAGAATTTAGCTAAGAATTGTGATAAGTTAAAAGTGAAGAATTTGTGAGTAGAGCTTTCTCTATTAAGGAGTCTCCATGTAAACTTTAAGTATTTGTTTCATTTGGATCGCGGCACAAAGATTAGATTCTTAAATACAGGGTACGTTTAAAAAATATTAGTGTGATAAAGATAAGGATACGGTGTGAGATGAGTTGGAAGGGAAGAGCCCACACGGTCTCGAGAGCGGCGACGCGCGGCGCCCGCAAGGCTAAAGCTGTCACCATATATTATTGAAACGCAAACAAATACTATTTTTTAAGAATAGGCCAAGTCTTTCATTCTCAAATAGACCACCCACTTATCAACCATATTTATAATCAAGTTACCTCGCCGTGCCCTGTACGTCTGGTGACGCACTCTATGCCTTAGTATCTCACGAAAATATTCAACTGGCTCTCCTTATAACTGCACGTAAATAGGTAATGCAACACATTTGCAAGAAATCTTTGAGATAATATAAGAATATATAAAAAAATAGATCGTGTTTAATTAGAATTAGAGTAGCAACGTCATGCAGTTGTCACTCATTTGTCGTTGCTCTACTCTCTACACACATAAAAGATTGATCGAACACTTAATATAAAATTAACAGCGTTTAATATTTAGCTGGCCTCCTTGACCTGAATGACCTTTACAAGTTATTTGTCAAGTCCATAAAGGTAAGGGGCTTAACGACCGTGTGTTGACTGGGGAACGTTGCGTAGCGGTCGCGGTGGCGCGTGTTTCCTGCGCGCGCGCCGCGGCACCGCCTCGCGCCTGGAGGGGGCACGCGCATGCGCACGACTCCCCGAATGCGTGCCGTTAACGTTACCTAGCCGTGTTTTACAATAATTATAGTATGCTTTGGTTCCATAACACATAGTCACACTCACACACAAAAGCTTGTAACCCAAACAATAAGTCTTTGTACCGAATAACACGATACTAAACGATATACCATTGAAGATTAAAACTTAACAGTACAGTTTATAACTAAGTGCCTAATTTAAAAATAAATTACTGTTATTCGTGTAATTGTTGTACAAGTTTCGTGGACTGAACAACAGCGGTATCGTGTCACACTATCTTTTGTAGTTTTCAATCAACCTCTTTTTTCACATTGACGAATTGATTTTCCACGAACCTTACAGTAGGTAAATCTGTTTTTAGTTCGGGAAGTTTGTTATTTTAGTCAAATAATTTAATTTAATATGTTTATAGATTATAAATATATTGTGTCTACTAAGTAGAAAGACTAACAAAGTCAAAACAAGTTTTTGCTTGTTAGATATGTATCTAAGTAATCGATATACTTTGCTATCAGTAAAACTATTTGCTAGACTTGACGCTTGGGAAAACGTTGGAGATTGTGCATGGCATTTCAGGTTTGGTCAGTAAGAGTCTGACACTACCTATTTCCTCTCTCATGGAGGTGAGTCTATGATGGCTCCGCTAAATAATAAAAAAAAAACAAAAAAAGCGTGCCCTCGAGTGCGTACTCTCAATCGCAATACTCTCCACTAAGTCGTCACTTGAAAAGGCTTTCTACTTGCGCAACGGAACTATTAGATCACTAAGCTACATGTTAGATTTCATAAAACAAAAATAACACGTGTCGTATTTAGGAAACCAATTAACGATAAGTCAGAAGCACACAGAGCTTTGTAAATACGAAGTCCAATGTTTGGTGGTTTCACGTATTCGTGGTGCGCATGTGTGCGTGCTTTTGTTTTAGTTAGGAGTTAGCAGTCGGGTATTGTTCCGGGCGGGTGCGCTGCACGGAAGCCGTTTACGTGTAATCACGATTACGGGCTGAGAGTCGAGTTATGTTTATATTACGCTATTGACTTCCAAATAGTTTTTTTTTAATATGGACAGACATACCTAGTAACAGTTAACTTAAAAAACAAACTGACTCAACTGAATGATATGGTACGAATAGGCTAAAGAAATACGGAACCAGAAAATTGAATGGTGGCTTTTTGCAGAAACATAACTACATAATCTGTTAACATAGTAACTGCCTAGCTTACACGGATTCTGGGCCAAATTCCGCTATTTAAGATTGCCGATGAGGGAATGGAAATTGGATTAGAATGACACTTTTTGTGTTCCCAAAGCATTTTGCTAACACACGAATTGGAAATTCAGTACGTTTGACTTTTTGGGTACAAAAATCTTAAAATAATTACAAAGCCATCAAATACGGCAGCACGGATAGTCAAGTGGTTCGGGTTCGATCCCCGCGTTGGACAAGCATTTGTGTTATTCTCGAATAGTTGTTCTGAGTCTAAGTGTCTTTGTGCATGTGACTTGAATGTTTGTAAAACCCCACCACACAAGGAATTACTTCTCTGCTGCGGGAGTCGCTTAAAAAAACTGTTATGTGCAGATCAGGTCTTTTTATTTTGTATGATTCCTAAGCCTTACCAAAAAAAGGTCTCTTTGTGACGCGTTGATAGATCAACATAACGTCAAACAATTAAAAAGGTAATGAAATTGAAAAGTTCTGCAATTTATATCTGTCGCTATATTCCTCCATATCTAATATCATGCGTCAGAGATGGTCTTTTATTGTTCCAGTATTTGGTCATTGATTACAAATAATGACCAAATTAAAACTCATTTCTAATACCTTGGTTGTGTGTCTCGCACATGTTGCAATGTTTGTCCTACATTCCAACTGCCGTCTTCATTCAAGTAGGTGAGATGGAATGTATTATGTGTCCAGCTGTAGCTTGCTTCCTCCGCCTGGATGTCAGTTATAGCTAACTCTATTTTAACAAAGTAGCATAAAAGTACTCAATACAAGGTGTCAGTTTTCTCATTACCAAATTCTATCGAATCTATTCGGTGATGCCGTTTGGGAGTTTAGAGGTAACGAACATATGCACACATTGTTGCATTTATATTATTACTCTAAATACCAATTTCCCTAGCTAGCCAGCTGTGTAGGGCTAGGTAGAGTGTAAGTTAAGTTTCCAGGCATGTGCTCGAACACAGGTTCACTAAAAATATTTATTTGAAATTTCGGTGCTTGCCAGGGGATCTAATTGAGTTATTGGTGCTATGCAAACTTGGGGTGCAAACATAACATTACAATTACCACGTAAAATTGCTATTGCCATTCTTAAGAATACATTTTTTTTATATTACACCTTATTATAACTAGAAAAATATATATAAAGTGTTCTTAAAGCAGGTTAGTGGAGACATAAATTTGGGTATACTGTAAAAAGGGGAACATTTTAGTTACGAGAAGATATTTTGTCAAATTTTTAATCTTCTCTTGAAGTATATTTACCGACTATATCGACGGATGCGTTTCGGTATATAATTCTTTATAATACCATTATGTTAGTAGTGGTATTATTAACTTCATCAATACTAAATGTCCAATTGTGGTCCAGACTAGGAGCGGCTAACTGAAGGTTGCGTATAATTCTATAGATAGAGCTATTTGTATGTCACATGAACTTAAGAGAGACTATTTTGCGATCAAGGTTATCGACAGGACATTTAAATGATCAGCCTAGAACGTCAGCTGATAAATTATTTGTGTTCTGTAAATTATTGACATTATATAGAAATCAATGGATTACAATCATAATGTTCGGAATTTAGTAAGAGATAGTATAGAGTAATACGCACTTTGAAGTGGACGTAATTGCAGTATTATGTAATGACAAAAGTCCATTATTTACTACTTTATATACTATGCCGTAAGGTAAACAAATGACGCTACGTGTCAATATTTCACTAAAGTGGTGGATGCGATTGTGTAAAATATTTCCAAGTTGAAACCATAAGACTTAAAAATCAATTTTTGGGTTCCTTACTCAAAGGGTAAAAAAGGACCTTATTACCAAGACTCCGATGTCAGGCCGTTAGCCGCCATGTTGTATCTGACAAAACGTTATAACAAGACAGTTGAATTTAGACAGATGATGATTTTTTTTTGTCGCTATAGCAACAAATTAAAATTAAGGTTATGAAACGATTGACAAAGTCATGAATTTGATGGCTGACCATTTTATCTTAAAAAAATCGTTTTAGTTTAGCCTTTTTCTGTGGGACCCTCAGTTCGACTCGCATTGACCGGGTTACTTGTATATCACAAATTACTTCACCCCGGTAACAAAAGTTGAATATATATATCTATATAATATTCTTCTCTGCCCGGTCTGCTGCTTCTTACCTATTCGCAAGCGAAAAGCATTCGCATTCTCATAAACATTTGTAACATTACCGGATACAAAGAACATCGGAAGCCTAATTAAAATGAACATACAAAGTTAATTAGTTGAAATAAAATAACAATGTGAATGATCAAAACGATGCGCGGGAACAACTCAGTCCCACGGCCACAAGCTATGTAATCATTAAACCAGATCTGGTAATAGATATTGTAACTATAAGACGTAGATAGATATTGTAACTATAAGGTACATTGAGTTAACTCCTTCTTTGTTAAAAGATTCAGGCATAATGCATGATGACACCTTACACGGCTGTGCAGGTTTAGTCAGCAAGGGTATCCGCTTTCTCCCCAATAAGAAGTTCATGAGTATCCCCCAGCTTAACCGAAAAATAATCTTAGGCAGGCATCCTAAGCAGTAATAAACAGGCCCGCGGCATCAACTCAAAATTTATTTTTGGAACATAGACGAGTAATATGATACAATAAACCACCTTTTTGTGTATTAGACTGAAGTGCCAGGACAGAAAGTAAAGCTAGGGTCTAACATGAATATACAGGGTGTCCAGTAAATAGCACGACATACTGCAGGGGATGATAGCTGGGGTCACTACCTATCAATACAACACAATGTATGTTCAGCGAAATCTTACGGTTTTACAGTATTACATAATTTTTCGAAATACCGAAAAATCTCTACTTTGAAACAGATTTTTAAGCATCTCGTAATGAAAAAATGCTTTTCTACTACTTTTTTTTAGATCAAATTATCCGTGAATAGTTACTTTACTCATTAATAAGTCTTTTTTATCAAAGACAAGAACGTTTTCAAGACATACTATTTTTCGGTTAAATTTGCACAGAACTATTTTCTTATCACTTCAACCTACAGTGGCGAAAAATAATGTAGGTGGCAGCTTTGTACAACAAACATAAAAACTGGCTTGTTTAATGGTGATTTTGGAAAGATACAATACTAGTACATACATTGTCATTTAAAAAATACAAAAAATGCTATTTTAGTTCCAGAGAAGCTGATTTTGTTGAAAATGTAATTAACGTAATTTTGACAAAACCACTATGAGAATAAGTAATAGCCGTTCATTTACGCTTGTCGATCATTCTATTAACTCTATATCTATAAGGTTGTATAGTGACAAATACTGAGACCTCTACGAACCTGTTTAAGTTACATACATATCAATATTTGAAGGAAAGTTTTGTTAAAGATTAGTACCGTGAGACGTTACTATAAGATGTCACAGCTTTCTTCTTCTTTTCTTTTTAAGAACGTTGTACTGTAGCTGTAAAACTAGAGTATTCCATTACCTCTGTATGGTTCAACGTTACGCTGACTGATTCGTGTGAAGATGGCGACTCACTCAATTACTGTGAAGTCTGCACTTCCGTGAGAAACATGTAGGAAATTATTAAAACAAAACGGTACCTATTCCGCTAGTTATCTGCAAATATTCGCTTGAATTTGTTGTTAGCTATGTAAGGACTTTGAATATAGAGTGCGAATCTATCACGTGGAGTTATTTACAGTAAACAAGAGGTTTTTTCATAATTTGAATCTGTTTGCATTCACGGGATCACTTTATTGTAAGACACCCGGGCCTCTTTAAAGGCGTATACGGAACACGGGGACACGGGCCCAAATTGCAGAGGCCTTGATAAGAACTTTAATCTATAACGAGATGGGGTATCTACGAGGGATTAAATTGAGCTATTTACAATGGTCGATGAATGAATGAAAATTGGCTTAAAATGTTACTTTTTCGTATCCTCTTACGCATTTTTCCCGCACAATAATTGGAAATTTAGTATGGGATGGTACACTCAAGACCAATACAATGAATTTTCAATTAGTGTGTTGCTATTGGCTATTGTGCTGTTTTCTTTTTCATAAAGTAAAAACTATATGTAACTTTGTTTGTTTTTAGTCCATGTTTTATGTGAATATTTTATTTCTCTCACATTTTTATTGAGACTGACTAAACAACATGACCCTTAAGATAAGGGTAATAATTGATAACTGTTATTCATGCGTCTATTTACGGTTCCGTAACCAAAATGCTAAAACGGAATCCTGTTACTGAGTTCGCGCTGAATATCATGAACTATGATTGCTAAACAGAAAAAAATCACAGATCATAACAACAAATAATGAAACTGTTTTACATTTTAGTGAGGCAACATTACAACAATCTCTATTTATTAGAAGACGAATTAAATGTGCTATGGTACTTTCGGCTGATATAGTTTTTATTTTTTGTCTTTTAAATATTCAGTCTAGTCTACGCGCTAAATACTATCTGTACGGTAATGAGAACTTTTGTATTCTTGTTTGAAGAACAAGGCAGCGGTGTCTCGACAGCCGTATACGGTTACACTATGGGAACAGACGGCTGTTCCACTAGACTGAACCCACTATCACCCATCAGCGACTGTCATATACCGTTACCAGCGCCATAATACGTACGGCGACAATAGATAATGTAGAAAATAAGTCGTCAATTTCAATGGGTCTATTTGCTAACATTTTCTGTATCCTATTTGGAAATGGCCTTATTTACATTGTTAGCCATAGCCATATGAGAAGATATTATTCACCTATACTGAGAAACAGAGAGTTGGATATAAATACATTTTTTTTTCAAATTTAATTAAAAAAATAATTAATTCAAGCAGGGCTGCTAGTGTAGCACTTCTTGAATGTCACCACATATCGCGCGCACTCCAACTTTCGTTATCGCTGGTTTTCGACTCTTTCGGAGGAAATAAAAAAATATGTGTTTTTGCTATTCGTACCATTTTATATGAAATTCGCCAAGTTGTAATTTAATTCGTAGTTATTTATTCTAAGACCGCACTGGTCAACACTTTGAACTAGGTATAAGGTATGAGTAATCTGTTACTAGAAAATATCAATATTCTCGACATATAGCAAAAGCCTGGCGCATGTCCATATTCACTGTACCAATGCCAAAGTATATTCAAAGACTTGTTTTGTGTAAATGACTATCAAACCTTTTTGTACCAAGAATTATTATTCAAAATAATTGATTTGGTAAAAAAAAAGAGCTCGTACTTACTTAGAAATTTGTTAACCCCTTCCATTTTGGTATCTTATCAGTCTAATGTTTATCTGTACTTACACTTATATTTATTAAAGATACTAGAAATTTCTTCATGCCACCAAAGGAATCTGCGGATTATATAGAAATTGCACGTGGTCGGTGATTAATATTCTCGCGGCAAAAGCAGTGAATATACAGTCAAATGGCAGCAGCTGCTACTGTGTTGCAAGTTATTAGCTGATAATTTTGGCAGTAAGTATTCCAATCGAGCATTGAAAGGAAAAGGGTTCAAAGTTTTCTTGAACGGAAATTCGGTAAAATATTTTTTGATTTTAAGGTATGCAACCGATAATTTTGTTTAGAAATCGGAAAGTCGAATCTCCATATTGTTGCGTAACATATATCGTCACAACAAGAGATCACTTTCACAAATCCGACAACGCACATGTAGGCCCATCGCAGTTTCTGGACCATAAAGGATATCGTCTATTCATTGTTCTAGAGTAGGTATATTATAAAGTTAGATTTCCTATCCTACCGACCTACTGATTTGTTCAGTGGACGTGGACACCATGTAAATGCCCATTTAGCTATTAAACAGGTTCATTCACATTCAATAAATTATTAGTTTCAACAGCCGAAATTTTTCGAATACATGTTTGCGATTTGTAAATGTTACTTAACAAAACCGCTGTATTAGGTATATAGTCCCTTCGTAGTACGATAATTAAAGCGCCATCTGTTAAAACTTTGTTACACTTAACTCTTTCTTCGACCGAGGGTAGAGCGCGGAGACGGGATGTCGCGATTCCCAAAATACTCAGGTATCAGTGATGCCAGACAACAAAGTACGAATTCCAGTATTTTAAGGTCGAAGCCTACACCAGCAAGGGGTGCTTTGAATGTTGCTAACGTAGTTCGTTTTCCACTTTGCTCGGGCTGGAAAGTCTTGCCAAAAAGTCCAATGAAACAGTCGCAGAAAGCCTTCTCTCAGGCTAAGTGTAGAGGCGACGAGAAAAAAAACTCTTAATATTAGAGGAGAAAAGATAAATCACCAGAGCAATATTTTCTCCAACGAATAGATGATACACCTAATACTACAATATTATAAACCAAAATGAAATTAAGTTTTTTTTAACACCGGTTTTGTATAATTTATTTTTAGTTCACATTCTGGTTTTCCCGCTTTTGTCGATAGACCTATATTTTGTGACATCGAGAGAGTTGTTTCAAACACCCCAGCCATAGTAACTCATTGGTCCCATTCGACAATTTAAAGGTTAGGACGTACTGGAGGGCTTTTTAATAAATTTTGGAAAGACAATGATCTTGAACAAGTATTTAGGTACAGTGTGAAAACACACTGAAAAGCCACTACAACCTTTTTTTTCTTAATAAATAAATTAAACTCTTGGTCTTGTCATGAAGACGTCCTTAGCTTATATCGACTCTATAATGTGATTTCAATTTGACAGCGAAAAAAATCTGGGGATTTTAATGCGATATGTTACACGCTGATATGCTTCAAAATTATAAGATATTTTCATCTTATCGCAAAGACGATTTCCTAAATTTTGTCCGTGTAACATATTGCAGTAAGTTGCGTTACTTGCGTCGCCAAAACAATAGCTCACTTTCACTACTTGGAGCCCGCGCAAGTAGGCCGGACGCAGTTTCTGGACCATAAAGGATATCGTCTATTCATTGTTCTCTACACACTTTCGGCCGCGTCTTTGTGACTATTTATTAAGTAATATGTAAAAAGAAGCATTCTTCGTTACTTTATAATACTTATAAACTGCTTGTAAGACTAGCGGAATTGATATTTACTTTTTCAGTATAAGTAAAGGTCTGTGCGTGTTCGAGCGCAGATTGACAGCTTCAGCAGGCTTTTTAAACAAGTGTCTACAGCCCCAATTCTGCTATTTGCAATGGCTGCTGAATGGATTGGATGAAATTGGCACTTTTCGTATTATTCTAACTAGTAGCTTCAAACCCGATAACAATGCAATTTACAACTATAAAACGGCTGGAGCGATTTTGATAAAATTTGAATGGGTTTAAAGGATTTTTTAATATATTAATTTATTGTTTGCTTAGACCATATCTAGGTCTGGAGTATAAACAGTTTCGCGATTAACCGGTAGATACTTAAGTTTTCCCATAGTTACACAATGAAATAGGTAACCCTAATAGTTGAAATACACGTTCAGAGTGCGTCAAGTTCTTATCAATTATACTTTTACCCGAAGGTAACCCTGTTACAAAGTCTAATAGTAGTTTAGTCTAATAAACTAAAACTGTTCTAGGTCCACAGTGATTTTTAAATACAATGACATAATCAAAACAGGTTAAGTAACAGAATGAACGTTCATAAATGTGATTGATGACCAACTTGTATTTCTTAGCCATAGCATTTGACCGGTTTTTAAGCCGTAAGCCTTTTCTTTCTCACCGACACAACACTGTTGTGTGTATGTTAATCTTAAAATTAACATTCGGAAACGTCATCAAAACGACGCCATCTGTTAATATTCCGTGAGTATTTTTGACCTTTTAGTTCGTCATTCCACCGTCAGATGGAGCGCGCGAAGTCTGTGATACACCGATAAACCAAACAAACACACACGAAGTAGTGTTGGCAGACATAAATATAATATTATACACCTTAGCCTTTCTGTTTAAATTTAAGTTTTACAATAATAATGTCAACATTTAATTAAGAAAATTATTCTAACCTTTAAATTTAGAATAACTGTAATAATATATAGTTTTAGCATTTTTCATGCAAATATTGCTTATCGAACTATACAAATACTGAACGAAGACCTAGTTTGATTCATCGCAGACTGCGATAATAAAACAAAGCTCAGTCTGTGCCTGTGTATGCTGAGGCAGTCGTGTCTGTGCACTTTTTTTATTAAAATCACCTAGTGAACATATGAGTTAATGTATTAGATAAATAGTCAAAAAACAAGTGGATTTATAACAAAATAACGTGATAAGTGGATCAGACTTTTGCGGAAATTATTGTGCAATTCTGTGCAATACGTGTTATGTTAAATAGGCGGTAAAAGATCATTTGGTGTCTTTCTCCTTGGCGTTAAGGATAAATGAATGACGGTAAATTTTTGGATTGAAATTACAATCGTTTTGTCAAGCTAAAGCTAATTTTATAACTGTTAAATTACAACATAAACATGAGCGAAGCAGAAGCTCAACAAAATGACAAAATCTGCATCGAGGAAGATAACGTGGATATTTCTGGAACTTCGACAGTGCTGGACAACACCGGAAGTGACGAGGCTAGTGATGATAATGAAGAAGACGACTTAGATTTAAAAAGAAGCAAATTAGAGTCAAGCATCATATCTAATACCTTTGACAACTTACTTGAAAGTGCTGACAAAAGCGATGATAAGAAAAAAATAAAAAAAAAGGAATGGGAAACTTTGGAACACAAGGGTCCTATATTCCCTCCTGAATATAAAGCGTTGCCTGATGATGTTAGATTTATTTACGATAAAAAAGAAATAAAGCTTTCTCTGGCTGCTGAGGAGGTAGCCGGTTTTTATGCTAAAATGTTGAATCATTCATATACGGAGAAAAAAAAATTTAATGATAACTTCTTTACTGATTGGTGTAACGTAATGACAACTGAAGAAAAAAATCTTATAACTGACTTTGCCAAATGTGATTTTACTAATTTGAATGATTACTTTAAAAGGTTATCAGAAAATGAAAAGAAACGCACTGATGAAGAAAAAAAAATGTTGAAGTCAAAACATGAGAAAATCCAAAACGAATATGGTTATTGCATCATGGATGGACGAAAAGAAAAAATTTGTAATTATAAAATAGAAGCACCTGGATTATTCAGGGCGCGTGGTACACATCCGAAAATGGGTAAATTGAAAACACGAGTGAAACCTGAGGAAGTTACTATCAACTGTTCTATAGGTAAGGAACCCAAACCACCAGCGGGTCACGAATGGAAAAAGATAATACATGATAACTCTGTATCTTGGTTGGCCTCATGGGTCGGAAAAGTATCGGGAAAAACTAAGTACGTGGAGTTAGACCCTAGTGCAAAACTAAAGCATGATAAAGATAGACAAAAGTATGACACTGCGAAAAAGCTTCACAAATATATTGACGGAATAAGGAAAAGTTATATGGAAGACAGCAAAAATAGTAGTAAGTCAGAGTTAGAACGACAACGAGCAGTTGCTCTATATTTTATTGATAAACTTGCACTAAGAGCTGGTAATGAAAAAGAGGAGGAACTCGCTGACACAGTTGGGTGTTGCTCCTTGCGTGTAGAACATGTCGAATTGTACGATTTAAAAGAAAACAAAACAAATGTAGTGGAGTTGAATTTTTTGGGAAAAGACTCCATCCGATACTATAATGAAATTTCAGTAGAACAACATATTTATAATAATCTTAATAATTTTAAGGAAGGGAAGAAAGATACTGACGACCTTTTCGACAAACTCGATACGAAGTCGCTGAATGATTACTTAAAAGAATTAATGCCTGAACTGACCTCTAAAGTATTTCGCACGTATAATGCCTCTAGGACGTTGCAAATGAAGTTGGATGCCTTTAATAATAATAACGCAACGGTAGAACAAAAGATTCGGTATTATATACAAGCAAACCATGAAGTCGCCACATTGTGTAATCACCAGCAAACCGCCCGGATACCTGATGCGGCAAAAATAGAAAAGTTGAGAAATAAGATAATACTCAAACGTCGTGAAGTTGCTTGCGCTAATACTGAAGTAAGCAAAGAACGTGCTAGAAGAGGTTTAACTAAACTAGAGAAAATATTAGATGAAAGTGAAAACAAAAAAGTTGCCCTTGGTACGTCCAAGCTGCATTATATGGATCCTCGGATAACTATCGCTTGGTGTCACAAACATAACATACCGATCCATAAAGTCTATAAAAGCAAAGGGTTACGGAGTAAATTTAAATGGGCGATCGAATTAGCAGATTATGATTTTGTATTTGGTTAATACTCGGAAGACTAAAGTTTATATTCTTGTTTTTTTTTATGCATAACAGTACAGTAGTTTGTAAGTTTTTTGCTGTAGTAATTTCTAAAGTAGACATACTAAGCTTTGAGTATAAGAGAGAAAAAAGTCGTAAAATGATCTAGGAATGTTTAATTTTTTTTTGCAATTCTAGAAGTTAGAGTATTTTATTATAGACAACAAAATATTAGGCAAAACAACGTTTGCTGGATCAGCTAGTTATACACGGTGATTTTTAGTCGTCTTAGAAAAGCAGCCCAGTTCAATATCCGACAAGTAAAAATTGCATTTTAAATTTATTGAAATCTCATAAATACCTATTTTTTTATCATGAACGTGTTCTAGTCATAGGATACATGAACTGGGCTGCTTTTGTAAAACGACTAAAAAATCACGGTGTATATAAATATAGAAATAAAAGTAGTTATTGTTTCTATTTGTAATAAACATTTATTCATTATCTATTATATTAAAATTATGTTGTATTTATGTGCCGCAAATTGCAAAGGCGAAAAACAATTGAATACTGATGTTATAGAATGTTATAGTAATAACATAGTTTTTATTTCAAATATTTATAATTGTATGTTTTAGAAATGCATTCAAAATGTTCATTTTAAATGTTGACATTCAGTAAAATCAATTTATTAAATAAATTTGCACAAGATTTTGTTTTCATTGAAGTTGACGACTGTTAAGAATCTAAGATAGATAGTTTTTAAAAGCTTCACAGCACATCACATTGTTAAAATATCTACTATAAACTTTTGCTTGTAATTTTTTCTATTACAGGGTTCTATTCAACACAGTTTCTCGAATAGAGGGCCCCAATTCCGTAATTTACAATTGCCGATGAATGTATATAAATAGGATTATAATGACACTATTTGTATTATTCTAAGCATTTTTCCAACACAATAACTAAAAAATCAGTACGGGGCGGAACACTTACTCACACACAATTAATTTCAAATTGTTATGCTGGCAAAATGCTTCAGGGCAACGTAATAGCTTTATATTGAATTAATCTAATTGCCATGCATTCATCGGCCATTGTAAATAGCAAAATTGTGGCCCAGTATTTAATTGGCTTGTGTCAATTTTTATTCATATATTTCAACATTAAGACTGTAATTTAACCAAAATAATGTTTAAAACAAAAAGCTGGCTACGATCAGCTAAAACAATTCTAGTGATTCAGACCGGTTCGGCGTTGATGGAATAATAAACATTGGTGTACATGACTCATACAGTAATGATATTGGGTTCGTTAACGCACGTAGCACTGGATCTCAAGTCATGCGCAATTCGCAAACCATTACAATGTTGCGACTCGATGATCTGTCGAGTGCAGACTTGCATTGTTGCTAAGCAAAATTTACAAGAATGAAAATTTAATTCATTCAAGTTTGCAGCTTGGTGTAATAAGTAGATTTTAATATCAATGAGTTATCTATACTTATCTATACTAATATATAAAGCTGAAGAGTTTGTTTGTTTGTTTGAACGCGCTAATCTCAGGAAGTGTTCAATAGACCATTCATCGAGGAAGGTTATTATAATTTAAACATGTACACCTTTTCATATAGTATAATTTTGTAATTATCTTCCAGCCCGACTATGATTTAATTATTGTATGCCTAAATAGGCTGATTGTAGTACTGGATTATTATTATTTAACACCTGTAACCTACCCAATCAACACAATAAAGATACATTGACTTTGACTTTGAAAAACGGGGAAAATATTCATCTTCGAGGGCTTCCGTTCAAAAATTCCTAACTCATATCTTCTAACTACGCGGACGAAGTCGCGGGCAACAGCTAGTGTTAATATGTCTGTAATCTGACAGTTTTAAATCGACCTCGAAAAGGAGGTTATCAGTTTACAATTTATACATTAATAAGTGGGATTCTCAGAATGACTAATATATGTGCTATTGACGCAATTATCGCAATAAGTTTTTAAATTACATAATCCTGTTGTTCTCGTGGTTAGTGGCCCAATTGCTATACCATAGGTCGTGGGTTCGATTCCCTACCAGGACAACGGTCACTGGTTCTGTGTCTGGTTGTAATTGATCTATAATATGTATCTACATATTTAGGAATATTTAATTACAGAAATTTACTGTGCTTTGGCAGATATATTTTTAGATTATCAAAGTTTATTGAGGTTAGGTAGAGACTCGCTGTGTCATATCAAGTTATAGTTTTTATTTGACCACAGTCCCACACGTTTGCTTATCTGTTTGTATAATTTTTATACCTACATCATGTTATAAAAGAGGAAAATGGTTTCAAAGAATTAAATGTGCATGTTTACACACTTCTGATTAATTAAATTCAGATATGTAACGTCTATATGAAAATTATACATAGATACAAGAGCTATTTAAATATTGAATTCTCTTTTAATATCTGAGTATATGCTATATTTATGTACATAGATGTCAATATGCCAAATAAACGTAACGTTTCGGAACTTTTTTATTTTGATACCATGATTACTATGTATTTAATCTTAGTCCTTTGTTTTTGGCTCTTAAAAAAGGTAAACAATGATTTTGGGCTGTCTATTTTTACAAACACATTTTTAAATAAATAAATAACTGATATAAAGTGTCTACTCAATTCAGTTATCTTCTTTTGTTATACACGGGTTTTAAGTCGCGTTTCACTTTTTTCAAATGTTTTTTACACAAATAGTATCTGAACAAATGGTGTATGAAACAAGTGTAACTTTTTTGGGGCTTTTAAAAGTGCCACCTGTGCGACTGTAAGAACTACTGTAAAGGCCACGCTCAGCCTCACTTTGAAGTTAACGCGATTAAATCTATCATGTTAGTCATAGATGGCGCTGTCGTATTGTTTAAAAGCACTAATAGAGGGCGCTGCTCCGGCACAAAACATTACTTAGAAGTGATCCGAGCGAGCTTTTGTCTCCCACGCAAAGCTCAAACTCGTACAACGTGTACGGGCAGCGATACTTTTATGGGTACGCAATACATTTCTGGTTAAGAATTCTTACTCGTCCGTAATTTCACACAGAACGGGCAATGTATCTTATTTGAGAAAAAACGATCGTGTTTCGTAGGGAGCTGGTAGTGTCGTGGTGAGCTGGAGTTGTGAACGCGGGACCGGTAGGCAGCGGCCGGCGGCAGTAGATTCGTGTTCGCTAACATTGGCAGGTGGCACGCTGCCCCACACAAGCCTCTAACTTGCGCTCGCGATTTCATCTCTTTTGTACATAACATTTGTGATCCCCGTTTGGTGTAAGTTCATAAACTGTTGAGTTTTAGACAAGTTTATAATGGAACAATGTAATCTGTGAACTAAATAATAGTGTCGTGAAGTGTTCGAAGAAATACCGGCTCCGTCAGTCGTGTTGTCAAGTACGATTTAAGTGCAAAAATAATCTTATTGAAGTTAAAACTGACGATGATCAAATATTTCGTATGATGCTCTTCAGCTTAATTAGTGACAAGTGAACATTGGACATCATTCCTAGATTGTAAGCATTGTTCTTTATATTCAATGTTTTTTTTGATCTAATACCTAATTAAGTATTCACAAACACCTGCCTCGACTACTAACTCAACTTTGTACAAGGCGTACTCCAATGGCTAATAGTTACGGAAAGTTAAGCTGTGGGTAAATAGCTCGGTTCTTAATGTTCTAGTAATTGTATTATGATCTAAGACTAATCGTTTAAGGTTTAGAGCAATTTGTCTGGAAGTGCAAGAGGAAGTTGGATTATCTTTGTATAAAAGAAACTAATCAGTTGATTGTTGGATGGTTTGAAGAGTTGTCCATAAGCAATGTTTTCGATGAAGGCCGGCACGGGCTGTGCGAGGCCACGGTTGAGTTGAATGGCCGCCGGCGCGGACGCGGTCGTCGCGCGGACCGCGGTGCATCCATCGCTGGCCGCACTTACCTCACCTTGGCAATAATCTCATTTTGTTTCGTAGCGGAACTGATTATACAGTGGCCTCATGTACTTGTGAAATCTATTTACGGTAGAGTTTTTAAAATTACCAATTACAATATATCATCATCATAATAGAGTGGCTTAACCCTGATTAAATTGTGTTTTGAGCGAATACCCATTTGAATGGGTTTCTTATATCCTTATAATAAATAAAATTAAATTTATATATAAAATGACACTACTGATAATTCGCCAGATAGATAGTTGACTAGGTAAGTTACCTTAATCTATAGTGTGCCGTACTGACTATCTTCATTGGTACTTTCGGTAGGAGATGTCCCCCTGGGACACTGCCATCTTTCTTCCGTTCTATCTCATCCTGTCAGTGATACAGAGGTCGACCACGTTTATAGCTTATGCTGGGTACCGTGTCTTTGTGTTCAGGTCGATATGTTACAACAATAATTTCTGTGCACATGGTAATATACGCTTCAATATTTTCTACCTGTATCTGTTTGGTTAAGCTTCAAACTCTACTTCCAAGTCCGTATCCAAACATTAAAATGCATTTAGCAGTATGAGTATCGGTCTAAAATACTGTAGTATGTTAAGCACCCAGTATAAGTAATTTCCTCTTGAATATGATAATATAAAGTGGTTACTTGGGAGCCATTTGGGCACGTAATGAGAGGGTCAAGGATGCTCTTGTCCTTTGCAGAGATTTGTAAATCGCGGTCCACTCCACAACCCACTTCCAAATAACCCGAAAAATAGAATCATCGACTTATATTTTACTTACGATATTAAGGTGATTAGGGTATGGGGTATTACGAATGATCAGGGCAATTAAAAGGCAACCATGGAAAAAATAAATTTAAACCACGATTCATTGATCGCATCATCAAAAAGCAAATGCGTATTGAGAGCTTCATGGATATTAAGTAAAAATAATATCTACATCAATAAATCGTCATAGCTCTACATTGTGAAATACGATTAAACATACACTTAGATACAATTCTCCTTTATTGGTAGCAAATTATACCATACCACGTTAAGCCAAATTGTTAAAAAAACGGAAACCTTCGGTTTGTCATGTTCGGTTGTCTGTCCATCCGTGTGTTATAGCCATTTTTTTCCGAACTATAAGAGATATGCTGTAGAATTCGGTAAGTAGATGTATTCTGTAAATTGCGTTGAGATTTTCATCCTAAAATTGTGGTGTATCTATGGATAAGTCTTTTAAAAAACGTATATTTTATGTTTTTCTTTCTAAACTGAAAAGTGCGCAAGTCGCTCTAGCTCCAAAGTAGTGAAAAATGTGTTTGTTAGATGTTTTTTTTATTAGCCTTACCAATTCCTGTTGGTTTATCCACGTTTCTACTTTAAATATCCAATAAGAAGTTGTTTCGATAAGTGCACAATTTAATTCATAATTAAGGTAATTGTGATTTTATCTTCCATCTTTCCTCTTGTCCCTCGTAATTTTTGCATCTTCTGCTTTAATATGCCAAGCAATGTTCAGGCTCATATTTGCATTTTGTGTGCTTGATATAGGCACGGCTTTATGAGTGTAGTGTGTTGGACCAAATACTCAATAACTTTGCTAGTGATTTTATTGGATTCTAATCATACTTTTATCAAACACAGACCATAAGATTTTTACTAGTTTTCAAACTGGACAAATGTCTAGTAATGCTATTATTTTTTATTCTACTAAAAATCCTTTTAAGTTTAAATAGAAAAAAAGTGTTGAAATATTGATTGTAAAATTAAAATTAAGCCAATTTTATGAGGAGCATTTTTTTCATGTATTGTTAAATTGAATTTTGCATAAAAAAAAACCTTAGCGTATATAGCTTTTATTTCTTTTTTTACTAAGACTTATTTTGCATAACGAAAAATAGTCAATGTGAAAGAGTCCAATAACACATTGCCAAGTACAGAGTCATGGTTCTCAACTCAAATAGACAAAAAGCTTAATATCTCGAAATTTTACTGATTGCAGCATTTGATATCATCAGTGATACCTGGCTTAGTCACCCAATCACTGCAGGGAAACTGTTTTATCATGATTGTTAATCCCGATGAAAACATGATTTTCATTGAATTGTGATGAATTACCAATTAACTGTCTCTGTTAATCGCTAAATTAATTAACAAATATAATTCACGTAGATGCAACCACATTTGACGATTGTATATCGTAAATCGTAATGAGATTGTTGGATAATAGAATGATTGTTAATAATGAGACGATTTCTCTGGCAATCACAATACTGCAACGCCATACAATTGCTCATTCAAATATGTACATAGTACACCTGTTGTAGGTTTCTATTTATTGTGACGGACATGTCGGAATCTGTGTGCGGTGTTGTATTATTGGCATGAATATTCGCGGGCATGCGGCGGGCGGCGGTGGCGAGGGCGGAGCGCGGGCGACGCGCGGGCGCGGCTGGCTGCTTCTGCCGGAGGACAATAGGGCCTTTGTTGCAACAATGCCCATTTCCGATTACCAGATTGAATCGTGTCTGTCAAAGCGCTCCCGTTCGAATAAGCGGTGGTAGAATTAAAGGATTTTTAACGATAAATCTATACTAATATATAAATCTGAAGAGTTTGTTTGTTTGTTTTAACGCGCTAATCTCCGGTAAAACTATTGGTTCAAATTGAAAAAATCTTTTTGTGTTCAATAGATCATTCATCGAGGAGGGTTTTAAACCGACACGCTGCGACTAATAGGAGCGAAGATACAATGAAAAATGTGGAAAAAACAGGGCAGATATAAATCATAACTTATATCTTCTAACCACGCGGTCGAAGTCGCGGGCAACAGTTAGTATAACATAATAGTGAATGTAGTAAAAATACCGGTCAGGTTTATTCTATTGAAAGGCTCGACACGTTTACTTTTGATCTTTATTTAGACAGATAATTTTCAAACTTTAAAAAGATAATAACAAAACCATACCAGAGCGTTCTATAACCACCTCTATATTATTTTCTGTAAAAAAGATTATACGAAATTACTACCGCGTCTACCATCAACTCCGAGCAAAACAAAAAGAAGTCAAAACATTGTTTCCGGCCGCAGTACATAGCTGCTTAGTTCTCAATAAGCAAGAATGGTGTGGAACCCGTCATGAGCTGTTTGCGGTCACAAACTTCCAATAGGAATCGAACTAATAATATAGCTTCAGCGTTACACTCTCGACTCCGGGGATTCTCAAAGTTTGGTTGTTATTTAATTTAACCTCTCGTTATGCGGGCGGATGAGTAACGCGCAGTCTGCGAAACGACGCCTGCCGTACTCATTGTTGCGGAAATTTAGACGAATTTGCGACGATCGCGTTTCATTAAGGGGCGTTTTAGTGCGAAAGGAGCACCGCTTTTAATTCACAAAGCGAGTGCGGTGCGAACGTAAAACAAAGTTTTAGAGGGGTTCTTCGTTAGTTGCTCACTCATACAAGCTGAAGAAGAGCGCCGTGGAGACTCACTGAGTATGTTAATCGCGAGCTTGCACCAACTTCCTTCCTTATGTATCACGTATGTTATATGCTCGAACTTTATCTAAATTTTCGAGGGAAGTTAATCTCAATATCATTAAATCCATAATAATCAATCTATCTAAGAAATAAACATCTTTTTTAACACTACAGCTGGTCATTTCTGTGTCAATATCGGTAACATATTGTATTTGCATAACATATTCATTTCAATGTCAATCATTGAAGCCTATCAATCAAAACGATCACATTGCAGATTTGTTCGCGTATAAACTGTAAACTTCATACGCAAACAAAGTTATAATATTTGAATGAAAAAGAAACTCTGTAAGTATAAATAAAACTTTATAGATTTATATTTGGTGAGCCAATAGTAGCCTGGATCAATTGTCATGTATAGAGTTAGTCAGATTGAGGAGAGCAACTTATGTCGATATAGTGGCATGGCAAGTCACGATAGGATGAACGTGTAAATCTTAATTATTAGTTAATTCTACCTTAGTCTGTATGCCACTGCATTCCTCCAAAACGGCAGGTCCGATTTGAATGGATTTTTTATGCGGTACAAATCAGCCGGGAAGTACAAAATTCGTGGGCTCAGTGCTTTAACTGCTAACTGCTAGTACTCAAATAATAAATGAGAGGCCGCTTAAATACTAAGAGCAATGCCCTGGGCATTTTTATGAGATAACAGCAGCTTTTTAATTAACACTTTTATTATGACGTCACAAAAAATAACGATCCCACAATTTCCTCGTTCGTACGGTTTCCAAGCTTGTGGATTGAGGCGCACAGCTATGAGCGTGCGAATTTTATACGTATTTAATGCTAATGTGCCCCGCTCGATGTACTAACGAATAACAGCGTAAACAACCGAAAGTTTTGTTTTATTTTGCACGTTATGTTACATACGTGTATATATAGTGTGAACTGTGAGTACTGGGAACAGAATATAAAAACAATTCTTTGTTGAAATACAAGCTATTGTAAAGTTCGTAATAAAATATCCTACTAGCCAAAAAGTTTATTTATAAAATTAATTATTGCATACTTGTAACACTAAGATACAAAACTTGGTAGAAATAAACAAGATATTGTTTTTGAGTTCATTGTATTATTGTTCTACAACTGTTATACAAACATGGCCAGTGGTATGTACTTTCTGCTTATGTGTAGT
Organism: Trichoplusia ni; assembly: GCF_003590095.1. Classification (NCBI taxonomy): domain Eukaryota; kingdom Metazoa; phylum Arthropoda; class Insecta; order Lepidoptera; family Noctuidae; genus Trichoplusia; species Trichoplusia ni. The sequence continues at coordinate 14,727,324 of NC_039485.1, forward strand.
TACTTAACATTTTAATGTCGAAAATGGTTTTTTTTCAATCGACTTCAAAAACCAGAAGGTTCTCATTTGGTCTGTTTTTTTATGTGTGCTACCGCAGAACCCCGAATGGATTTACCTATTTTATTGATTCTTTAATTTTACGAAAAATTATATAATTTCCCCTAAAATAATCATCAAGTTTTGTTCAGTACTTTTAATTTGAAGTCGGATTTACCTTTTTGTTGTTAAAAATGTCATGCCGGTATTTAATTATCTATACTACAAAAATACTCTGAACAAGAACATTGTTGTAAACTTTGCTATAATCTGAAACATTAGAAATAATTCGGTTAAGCTGTCGAACCTAATAATTTAAAGACATTGACCCTTTCATAGTAATCATGGGCAAACAAAACAAAACCACAATACCGCGCTCTGGCTTAAGCCGAAAATAATAATGACAGTATAATTGGAGTGCTCTATAATAAACAATGCAACGAACTAGTATTAATTCCCAGGCGAGTTGAAAAATGTTAAACTGTGGGCGGGGCACAAGAGGTGAGCCTTCACATGATGCGTTACCGAGGCCGCGCCGCTCCACTGATTGTGGCTGCGAGCGAGCCGCCGCGGGCTACCTGCCTTCATTTGAGACTCCAGAAATTACTCATAATAACAAATGAACCTACTAATTTTCGAAACAAGAAAAAAATTCTGGCTTATAGTACTTGGAAGTCTTGGAACATATTACCGAGACATGAGTCATGGTCGAACATTTTAGGCGCCAATTCGCGCATCTCGAAGTCCTTATGATTATTTCTTATAACATAATAATACTACACAGTCTAACACGAACCTAGTAAATATACAAATGCCCTAGGTTTTCATATGTAGTTATTTACTTACGTTCTATTTCAACCCTGGTTTTGGCTTGTCTCCAGCCAACTACTCGGATCCAAGTCATCTGTTAAGTTTATTTCAAGAATATGGCGCTTAATGCTTAACATTATTTATAGTAACGTCTATTGAATATTATGTAAGTTGGTTGTTAGCCTTTGTATTACAGTAAAGTAGCGGGTTAGCCCAAAAACATATTATTTTTAGTCTTCTAGAACAGTGGAACTTGAAACGTAATTGCCGTAGATTGATCCCAACTTAGTACATGCATTGAAGGTTAAATTCGAAGCGCGAAAAGTGCGACCGGTTTTGAGCAGTACTTACTACATCCGTCCGCTGAGATACGGCCTCTTAACGACTTATTTCGTAAGACTAGCTTGAGCATCGTCTACACAGTGACAAAAACATTGACCACGAGTTCTTGTTAGGTGTCCGATTTTCCCCATCACTAGTCTAAGAATATAGGCTTCTCCCAACAGTCTTCTCTCCGAATCCAACTCTGCTTACGTTCTGCTCTTAGTTCATTGCGTCTCCTGGCGTCGGTCGTGTGGTGTAAACGCAGCGCTTTACATCAGAGGCGTACGTTAAAGCTCACGGGTAATGCGTGCGAGTTATTGCCGTATAAAATTGGAGTGATCCCATTCGACTTAATAGGAACGTACATACACACCGAACCTGGTAATTTAAAAAATAATGATGAGATCGTTCTGTCTGCCTTCATCTGTGAAAGGAAGAAATCCCTACATTTGTATTACTTTATTCAGGATCAATAGGCAAACAAACCTGCTTTGTACACTTTATTACGACGAGTTTATTAAAAATTATACGTGAAATAATTTTTGTGTAAGCAATGGTTACTCAGCTCGTAAAGATTAAATCAATATACTTATTACCGATGAAATTTCAATATTTAGTCGTCGATTTCAATAGCTAGCTCTATAAACGCATTCCATTGAAATTCATAAAACGTCGGTAGTTGGGAGTCATTTAGTAGCAGTTGGTACAAAGCCACTCATTCATGCAGCGAATCCGGACGAAATATTCACGTTCCGTTAGTCAAACGAACTACCAGTACATACCTGTTTATTGCTTATTGATGACGAGACCATGATAACCTTTTTTGGAATTTTACACTGTTTGTATGAATTAACCAGTGGATTTGCTATCATCGATGAAGTTCATTCATTCCTGTTTTTTATAATATCCTATCCGACTAACATTTGTAAGTATGGATGTTTGTTCCTTTTTCTCTCAAAAACCACTGAACAGATTGAGATGAAACTTGGCTCACACATAGTTTTTATCCCGATTTTATATTCTCGTGGGATCATTTTCGAGTAGCGGGCGGGCCTGAGGGCAGCAGCTAGTCTGTACATAATTCTCATACTTTTAGTAGTATTGACAGTTTCACCGCTGAAATTAATGAAATGGATTATTCTTTAGGGTTGTCGCGTGGTACCATATCAAACTAAGTACGGGCAAACTGTGAGAGAGCATTATGGTATTAAATGATAAATCTTTTCGAAGAGAGACCTTCGTATTTATATAGTTAGCATTCCGGTTTCTTGACTGATGGTTGGGAGGTAAAAAAATATTGCCTTACTTACATTTTAAAGTTACTGGCAAACATCCGTTTGAAACTAAGTAGCCAGAAGATTACGTAACAGGCTTTTTTAATTCATTGGTCTTAATTTATCGTTGGCAGAGGGCCTCTTCATAATGAACTGCAAAAATTTGAATACATTCGCATTAGTATATGTTGTTTTTAGAGAATGGCATAATGATAAGGCTAAGTAGCCGATTTGTTCCAATTTGGTTCGCCTGAATCGGGCAAATCATGTTACTGTACTAGTTCTTTTTTCTGAGATAATAGTATTTGGGCGAAGTAGGTACATTAAAAAATGTTTTTAAAGTGTGTCGGGCGAATCTACCCCTAAAATAATATTCAAAATTGAAAGTAGTGGATGCGCCCGATTCGAGACATCCACTACTTCGATCGACAACGTATAAAAGTGTTGCTTACTGTGAAACTGTTTAGCAGATAATATAGTTTTTTTTTTAATTTTATAATGTGACGGTTAATGTCGAACTTGGCACTTAAATAAACCTCTAGGAATATAATACATCTATATACAAATCTTTATGTATATTAAAACTTTACAGCACGGAGTGCAGCTAAAGTAGATTTACCCGATTGTCCAACTATTACTGTAGACACACGGACTCCACAAAGCCTGAGAAAGCGTTACTTATATGATGTAAGTAACCCTAATAACCCAAAGGTGAAAATAAGTCTGATTCTGAAAAAGTTTGGAGTAAAACGAGGTTACTATCGCGTTATTTTGCGAAAGACACATTTTGCACATGTTTGACATTTTGCGAAATATAGATAGATTTTGTGGCCAAGTATCGGGCATCATATTATTAAACAGTTGTGATAGTGTGAGCAAGGCGCGGGCCCGGCGGTGTCTCTCCTCGCGTAGCCATCAGTATGCGCGCGGCGAGTGCGTGTCGGCATGCGGTGCCGTCCGCTCACACCGCACACTGTTTATATCACCAATAACTAAGAAACATTTTTAAATAAACGAATTCCAAACCGTGTACTAGCCATGTCCTATTTTGGATGTGTTAGAAATCTATCCGTGACTTTTATGTAAAGCTTCATTCGCCTAAAATAATTAAATGTACCAGACTGCAATTTAAGTACACCTAAAATTACGTTTATTGAGTGCCGAAAGCCCTCCAAATCCTGGACGTTTCATGTATATCCGTAATCATACAAATTACAGAAATAAAATCAATCTAAAAGATAGAAATCGTAATGCCGGGAGGAATTTCTTAGAATAAATAAATTCTCTCTTCCTTTGTCTCATAAATCCTTTGTCCCTGCTTTATAAATTCTGTTTCTTATAAATCGCTTGTTATGCGTAACAACAAGGCATATTTCTCAACAAACAGTATTTTGCACCGTAGCAAAATGGAAAAAATGATACTCGAACTTTTTGTTAGGAACTGTTAAATCTCGTTACCTCGATGCACATGGGAAATATTATACGTGAGAACGGGGTTGGTAATAGTATAGAGACATTACAACGGCGCGCAAGAATATCGCCGGAGACTCGTGTTATTTAGATATCTCGTGTTGGCAGCGATAGCATCGGACTATCTCGTGTGTATCTTCTCAAGAAAACAAAAGAAAAATCGCAAATATCGAGTGCAACCGCGATAGAGCGGGGCTGCAGGCCGCGCCGCCGCCGCACCGCGCCGCGCCGCGCCCTGCGCCGCCACGATGTCAATCGCGACTCCTCTTTTTACTTCCTGCTCAGTCAGACAATGGCGGGAAAATGTTTCTACGTGTGGAGACAAGGCGCGGGGTGTGGGGTCAATAGCGGGAGCACTAATCTCTGTCGGGATCGTTCGGATTAATGGCTCGTATTGCCGTGTCTGTTGTTTGTTTCCACAATTCTTGGTCCCTCCTCGTCTAGTTGTTTGTTACAAGTTTCTTCGCAAGTTACATTCGCAGCGTTAGAATGACTTGTTTGGTTTATTGTAGGTGGTACCTGCTCTCGATAGTCTGCGCAAAATGAAAATTAACAACTTCAGTAGGTAAGGTTATTAATTGTTTAGGTTTTATCAATGGTTTAAAAGGGTTAATATTAATAACTCAAAACATAAAACGTGTTTATATAAATAAACTTACTTAGCATAGTCACAAATAGGTTAACATAAGCACTCAATTCACGATGTTCGTGCAAAACTTACTGCGACATTGAAAAACAATGAAAATGAAAAGCCATCGAGCGGATCTGAGTGCACTTGACCGACTTGGAATGAGTGCGCGGAAACCGAGAATATTTATCCTACAGCTAACAAAATAAGTTAAGACACACATTAAACTAGTAACCCAGGTAGATCGCTTTGTGCTGAAGTGGTTAATTCTTCGTTAGTTTAAAGTAAAGCCCAGAGTAAAGTTGTTGACCGATTCTTATACACAATAAAACAAACGCTATAAGTATGTTGTACTTCACACACACACACACACAGTCAAACCAGTGTAACGGTTTTGTGGGGCTTAGTTAATAAGTTACAGTTAAAGATAAATAAATAATAAATAAAAATAAACACAATATATTGAATACTCTAATGTGAAAACTTTTCAACCACTGCACTGCTGCATTACATCATTTTATCCAACATTATACTCACTTATTTTTGTCAGTAAAATTTGTACGATAGAATTATGATGAAACGGTAGGGAAAAAATGAGCATAGTATTCTTTTATAGAGCGAACATACAATACAATGTACAATTAATAAATCCACATCCCACAATGTAGGTAAGTAAACAAGGATAATAAAATACACCCAGGTACAGAGCATAGCCAAAAATAAACGCTTACTTTTTGCGTATGAAAAAACAAGCCGAATCAAATCCGCCTATTAGGGAGGGCGCTGCTACTAATTAAAATAAAATTGTTAAAACACAGAAGCGGGTGCGCGCTCTCTCCCCACACCAGACTAACTTTTAACGAGGATATATTTGGTTTCGACCAACCCTTTGGTGATTTTACTATTGAGTCTAACTGCAAATAACTCCTTAATTGACTTCAAACAACTTCTGGCTTTGTGGATAGAATACCGAGGTTACTCTACCTCTTGTGTAACCACGCTACCTGAGTATCGTTACCAACAGAAACTAAATGCAAATCATCCGGTAATATACGTACCAATCTACACGCGTTCGTTAGGAAATGCTTTGTGACCTTTTAGTACTTTTTAGATCACTAAAACTGCCGAATTTTCAATCTCTTGATGTGATTCATAGCCTATTCCTGGATTTAACTAAATCGGTGAATAAGGTGATAAAGTAAATTGTCACTTTTTAGATAAAAACTAGATATTATTTATACCACTAACAGCACTTTCTCTCTATAATAAAGCCAATTTCCCACTATGTAGGGCGAGTGTATGTACCGTAGACTAAGCATGCGACTACGTCTCGCAACGAATGTTTCACAAGAGATGTCATTTGTTGCAGAAGTGAGGCAGCGGCTGGGCAGCCACCGGTGCGGCGGCTGCGGCGGCGGGATGATGGACTGCCTGTGCCCCGCGCCGCGCACGCTGGCCTGTCGTGTGGTCTTGCTAGACGAACGAGAGCTTTTGCACGAAATACAGGTAAAGACCACATTGTACAACAATTTCTTGGTGCTCTTCAACGGTGCACACAACTCCACTTACATCTTTTCGCACTTTCTACTAAGGAACCGTGTCAGATTTTCCGCGCTCAGAGTAGCTTAAACTTTTTAATCAATCTAACTTCAGCTTAGACAGGACGCTTGGACGCCTCGGCACTCCCGAGGCCCGACGGGTGCTGATAGTATTTTTCAATTTTCGCTTTACATGAAACAACGCAAGGATTTTTCTCCATTTCTCAACCCACACTTGTGAAATGCAGCTATTCCGAAGCGAATTATTTGAAGTACACCCAGGGGCTCAAGGGAAGTCTTTTATATGCGAAGCTCGGGTCCAAGGTGCGGGCGATGAATTCACTGAATCGTACGTCGGCTCTATGAATATTAAATTCTATTTGACTCGCATTGTCGCCGCGTGGTGAATGTGAGAGTGGTTACCGAGCGACAAGCGGACCGCGCCCACCTCTGGCCCTATCAACGTGTCCTTAATGTTTACTTACATCAACACGAGAGTACCAATGGAACTGTTCAACCAAAATCACTTGACATCAAGTCTCATACGAGTACTACACTCAGCCTAGTGAACGCACAGTTAACTTGAAGCACATCTCAAAGTCTTAAGACCGTATTATAAGCCTTTCAAAGTCGTAAGGCTTCTCATACTAAGATAACTCGTATAAACCTCCATCGTAACCGTAAACAACTAAGGAATTTATGCCAGAAATGCTTTTGTTCGGTCTATGTAAGGGCCCGCAACTTGCTAGTGAAATAAATTCTCGAGATATATTGGGCTTAAATCATCCAATTTGGGTAAAGTGGAACCGACAAGACTTCGACGTTTCTCGCTAGATTGTATGGATATTTAAGACAAATGGCCAATTTTTTCGGTAGTTTTCCCTATCTGTTAGGAACATTGGACTGAAACTGATTTAGAGAAAAGGTTCCCCGCCACAAAAAACGAATGTACGAAAGTAGATAACTGCGTGATAGGGACTTAACCCAATCGTGGGATTGTGTTTACAGTATTAGAATTTATTTCAGTTTTTATTTTTATCTTCCGTTTTATCATAATCGTGATCAAGAACTAGCCACCAACTGATACTGTTCATTTTAATGTTCGAGAATGTGGAAGTCATTTATCTGTAACCTGTAATTGGTCACGCTTAAGCTTATTATAGAAAATTACGGACAGTCGATCGGATGATCTCATGACTCATCGCAAAAGGCTTTTCGAAAACTGAAAATCTATCGAACATTCTTAAATAACAACTTAGTACGGTTCAGTTTGATACAAATATTATCATAGAACTGTCTGTATTTAAATAAAGTATTTTAAGTTAATAAATACTAAGTGTTGAGTTGTTAAAGCAACAAGCTTTTCTTTGTCAAGACAATTGAGTGTCGAGCGACGCGGTCGCGCCGTTTTATTTGGCTCGGATAGTAAAGGGGAAGACAAGGAATTGCGCAGCAATTTATGAAGCGGGCCTAGTGTCGGCGGCAAGTGGTGCGGGATTCGACGTGTATTGTCGCGCAGCAAATTGACTCGACGGCATTTCACGGTCTACTGCGCTGATGCACCTCGTTCCTAGTTCTGCTTTATTGATGACATCTTCACTGCCTGCTCATTGACAATCAACGGGACAATGGAGCAGGTGATTAACTGTCTCTTCGTTACCGCTGTGTGAATTAATTCGGTTTGCTTTCTTATTCACTTAAGGGTAACGTTGCTTTGACTAGGCGTTATTCACGTATACATATTAGTAACAAGACTATATACGTCTTACAAACGTTTTATTTTTTCGAAATGTAGAAAAATAGAGTAGCGAGCAACGTGCTTACAGATAGTGCGTAATACTTACTATATTTTTTACTATATGGGAAGTTATGCACTTGTTGGATAGTGTAGAATAATTATGTAGATGTTAATAAAAAAGCAACAGAGATGGCATGCTTTGGGCGACGCTGGCCCCCGGGCCGCGGCCCGGCTCGCGGCGGCATCGCGTGCACGTCGCTACATCTACACACTGCTGCCAGATTTTCAAATCGTTTGTTATTTTTCGAGCTTCACGTACGCTGGGAGCAAACGCGCTCTGTTATTAAATCATTTATTATTCAGCCCAACGAACTGTTTCGCAATTTTCCCACAAGCCGGCTGAGGCACCTATAGCCAAATATACACTTATATCGATGTTTTTTTTTCAACAAATGTCTGTTACTCGATTGGTACACATTTAGCTAGTAAGTTACGTTTTGATGTTGGCAAAGGTTTTCAACGTATGATTCTGGAACTATGAATTTATAAATGTTCACATTGTAAACCTTATTAAGTTTGCCAACGAAGTTTAGTAGATGTATTCCTTGTAACCGATGAACCGAAAAGCACCTATTGTTGTAATTACGGTAACGTTGTTCAAATTAATAAATAAACAAATAAAACAAGCACTTTCTAAGAAATGAAATAGCTATAACATTTTATTTTTAAATTAACTTTCGCAGAATCGACGATAATCAATGAACAATAATGATAATAACCTAATTAGGCAGATTATAATATACCCTTTCGAATTTGGAATTGCTTGGGAACTGTTGAGACTGCACCTCGGAGTGCACCTTAGGGTGTAGTTATCGTGTCGCGAACGCACGCAACTCATGGACATGGTGCGCGTGAGAGCGCGTCTCGTTCACGAACCCGTTCATTATGTTAGCAATACACAGCGCCTCGACTACTGGTGTTACTGGTCCTGAGACCATCGCGTGCGCATTAGCCTAATTGTAGAAACCCGCGCATCGAGAAATGCTAATCGGAGATAGTCGCTCTGCATTATAGCTCATAGGCAGCCTACTGTTTATTACCAGACTTGATCAGGTTTCGGAACTCAAAACAACAAACTGGTATTTGTATATAATTAACACGATAACCTAGTTTTTTTTCTAAATTCTTCTCGATCATTTCTCTAGGTCTCGTTTGTTTAACGTATTTTAAAACAAATTTAGGAGGCACATCGAAACAAATTGCTCCATAAGGTTCAGGCGAAACTCAACGAAATTAAATTGCAAGTAGCCAAGTATTTCTACAAAGGCATTCCTCAGTCGATGAACGAATAATAAGAGCTTATTTTCGCTAAATTAAATGGCGACGGCCTATAAATTCAGGTAACTACGTCGTTATGCCAAAATCAAATGGATCTTCTACATGGAATGATATCGATTAAGATTTTCCCTTAAATTTTCCACAACCCAAAATTTTAGGCTTCACTGGAGTAAAACAAAAACATAAGGATATTTTGAGCTTTACGTAAACTGACCAGGGTATGTGTTACTTTAAAGCTTCTTGTTGAAATCCGCTCATCAATGAATTTAAGTATATATTTTTGTATATTACTCATAGTAGGTACAACTCTGCTTAATTTGAGAGTAGATGGCGTTGTGTGAAATGTATGGAATATTAATTTTATTTATTTATTTAAGTTTATAGAAAATTTGATACCAGATAAAAAAAAAACAGCAAACCGAGTGAAATGTGGTAGAGAACCAATATTATTTATTTTAAATGTAATATTCGAGTAATTCATGCAAACACATTTCTTTTAGGACAACAACACGGGGCAGGCCTTGTTGGACGTGGTGTTCCGGCACTTGGACCTCCTCGAGACAGCTTACTTCGGCCTCCGCTATGTCGACCAAGACAATCAAACTGTAAGTATCCAGTCCACACGATAGTCTACCTTTTCTCTTTTTTTTTAAACAATTGATTTCAATGCTAAGAAACTTTACTTCCAAAACTCTAGTTATGTTCAAAAAGATTTTGCATAAAACTGGCAATGTTTACTCGAAGGAAAACACTCAAACCGAATTACAAGAATAACGAGCATAGGTTCTGAAGAAAGTTTTGGCTCTTCGGAATAAAGCCATTTTGCACAGACGACATAGCGAAATTGGATTAGGAGATTATACCCCATCTGCAAGATATCTTACTTACGTCTGAGTCCCGCATTGAAAATATAATAAAAATGTAGTTTTTCAAAGTAAAATGTAGAGATGTGCAGAGATTTAATATTTTATTTCGCAAATCAAAGTTCCCCGTGACTTGGGTCAACTCCTATTCCTTTGTATTTGATAGATTTAATATTATATTAACCAAAACATCCAGGCGCCATAAATTATAGTGAAATAAATTAAAATAATTAATTGTCAAAGTATGCAGGTATTCGGAATCAGCGAAATCTGATTTGATGATAATTTTAAAGTTTTTTAAACATGAAAGTTATTTAGAAATTAGTTTGTAGGTGAAGCGAAAGTTTTCAATCTTTTTTGCGATATTAAGCTGTTACATTTTAACGAAGAGTTATTTATGAGACTAAAACTGTCTTTAAAATTTAGAATTCGGTCTGTACGTCTTTTATGTATGTATGTAGGTACACCGATCACGTCGAGATTTAGGAAATCTTTTATTTTAACTTTAAAAGAAGATGAGTTTTGTATAGTGGTTTCATTTTGTGAGCTACGATTGTTGGGCCACAATTTTGCAAAATTTTCTTTATAATTATTCGTTTAATTGGAACGATAATTTTATATATTGCTTATAAATTGTTGACTGGATATAGTTCAAATCGAGGAAAAATTGAAAAAATACAACTTTTAAAATCTACACTGAAAGTGGACAATGATATCAAGCCCTAAATGATCAAGCAATACGAAAAACAAAAAAAATACAACCAAGTATATTTTCCCTAACGCTGACTTAAGTCAGTTTCTTGCTGATACGATAATACTTGAACTTGACTCAACATACAACCGGGTGTCTAATTAGATAAAATTCGTATTTTTTACTTTAAGTACTGTTTTTTACTCGGTTTAATCTGTGTTTTCAAACATTCGTTGTGTTTCAGTCACCACCTAAAGTAGCTGAGAGAGAGGGTAGCTTAATGCAAAGGTCCTTAATATTGATCTTGATTTGTTTTGTAGCACTGGCTGGATGTCGGGAAGCGTCTCCGTCGACAGCTTCGAGGCTCCGACCCTCATACCTTTTACTTCGGAGTGAAGTTCTACGCAGCAGACCCGTGCAAGCTACTCGAAGAGATTACCCGGTAAGTGTGTCATGCGTCATCCATTGTTTCCCACCTGTATTCGTACTTTCATTGTCAGCCCATTGTTTGTACTTGTCCTCAAGTATACATTGTGTAAACACTAATATTTATAAACATTTGTAATCATATTAATTGTCTTTAATCAATTAAAAGTATTATGAAGCGCAGTGTTCAAGGAATATTTGATAATAAAACGATTATCTCTGACAGTCGTATTAAAACGAGGTTGAAGATTATCGCTCTTAATATGCACAAGATACGATAAATTCATTTTTTTTATTATAATGATAATAAAATACAATAGAATTTTATGCACGTGTAAATCGTTGAATCATCATCGTCGTTGAATACACAGTATTGGCGCACGAACTTAATATTCCTTTAAAACTATATCAGCTCGTTAAACCTTCGTCCATAACACGATTAAAAGGATTTCCCCGCTTATCGTAGATGTTAATATCACTTGTATATTACATTTGACCTAAAATGGAATCTGTCGGTCGAACACACATACACACACAACATGCACCTGTAAATATATTACGAAATTTGTTATTATAATGAGTTCCAGCAAAACCGCTAACTGCATGTGAAAATCAAATTAATGGTTGAACATTAACAAATTATACAGAGCGATATTTATTAATGTGGTTTCCCATCAAAGCTTTCATAGCGAAATCGACATATGTGAATGTAACCAATGATAACCGACATATTTGAGTACTTCTACCTCGTAAATAAAAAAGTATGTTACTTTAAAATATGTATCTATTTATGTATACCTAATAGTTGGTTTATTGTTCTTGTCCTATCCTTATTTAATTATTCGGGGTCGGGTCATTTTTCTACGACTAGATAACCTCAACTGGACTGTTTCTTTAGAATCAGATGAAAAGTATATTTAGATAATGTATAGGTCCAGTTAGATAATGTATATGTCATAGCATTCTAGTTAGAAATAAAACCGTCGTGTCGTGATTGTTTTATACATCCACAATTGTTTAAAGCACTCCAAACAGTTACTGCAAACACTTAACTGATATAAATTATGCTATATACTTTATTTTACATTTACCTCTTTAAATTTCATAATCATAAAACAGAGTGAAGTCTGGGAGGACACAAAAGAAGGTGTAGTGCTCTCGCTATAAACCCGTTGAGCTCGTAAACTGACGTCGCACAGATCAAATGAATGGGGCTAGGGCGCGAGGCGGTGGCGTGCTGCGCTCAACTGTCAATAGCACAACATAAACACAGGAATTTCATTTCACGAACAATTTTAATTGGACACCTTTTATAAAATAGGCTTCTCTCTGTAATATTCAACATTCACTGAAACAAGAGTTCGCTAATTTTTTTCAACAGGGCTACAATTTATATTTCAACCTAAAATATCTTTTGAAGTCGCGGGGAAACTTTTGCCTACTCGTATTTCCTTTAAACTTTACAACAAAGGCTACAATTGGAGTCAGTTAAGTGGAATTTTGAAGAGTTTCCATTTATTCTTTATCTTATTCACTGTGAATGTCGGGTGGGCACAGGGATGTTTTATTAAAATTTTGTGATTACGGTGTTGACGCTGCACCGTGCCGTCCGGGCGTCCGCGACTCCCCGCCTCGACCCGCCTTTCGCTCGCTAGGTGCGTACGACACGGGGAAAACGTCTTCCTTTAGGTAGAGCCCGCAGTTTAATACTCGTAAATTCTTTGAAAACCTTTGCCTTGATGGTCTTTTAATATTTAATTTCACAGTAAGGGCAATCTTCTTGTAACGCGTTTGAAGGTTTCTTTCAGGTTAATAGAAATGAAATATACATGAACAGAGTAATTGATGACTTGGTTGATGAAAAGTTAATGTTGAAATTATATTTGTATTGATGTTGGACTTGTTTGTTACATAATATGTTTGTGTTTGTGTCAGGTACCAGCTGTTCTTGCAACTGAAGCAAGATGTGGTCAGGGGTCGGCTGCCCGTCAACTTCGACCTTGCCGCTGAACTCGCCGCGTATGTCCTACAATGTGAGTCACTTCAACATGTTACACACACCTGTTTATGTGCATTAGAAAATAGATTTTATGTTTTATTTTATGCACTTATAGCTTAAACTTTTAATTCCTTTATGAATCGAGAATGAGATTAATTGAGATATTAATTCAACGGTTTTTAATTTTCGGAATAGAGGTGATGACTAGGAAAACTGGGCATAACTATTTAAAACGTATTCAGTCCGCAAATAATTGAACATTATTTTGACGTAGAGACATGCATTGTCGTGTTTTTCTTAACAACAAAAATTTAAAAAGACAAATTGCTTTAAAGTACCTACAAGTCGTTACTTTCGTAACGATTGCCTTCGTAAAATTTATACACAACCGTGACGTCACGCGTAATTTACATTCACCATAATTTGATCAATTTACTTATATTGCGGGACAAAAGAAAAAGTACGTATCCGTTACTTAATTAAATGTCATTGAAACTTACAGCTTTACTTTAATAAGCAAGCCAGTACATTAAAGTAAACGACTTGAAACCCCTCGCTAACCAATAAGGAAAGGCAGCGCGGAGTGCGAACCTAATCCGATGGTACTTTGGTACTCTAAGTGTATTTGTTGTTAACATCGGCGACAAATTAGAGTTTCTCGGTGTGGTGCGGCAATGCCAGTTAACCTACAACTGCGACTCGTGATCTGGTTACAAAACGGCTTTGCGGCCACTAACCTGCCCATCACACTCTGTTACTAACCTGAGGTTTGTTATACATATACCTACGTCGATAGATCTATATAGAAATTCTATCGTTGTCTAAGTGATAACGTATTCGCTTTCTTTTTCACTTATAATTACTCTAGAATAATCAGTATCGTGCCGACCTCAATGTAAAATGAAAGGAAGATACATTTATATGTATGTTAAATTATAGTGAAATGTAGGCGCTACAATAAAATAAAACGTCTTTAAATTCTATCATTTCTTGTGTGCAGGCATTAAAGTTAACTCAGTATATACCCATTTATACAACTTACTATGTGATTAAAATTTAAAATTAAATAACATTACTGTAAATTTATTTGAATAACATAATTAAGATTTTTATTTATTTTTTAAAAAGAAAATTACATAATTAAGGATTTTCTTGTAATTTGATATCTTTTACATTAAATTTATTTGTAGCGATGACAATATACGTTTACAAGTAAGTTGTAGTCAAGTGTTTAAATGATACTGATAGTGAGTATCAATTGTTTTCGCACTTCAAAAAAAAAATATAATCGGAAAGTCACAATTCATCAAGTGGGTACCTTAAAGTTGAGTACTTATAAATATTTCAAATAGTGTACCGATTGTACACGTGTACTGTAAAGCTCTGGTAAAGCTCTAAAAATTGTTGTTTAATCGGAAACCTTTAGGACGCCATAAAACTATTCTCAAAATCTAAGAATACATAAAAGTTTTTAAGTTTAAGTACTATTAATCAACAATTACCAAACGTCTAAAAATAGTGGTTTGTTGTCAACACCTTAATAAAAAATATATATATTTTAACTGTAGAAGACGAAAGCAAAATAAAACGTGAAATTTATTCTACGATTCACCAAATGTGAAGGAAATGCTCGGAAAAAAGGCGATGATAATAGAACGGTCCTGACTGATATCAGAAACAGTTGACTTTATTGAACAATTTTAGAGAGATTGCTTCAGTTCGGGCTTTTACACAGTAACACGTACACAACAAATTAAAAACCTTTCACCACGAAATGTAAATAAATGTATGTTAATACTAATTCAGATTTCGTTTTGATCAATCTTAATAAACAATGAAAAAAAAAACTCAGTCGGTGAAAGTTGCGAAAATGAAATGAATTGATAAAAAATAAATAATATGTATTCTTTTACTTAACCGATTCATGAAATCATTTATATGCAGATAGAAAATTGTTTACATAAAGGCAAAATCGCGTAATACCGCGTGCAATCATGTGTGATCGTTGACTCATCTTAAGAGGGCTCGAGTGGAAACCGACACTTGTACACAGCTACATAAACAATACTCAGCTATAAACCTCTTGGACCGCGATAAATTGGTGACAAAAATAACAGAAAATAATCTAAGTACCGTACTTACTTTGTATGTTTTCCATCGTACAGAAAATATTTGAAAGAAATTGTTCGCTTGAAACGATCCAAGACTCGTTAGAATCTATAGATACTTAATATTCGATGAAAGTTTCTTAATAATTTTCACGCAATAACTGCGAATTTGCGAATGAAACAAACGTACTACTAGTTTAAGCGTAACACTACTCCAGCAGAAAGATATCACAGCATTGATATTACTAAGATATAGTTGAAGTTTGTTTAATCTTAGTTCCTACCACGATGCCTCATAGTAATTACGATTGTGGGAGAAAGATGCAGTATACGTTACTCCACGCAGTGTTGTGCGCTGTCACGCTTTCACAATTACGGTAATATTTCCCTGAGAAATGTTGGTAGGCCCCCGGTATATTTAACTCAACTGTAGCGTAGGTATTCAGTTGGATAACATTCCGCCAGTAATACTTAGCTCGGTCCATTCTTCTGAGTTTCTATGCCGTCGAGACGAGCAACCGTCTCACCGCAAACGCAGTAAAATTTATCTACCATTCCACTCCAGCACTTCAGGTTCTGAATAATAGCTGCACCATGCCTGATAACCGTTTTAGCGATTTAGAAGGAGCTGTTTGCTTCTTATAGCTTTACTTTTAAAATTCGCCTTAATCAAGAAGATTTGTTTGTATTCAAATACTAGTAAAATTAGGTGTCTAATAAATGCGGTAGATAAACGGTGTATGCGTAATCTCTCAGTATAATGATTGGCAACTTTACTTTAACGATTAACCCACAATTTATTTCGACAAACAGTTTATTATCTGACACTTCATCAACATGTTTTTTTTAACATTGTAATTTACGCAATCAAATTGACTTTTATAAACATTAGATGATAATTACATCTCGTGCCGAGCTTACCTTTGAAGATCCGCGTAATTAATTACGCTCCCAGTTTGATATTCGCTTCAATATTTATAATTGACTTTAGAACATAATTAATTTTATTGCTATTTTCTTATGATCTCGTTAATTCTAAATAATATTTTATTAAGATTGTTCGTGTAAATATTATACCTTTATAAACACGTATTGTTTTAAGAAGGAAGTGAGCCTTTCCTGTTCGAGCTATTTTTTTGTTATTAGACACAAATTAATTAAGGAACCGTTCCGGTATTTATTGAAGCTGGATTTCGTAATTTTCACACAATGATGCGATTTCTATGAATGCTTAAACGGTTGACTATATAGTAACTAAGTATATAAAATCCTTATCTTATGCGACTTACGGAAATATGATGTTCTTTATTAAGTACCCTTAAGCAGCAACTCTGATAATATAATCTTTAGAGTAATGCGTTCACTTGAGAATAAACATGAAAGTGGGTTATATGCATAGACACCTGCTGTACACTGACATGGTAGTTTAATAGCTAGTTGGTTATTGTTGCTAATTGCAAAATTTAATATCGATGCGTTATCCAAGGGTTAAGAGGGCCATCACCGATATCGCATCGTTTGCATCTAATCTCCAGAAACTTGGCCATCTGACTTCCTAGGATACAGCCCCATTAGCGTTCTCCATGACTTTATTTATTCTTTTTGTGTATGTATTTTGCCTCTATCCGACTAGTTGACGGAATCATTTCTAATTGTTTTCCTACCTTTTAATACCTGTAGTATCGAAACAAAAACAATAAACACATCGTCAATTCCTTAACAATGCCGTGCTATGTTTGAAAACTGGGTGTTTTACAGGATGATTTATTATTATTTCAAAACATGTTTGAATAATGTGAATGTAGAACATGGCAATTAGTTCCTTTAAGACTCAAAATTACAGAAACCATGAAGTATTGAATAGACATATATGTATCTCATTATCTTATTATAATCTCTATCGCAAAAAAGGATTGTCACTTTCAGATTTCTCTTTGGATGAATTACGATTTTTTAATGTAACAAGTAATGTATATTTAATCAAGAGCGGAAAATGTTTTATATGTATTTTCCTCTTCTTTGCACAAAAATGATCCATTCTCGTTGACGTCGTTATTTCCGTGTATATTTGGCTCATAACGAATTACACTTCAAATGTCTATTAGGTACCTACTTATACATATTTCATTTCTACAAAAGATTTTATAAAAATACGCTTCATTTTCAACATTTCCGTGGTTTGTTTTCTGCGTCATACCGGTAACATTTTCATAAACATTACAGCGCACGTTGTATCAAAATTACAAAATTGTTCACATGTTAAAAACGTATTCTTTACAGCACTAAACATGATTAAAATATCGCAACTGGAAATACGTGATGTCTATCTGTTAGTATTTCCAAATTAAATCTAGCGAACATACTTATTTGTGATGAGTTCGTTGATATTTATTTACTTCTAGAAACAAGGTAGCATCATATTCAAAATGAAATCTTGACACCCATGTATGCTTCTCGACTATCTTACCAATCACAAAGTGACTCTAGACGAGACTAAAACTCTGTAACTCAAATCTTCATGATACTCTTATTCTGCTTAGTCTAGTCTTGGTTTTGTGAAAGACGAATGAAGCGAAAACAATCTGTCCGTCGCAACAAGTTAACGGACTCGAGTTACGCGTTCACATTAATCAACAAGACGGACAATCGTACAGGGAGCCTACCGCTACCACTTCTTAAAACAGCCGATGCCGTTGTATGAGTGTGACAGAGCATTACACGATGTAAAGCTATGTCTCTTTTCCACTACTCTATTAACTCTGTTTTAAGAACTGGTGGTAGAGCCTCTGGCGCCGCGACGTATATATAAGACACAACCATGAAGAGAAACTGCATTAGCACGACAACATTTAATAAAGATGTGAGAAATAGCAAAATAAATTAAATAATAGATGGCGTACTTTAGTTTCATCTTAACACTCGTGTTGAATAGGGCAAAATACCTAAGATATATTTTCCCAAATTGTAAAGTACTTTATAAATTGTAAATAATTATTAAGGTCATTACCATATGGTATGACGTCAAAATATTTTTATGGCCAATCTTCGTCAAGCAAACATCTGTTTGCCATTTGACATTCCACGTTTGAAGTCATGGGATATTGTGAGAACCGACTTAGAAAGTGTTGACAAAATATAGAGCAGATTAATAAAAGAATTTTAGTTGTTTCAATTTCATAAAAATGTCGTAATTATACTAATAAGGACAGATTGAAATAGCCGCTCTTCAAAACACAGTTGCAAAAAATTATATTATTGGTTGACTCATGGTCGCAAAGCATTTAGAGGAATTCATGAGACCTCAAGTTTTCCGCCCGACAAAATCACGTTATCATGAATTTCATATAATATTTGATTCCTTTGACTCCTTGTGTAATGTGCGCCTAGTATTCTCAACAAACAATTGTTAAGTCAATTATATTCACATGGTACAACAGTTTTGTTTAGAAACGTACTCTGCGGGACTAGTGGTTGCGACGGGTACCTATGGAACCATTCATTTATCGCTCGTGACGTGTGGGCGTTCCCCTTTTGCTGAATGATAGATCATCTCACTCACATATCACTCGCACTCCAAACGTAAAACAGATTCCATCTCTGACTTATACCGATCGGCTGGCGGATGGAAACCAGCTCGAGACTCTTTGAACTTAGCAAAATAAGATATTATTATGATAGCGCGCAGGTGTTGGATGTGCTTATGTTTATTGTAATAAGTCAGACCGTCTTGTCGAACCGAGCATGAGTAAAAGTAGAGTGTGCACTGGTATCTCATTGTATCTCTACAAAACTTTTCATTATTAAAACATTGACTGAAGTGAAGATTTAACTGATTGGGGATCTAAGCAAAAAAAGCAGATGCAATGTAACACTTTTTCTAGGAATAAGTAATAATTACATAAAGTAAAAATAATAATACGTTGCATTGTAACAAAAACAAATAATCACAAAGCAACAGCATCATTCAATAACCAAAAAAGACAATGTATTGCAATGTTTCATGACTTTTCAGGACATTCATAAAACAAGCCGTAGCGAGTTTAAAAATAATCAGATTTATGGCCGCCTCCAGCTACTTGCTCGGAAATTAAACGACAAGCATAAATATGTACTTAAAAGGGAATAAAGAGAGCAGCTCTCAAAAGTCTCAACAGAGTGAAGCGACGATATAAATAGAAGTCGCTAGATTTCATAAAGCAAGATCAGATATAATTTGTTTTGTCCAAAACTTATTCGTCTATTTCTATCCCTATGTGATTTAACATGTTTCAAACACATGTGCATTAAATATTAGAAGCGTGTGATATTCTTGACGACGATGCTACATTTTGTTCTACGGACAAGCGTTAACGTAATGTCTGAAAGGTCCGAACAACTATGTGAATACCCACTGGCGGACCAGATGGTGCGATTTCCGAGTAGGTACGAAAAAAAAGAAGATATACGACGGGAAATGACTGTCAGCCTCGTTCACTAGTCATAGTTTTTCTAAGCCTTATGTGGATATTTATTTTTCGCCCTGTTAACATGCCTAGGAAAGTACTAGAGTGGACAACTATTTTCTATTCGTTTGAAGTAACTAACGTTTCCCATAAACGAACACTGGTGAAATTATTTTTCCCCTGCATCAATTTTTTATTGTATAAAATAAATCCAAGTTTTCAAAGTTTGTTTAAAATTGTAAAAGGACTCATAATAGTGTTCTACTACCAAAAATAGCTTCCATAAATCCGTGTGATTTGTAAGAGATATTTTTGGCTTTCCCTTTACAAGGTATAAGGGGAATGCGTGGGTACTTTTGAAACTACTATCCAATGGAGGATTCCTTTCTAAAAAAATTGGATCTCCGGTGATAGTTTTCATCAGCTTGGCATGAATTCCTAATATTGAAATCTAAA